>NC_056665.1:146265653-146576442 GCF_018350195.1 Panthera tigris
TGTGTTATCACAATGTTTCTGTAAAGTAATTTTTTTTCTGGAGATTTATACTATTCCTTTCTAATGTTTGTTGCTTTTGGTCTTTCTTTCCCACTCAAAGAGTCCCCTTTAGTATTTCTTGCAGGGTTGGGTTAGGGGTCAGAGACTCCTTTAGATTTTGTTTGTCTGGGAAGCTCTTTATCTCTCCTTCTTCTCAATGACAAACTTCCTGGATAAAGTATTCTTCCCTGCCCATTTTTTTCCCATTCAGCACATTGAATGTATGATGACACTCCCTTCTCTCTTGGTAATTTTCTGTGAATGGAACTAACCTTATTTGCCTTCCCTTCTTAGGGACTTCTTTTCTCTTGCTGCTTTTAGGATTTTTCCTTTATCTCTCTATTATGTCAATTTTCTATGATTTCTCTTGGTAATGGCCTACTTTTGTTGATTTTGATAGGAGTTCTCTGTGCCTTCTGGATTTGGATGTTCATTTCCTTCCTTGGGTTAGGGCAACTTTCAGCTACAATTTGCACAGATAAACCTTCTGTCCCTTTTTCCCTCTCTTCTTTTGGGACTCCTATGAAAGGAATTTTACTACACTGTACAGAGTGGCTGAGTTCTCTAAGTCTACATCCATAACCCAAGAAGTTAGTTTACCCTCTCTTTTCTGATTCCTCATTTTCCATAATTTTATCTTCTATATCACTTAGTCATCCCTCTGCTGCTTCCACCCATTATTATGTGCCGTAAGCATCATGTCTCTTTCATAGAATTTTTAAATTTCACCGTTGACCAGTTTTTATGTCTTTTATCTCTGTGGTATGCATATATGCATATCTTGATGTCTTCTATGCTGTTCTCAAGCCCATCCATTATCCTTACTATTGTTGTTTTCAGTTCTGTTTTAGGCCTATTCCTTATATCTGTTTTGATTAGATCCCTGGATATGATCCTTTCTTGTTCTCTCTTTGGGGATGAATTCCTCCATATTCTCATATTGTCTAGGTCTCTGTGTTCTTCTGTGTTTTAGAAAACCTGTTATGTTTTCTGCTTCTGAGAGTCATGGCTACATTAAGAAGAGTTCATATGCTGTACGGAGACTGGCGCTTCAGGAAGGGTTTGCGGTGAGTGCTGTGTGCACTGTGTTCTTGCGTTTTGGTGTCTTGGTAAGTGGGCATCACCCAATCCATTACGGTTATGAATAGAATAAAAATAAAAGTGAAGCAAATTCTCTCATTTTTACTTCTTGTGTGCCTGCTTGAGCTGTAACATTGGCTTCCTCTTGCCCTTGGAGTGAAAGTTAAACCATCAGGTCCCCACATTATCAGACTTGACACTAGTTTGGAATCAGATGAGAATTACACCTTTGACTTTACTGGGTATCCAGCATGTGATAGTATATCATGGGACTTCTCTTCCTATTTAGTCATGTAAGCCAATGTGCTTTGTGTTCTGTTCCTCAGGATTATCCTGACTAATACATGTAGATGCTTTTTCTCTTGTAGTTTCAAGTATTTGAAGAAAACTGTAACACATATAAAGTTCTGAGAAGCAAAGTGACATGAATGAAGTGTCATGGTGTTTGACTAGGACAAGAGCAGGGTGAGGATAACGAGGAACTATGGGATCCTGTGGGCCTAGATGCAAAGTGAGCGCACCTGGGACTCCTGTAAATGTTCAGTTGATGTGCATCAGGCTACATGTAAACCATCGATATTTAGTACAAGGTTAAGCAATTGTAAGAGACTCTATCTCTTGTTCATGTAAGTATAGTGTTCCTGGTAAAACAAACTTTGTAAACCAGACCCGAGTAGGTAAGCACAGAATCATGTGTCCAGAGAGGCTTCCTGGGGGAAACTGCTGTATGGAGAGGAAGCCCCAGGCCATGGCACAAAACCTTCCAACAACCCCTACCTGCACCTGCTCCTGGGAACACAAACAGAATGGTGCATAGTGTGCACCCCCTGGCGGTCCTGATCTTCTTCTACAGGGCGGTTTGTGTCTGGGCTCACACTGACAACCCCTCACTGTGTCCTTGCACAGTAATACATGGCTGTGTCTGCAGACCTCTGACTGCTTAGCTCCATGTAGGCTGTGTTTGTGGATGTGTCTGCTGTCAGAGTGAGTCCGCTCTGGAACTTTTGTGCATAGCTTGTAGAATCATCTTCAGGGTCAATGCTTCCCATCCACTCAAGCCCTTGTGCAGGAGCCTGTCGCACCCAGTGCATATAGTAATCAGTGAAGCTGTATCCAGATGCTTTGCAGAAGATCTTCACTGATGCCCCAGGCTTCCTCACTTCAGCCCCAGACTGCACCAGCAAAACCTGGGAGTGCACACCTGTAGAGAGGGGACAAGAGTG
Source organism: Panthera tigris (assembly GCF_018350195.1). NCBI lineage: Eukaryota > Metazoa > Chordata > Mammalia > Carnivora > Felidae > Panthera > Panthera tigris. The sequence continues at coordinate 146,267,996 of NC_056665.1, forward strand.
GATGAAATCAATGTTGACTGGTCCTGGTCCTCTCCTGTGTCCAGGGACTTGGCTGACCCTTACCTGTCGCCACTGCCACCAGGTAGAGGATTCTCCAGCTCCAGTCCATTGTGAGGGGATGTGTCTCAGGGTCTCCGGTAGAGGATGGCGTTGTACGGTGATGCTCTCAGGGCACAGACACACCCATACTTAACCTAGTGCTCTGAGGACTATTTGCATAGCCATGAGACAGAGTATTTCATACACAGGACCAGAACCATCTGGAGACGGTCCCAGAGACCGTGTACATTGGGACTCAGAGAGCACCAGTCTAATCCTTGTTTGAGGACATGGGTCCTTGGCCAGGTTCCTGAACTGTGTGCAGACTGAGCTCCTGCCACTGAGTGATAAGACCTTACAGAAAATTCTCCCCATTGTGGAGCAGTATTGAATGAGGCAGAGACCACCTGAACCTGTTGTTGGCTCTGATATCTGAACGTCTTATTCCTGGAGAAGCGTGTCTCCAAACTGCTCCACAAAATCGGGTAATAAATGCATCCTGGCTTCCATCTCTTAGATGAAGATATGTAAAAGCCCTGGACTAGCAGCGTCTTCAAGTGTCTTCTCACTGCCTAAGTTCATTAAATGCTCTGATGGAACAGGATATTTAAACACCCTTTAGCATCCATCATCCTGCTCATATTTTAGATTGCTTTCTGGAAAAGGAAACACTGGCTTCTGACAGGAAAGCCTTCCTCACCGCTTGTGAACCTACTCACCTGGGGTAGCAGCCTGGTGCTGGGTAGTATTGAAAGCTCCCTGCAGTCTAGGCCTGGCCCTGCAGGGAGGTTCCTGTCAAGACTCACAGGACATTTATTCCAGTGTCTCTACTCCAGCATTACATGGTGGAGGGGAGCAGAATGTGCCACCCCAAATATGCCGCTGGAATGAAACATGCTTGAGAAACAGCCAGTGCAGAGACGCACTGAACATCCTTTGTTCCCTAAACAGAATATAAATCTCCTATGTGAAATACACCCTTTTTGTACCAGGAGGGGAGAAATGTCCTTAGCACCAGAAAAAGGAATTTTGGCCCCAGAATTCTGTGCAGAGAAACCTTAGTTCTTCACTATTGTAGTAACACTAAGCACATTGAAGCTCTCACTTTTTCCCCATTGAGGATGATATTAGTGTTGGGTCATTCATATATGGCTTTTATGATCTCGAGGTGTGCTCCTTCTATCCGTACTTTCTTGAGGGTTCTTATCAAGAAAGGATGCCGTATTTTGTCGAATGCTTTCTGCATCTATGGAGAGGGTCATATGGTTCTTGTCCTTTCTTTTATTGATGTGATGAATCACGTTAATTGCTTTGCAGATATTGAACCAGCCCTGCATCCCAGGTATAAATCCCACTTGGTCGTGGTGAATAATTTTTTTAATGTATTGTAGGATCTGGTAGGCTAATATCTTGTTGAGGATTTTTGCATCCATGTTCATCAGGGAAATTGGTCTATAGTTCTCCTTTGTAGTGTGGTGTCTGTTTGCTCTTGGAATCAAGGTAACTCTGGCTTCAGAAAGAGTTTGGAAGTTTTCCTTCCATTTCTATATTTTGGAACATCTTCAAGACAATAGGTGTTAACTTTTCCTTAAATGTTTGGTAGAATCCCCTGGAAAGCCATCTGGCCCTGGACTCTTGTTTTTGACAGATTTTTGATTACTAATACTATTTCCTTACTGGTTATTGGTCTGTTCAAATTTTTATATTTCTTCCTGTTTCAGTTTGGTAGTGTATATGTTTCTAGGAATTTTCCCATTTCTTCCAGATTGCCCATTTTATTGGCATATAATTGATCATAATATTCTCTTACTATTGTTTTTATTTCTGTTGTGTTGGTTGTGATCTTTCCTCTGTCATTCTTGATTTTACTTATTTGCATCCTTTCCTTTTTCTTTTGGATCAAACTGGCTAGTGGTTTATCAATTTTGTTCATTCTTTCAAAGAACCTGCTTCCGGTTTCATTGATTTGGTCTACTGTTTTTTTTTTTTTGTTTTGTTTCGATAGCATTAATTTCTTTTGTAATCTTTATTATTTCCTGTTTTCTGCTGGTTTTGGTTTCTATTTGCTGTTCGTTTTCCAGCTCCTTAAGGTGTAAGTTTAGGTTGTGTATCTGAGATCTTTCTTCCTTCTTTAGGAAGGCCTGGAATGCTATATACTTTCATCTTATGACCACCTTTGCTGCGTCCCAGAGGTTTTGGGTTGTGGTGTTATCATTTTAATTGACTTCCATATACTTTTTAACTTCCTCTTAACTGCTTGGTTAGCCCATTCATTCTTTAGTAGGATGTTCTTTATTCTCCAAGTATTTTTTCCTTTCGAAATTTTTTCTTGTGGTTGATTTTGAGTTTCACAGCATTGTGGTCTGAAAATATGCACTGTATGATCTCAATCTTTTTGTACTTACTTAGGGCTGATTTGTGTCCCAGTATATGGTCTATTCTGGAGAACGTTCCATGTGCGCTGAAGAATGCATATTCTGATGCTTTAGGATGAAATATTCTGAATATATCTGTTAAGTCCATCTGGTCCAGTGTGTCATTCAAAGCCATTCTTTCCTTGTCGATTTTTTGTTGAGATGATCTGTCCATTGCTGTCAGTGGGGTGTTGAAGTCTCCTAATATTATGGTATTACTATCAGTGAGTTTCTTTATGTTTGTGATTAATTGATTTATATATTTATGTGCTCTCCCATTTGGCACATAAATATTTACGATTATTAGGTCTTCTTTGTCTATAGACCCCTTGATCATGATATAATGCCCTTCTGCATCTCTTGATACAGTATTTTTAAGTCTAGATTGTCTGATATAAGTATGGCTACTCGGGCTTTCTTTTGTTGACTATTAGCATGATAGATGGTTCTCCATCCCCTTATGTTCAATCTGAAGGTGTCTTTATGTCTAAAGTGGGTCTCTTGTGAACAGTGTATAGATGGATCTTGTTTTCTTATCCATTCTGTTACCCTGTGTCTTTTGATTGGGGCATTGAGTCCACTGAGGTTTAGAGTGAGTACTGAAAGATATGAGTTTATTGCCATGATGATGCTTGTAGAGCTGGAGTTTCTGATGGTGTTCTCTGGTCCTTTCTAATCTTTCTTGCTTATATATATATATATATATATATATATATATATATATATATATGTATATATATTTTTTTCCATCTTTTGTCCCCTGAGAGAGTCCCCCTTAAATTTTTTTTTCAGGGCTGGTTTAGTGGTCAAAAACTCTTTTAATTTTTGTTTGTCTGGGAAACTTTTATCTCTCCTTCTATTTTGAATGACAGCCTCCCTGGATAAAGAATTCTAGTCTGCATACTTTTCTGATTCAGCACACTGAATAGACTCCGCCACTCCTTTCTGGCCTGCCAAGATTCTGTGGATAGGTCTGCTGCAAACCTGATCTGTCTTCCCTTGTATGTTAGGGACTTTTTTTCCTTGCTGCTTTCATGATTCTCTCCTTGCCTGAGTATTTTGTGAATTTGACTATGGTATGCCTTGTTGCTGGGCAGTTTGTGTTGAATCTAATGGGGGTCCTCTGTGCTTCCTGGATTTTGATGTCTGTGTCTTTGCCCAGGTTAGGAAAGTTTTCCGCTATGATTGGCTCACATAACCCTTCTACCCCTATTTCTCTTTCTTCCTCTTCTGGGACCCCTATGATTCTGATGTTCCTTTTGAATGAGTCACTGATTTCTCTAATTCTTAAATCATGCTCTTTTGCCTTAATCTCCCTCTTTTTTTCTGCTTCATTATTTTCTATAAGTTTGTCCTCTATATCGCTGATTCTCTGTCCTGCCTCATTCATCCTTACCACAGCTGCATCCATCCGTGATTGAAGTTCAGGTATAGCATTTTTAATTTCATTCTGGCTATTTTTTTTTTACTTCTCTTATCTCTTCAGAAAGGGATTCTAATCTATTTTTGACTCCAGCTAGTATTCTTATTATCATGATTCTAAGTTCTGGTTCAGACATCTTGCTTTCACCTGTGTTGGTTAAATCCCTGGCTGTCGTTTCTTCATGGTCTTTCTTTTGGGGTGAATTCCTTTGTTTTGTCATTTTGAAGAGAGAAAAGGAATTAATGAAGTAGAAATATTGAAATAAAACAAAGTTTCAAAAAAAATTAAAAATTAAACACACACACACACACACACACACAAATGTAATAGTTAATGCTAGATCCTAGGTGTGTTTTGTTTAGGTGTTGAAAGTGGTTTGACAGATTAGGGGAAAAAAAGGGGGCAAAGTAAATCATTTGAGAATTTGAAACAATGCATACACTGATGTAGAGTAAAATGGGTAGATGGGAGTAAAATAGAATTTGAAATTAATATAGACAAAAGTATAGTATATAGTAGAAAAAATTAAATAAAAATATTTTTAATAAAAATTATGAATTTTTTGTTCTGTATTTAAGAAAAAAGTAAAGAAATGAAAAAGAGAATAAAGATAAAGAAAAGAAAAAAATCATTTGATAATTTGAAAACGTGAATATACTGTAGTAGACTAAAGTAAAATGATGGAAATAAAATGGAATTTGAAAAAATTTACATAAAACTAAAAAAAACATAGTAATGACAATTAAATAAGATTATTTTGTAAATATGAAATTGATTGTCAAATAGGTTTCTATACAACACCCAATGCTCATCCCAACAGGTGTCCTCCTCAATACCCATCACCCACCTTCCCCTCCTTCCCACCTCCCATCAACCCTCAGTTTATTCAGTTTTTTAGAGTCTGTGATGGTTTGACTCCCTCCCTCTCTAACTTTTTTTTTCTTCCCCTTCCCCATGGTCTTCTGTCAAGTTTCTCAGGATCCAAATAAGAGTGAAAACATACGGTATCTGTCTTTCTCCATATGACTAATTTCACTCAGCACAACACTCTCCAGATCCATCCACGTTGCTACTAAAGGCCACATTTCATTCTTTCTCAATGTCAGGTAGTATTCCATTTTGAATAGATACCACAATTTCTTTATCCATTCATTAGTTGATGGACATTTAGACTCTTTCCATAATTTGGCTATTGTTGAGAGTGCTGCTATAAACATTGGGGTACAAGTGCCCCTATGCATCAGCACTCCTGTTTCCTTTGGGTAAATTCCTAGCAGTGCTATTGCTGGGTCATAGGCTAGACTTATTTTTAATTTTTTAGGAACATTCACACTATATTCCAGAATGGCTGCACCAGTTTGCATTCCCACCAACAGTGCAAGAGGGCTCCCGTTTCTCAACATCCTCTCCAGCATCTATAGTCTCCTGATTTGTTCATTTTCGCCACTCTGACTGGCATGAGGTGGTATCTCAGTGTGGTTTTCATTTGTATTTCCCTGATGAGGTGTGACGTTGAGCATCTTCTCATGTGCCTGTTGGCCGTCTGGATGTCTTCTTTAGAGAAGTGTCTATTCATGTCTTCTGCCCATTTCATCACTGGGTTATTTGTGTATCAGGTGTGGAGTTTGATGAGTTCTTTATAGATTTTGGATACTAGCCCTTTGTCCGATATGTCATTTGCAAATATCTTTTCCCATTCTGTTGGCTGCCTTTTAATTTGGCTGATTGTTTCCTTTGCAGTGCAGCTTTTTATCTTCATGAAGTCCCAATAGTTCATTTTTGTTCTTAATTCCCTTGCCTCTGGAGATGTGTCAAGTAAGAATTTGCTGTGGCTGAGGTCAGAGAGGTTTTTTCCTGCTCTCTCCTCTAGGGTTTTGATGGTTTCCTGTCTCACATTCAGGTCCTTTATCTGTTTTGAGTTTATTTTTGTGAATGGTGTAAGAAAGTGGTCTAGATTAATTCTTCTGCATGTTGCTGTCCAGTTCCTCCAGCACCATTTGTTAAAGAGACTGTCTTTTTTCCATTGGATATTCTTTCCTGCTTTGTCAAAGATTAGTTGGCCATACATTTGTGGGTCCAAGTCTGGAGTCTCTATTCTATTCCATTGGTCTATGTGTCTGTTTTTGTGCCAAAACCATGCTGTCTTGATGATGACAGCTTTGTAGTAGAGGCTAAAGTCTGGGATTGTGATGCCTCCCGCTTTGGTCTTCTTCTTCAATATTTGGCTATTCTGGGTCTTTTGTGGTTCCATACAACTTTTAGGATTGCTTGCTCTAGCTTCGAGAAGAATGCTGGTGCAATTTCGATTGGGATTGCAATTTTGATTGTGTAGATTGATTTGGGTAGTATTGACATTTTAACAATATTTATTCTTCCAATCCATGAGCATGGAATGTTTCTCCATTTCTTTGCATCTTCTTCAGTTTTCTTCATAAGCTTTCTATAGTTTTCAGCATACAGATCTTTTACATCTTTGGTTAGGTTTATTCTTAGGTATTTTATGAATCCTGGTGCAATTGTGAATGGGATCAGTTTCTTTATTGGTCTTTCTGTTGCTTTACTGTTCGTGTATAAGAATGCAACTGATTTCTGTACATTGCTTTTGTATCTTGCGACTTTTCTGATTTCATGTATCAGTTCTAGCAGACTTTTGGTGGAGTCTATTGGGTTTTCCATGTGTAGTATCATGTCATCTGCAAAAAGTGAAAGCCTGACTTCATCTTCGCCAGTTTTGATACCTTTGGTTTCCTTTTGTTGTCTGATTGCTGATGCTAGCACTTGCCACACTATGTTAAACAACAGCAGTGAAATATCTCAATTTTTCCCCATTGAGGATGATATTAGCTGTGGGCTTTTCATAAATGGCTTTTATGATGTTCAAGTGTGTTCCTTCTATCCCGAGTGTCTTGATGGTTTTTACTGAGAAAGGATGCTGAATTTTGTCAAATGTTTTCTCTGCATCGATTGACAAGATTATATGGTTTTTATCTTTTCTTTTATTAATGTGATGTATCACACTAATTGATTTGCGAACGTTGAACCAGGCCTGCAGCCCAGGAATAAATCCCGTTGATCATGGTGAATAATTCTTTTTATATGCTGTTGAATTTGATTTGCTAGTATCTTATTGAGAATATTTGCATCCATATTCATCAGGGATATTGGGCTGTAGTTGTGTTTGTTGCTGGGTCTCTGTCTGGTTTAGGAATCGAAGTAATGCTGGCTTCATAGAATGGGTCTGGAAGTTTTCCTTCCCTTTCTATTTTTTTGGAACAGCTTGAGAACTAGAGGTATTATCTCTGCTTTAAATGTCTGGTAGAATTCCCCAGGGAAGCCATCTGGTCCTGGACTCTTGTTTGTTGGGAGATTTTTAATGACTGATTCAATTTCTTCACTGGTTATGGGTCTGTTCAAATTTTCTATTTCTTCCTGTTTGAGTTTTGGAAGTGCATGGGTGCTTAGGAATTTGTCCATTTCTTCCAAGTTGTCCAGTTTGTTGGCATATAAATTTTCATAGTATTCCCTGATCATTGCTTGTATTTCTAAGGGTTTGGTTGTAATAATTCCATTTTCATTCATGATTTTATCTATTGGTGTCATCTCCCTTTTCTTTTTGAGAAGGCTGGCTAGAGGTTTATCAATTTTGTTTATTTTTAAAAAAAAACAACTCTTGATTTCATTGATGTGCTCTTCAGTTTTTTAGATTCTATATTGTTTATTTCCGCTCTGATCTTTATTATGTCTCTTCTTTTGCTGGGTTTAGGGTGTCTTTGCTGTTCTGCTTCTATTTCCTTTTTGTGTGCTGTTAGATTTTGTATTTGGGATTTTTTTCTTGTTTCTTGAGATAGGCTTGCATTACAATGTATTTTCCTCTCAGGACTGCCTTTGCTGCATCCCAAAGCATTTGGATTGTTGTATTTTCTTTTTTGTCAATGTTTATTTATTTTTGAGAGAGACAGAGACAGAATGCGAGTGGGTTAGGGGCAGAGAGAGAGGGAGGCACACAATCTAAGGCAGGCTTCAGACTCTGAGCTGTCAGCACAGACCCGGACGTGGGGCTCGGACTCACAAGCTGGGAAATTGTGACCTGAGCCGAAGTTGGAATCTCAACCGACTGAGCCACCTAGGCGCCCCTGGAGTGTTGTATTTTCATTTTCATTTGTTTCCATATATTTTTTAATTTCTTCTCTAATTGCCTGGGTGACCCATTCATTCTTTAGTGGGGTGTTCTTTAACCTCCATGCTTTTGGAAGTGTTCCAGACTTTTTCCTGTGGTTGATTTCAAGTTTCATAGCATTTTGGTCTGAAACTGTGCATGGTATGATCTGAGTTCTTTTGTACTTATGAAGGGCTGTTTTCTGACCCAGTATGTAATCTATCTTGGAGAATGTTCCATGTGCACTCGAGAAGAAAGTATATTCTGTTGCTTTGGGATGCAGAGTTCTAAATATATGTTAAGTCCATCTGATCCAATGTATCATTCAGGGCCCTTGTTTCTTTATTGATCCTGTGTCTAGATGATCTATCCATTGTTGTATGTGGGGTGTTAAAGTCCCCTGCAGTGATCACATTCTTATCAATAAGGTTGCTTATGTTTGTAATTATTTTATATATTTGGGTGCCAGCATATTCGGTGCATAGACATTTATAATTGTTAGCTCTTCCTGATGGATAGACCCTGTAATTATTATATAATGCCCTTGTTCACCTCTTGTTACAGCCTTTAATTGAAAGTCTAGTTTGTCTGATATACGTATGGCTACTCCAGCTTTCTTTTGACTTCCACTAGCATGATAGCTATCCATCCCCTCAATTTCAATCTGAAGGTGTCCTCAGGTCTAAAATGAGTCTCTTGTAGACAGCAAATAGATGGGTCTTGTTTTTTTATCCATTCTGATACCCTATGTCTTTTGGTTGGAGCATTTAGTCCATTTACATTCAGTCTTATTATGGAAAGTTATGGGTTTAGAGTCATTGTGATATCTGTAGGTTTCATGCTTGTAGTGATGTCTCTGGTTCTTTGTGGTCCTTGCAACATTTCACTTACAGAATCCCCCTTAGGATCTCTTGTAGGGCTGGTTTAGTGGTGATGAATTCCTTCCATTTTTGTTTGTTTGGGAAGACCTTTATCTTTCCTATTCTGAATGACAGACTTGCTGGATAAAGGATTGTTGGCTGCATTTTTCTGTTCATCACATTGAAGATTTCCTGCCATTCCTCTCTGGCCTGCCAAGTTTCAGTAGATAGGTCTGTCACTACTCTTATGGATCTCACTTTGTAAGTTAGAGCATGTTTAGCTCTAGCTGCTTTCAGAATTTTCTCTTTATCCTTGTATTTTGCCAGTCTCATTATGATATATTGTGCAGAAGATCGATTCAAGTTACATCTGAAGGGAGTTCTCTGTGCCTCTTGGATTTCAATGCCTTTTTCCTTCCCCAGATCAGGGAAGTTCTCAGCTATGATTTGTTGAAGTACACCTTCAGCCCCTTTCTCTCTCTCTTCCTCTTCTGGAATTCCTATGATACAGATATTGTTCCATTTGATTGCATCACTTAGTTCTCTAATTCTCCCCTCATACTCCTGGATTTTTGTCTCTCTCTTTTTCTCAGCGTCCTCTTTTTTCATAATTTTATCCTGTAATTCACCTATTCTCTCCCCTGCCTCTTCAGTCCATGCTATGGCCACCTCCATTTTATTTTGCACCTCATTTATAGTATTTTTTAGCTCCTCATGACTATTTCTTAGTCCCTTGATCTCTTTAGTAATAGGTTCTCTGCTTTCTTCTGTGCTTTTTTTCAAGCCCTGTGATTACTTTTATGACTATTATTCTAAATTCTTGTTGTGTTATATTGATGAAATCGTTTTTGATCAATTCGTTAGGTGTCGCTACTTCCTTGAGTTTCTTTTGAGGCTAGTTCTTCCGTTTCACCATTTTTGGTAGTCCCTGTGGTGGCTCCAAACTGCAGGGCACTTCCCCTGTGCTGTCTGGTGTCACTTGTGTTGGTGGGCGGGGCTGCAGTCAGACCCATTGTCTGTCCCCAGCCCACCGCTGGGGCCACAGTCACACTGGTGTGTACCTTATCTTACGCTCTCCCAGGGGCAAGATTCACCGTGGAGTGGTGTGGCCCCTGTCTGTGCTGCTTGCACACTTCGAGGCTTGGCGTGCTGCTTCCATAGGATCTGGCATATTAACCAGGGAGGATCCGCAAGGTGCACAGTGGCGGGAGGGGTAGGTTTAGCTTGCTTTGCCATCAGTGGTCCCCTGTGGTAGGGGCCCTGAAGCACCAGGAGGGAGGCAGACCCGTCGGAGGGATGGATCCACAGAAGCACAGTGTTGGGTGTTTGCGTGATGCAAGCAAGTTTTGTGACAGGAACTGGTTCCCTTTGGGGCTTCTGCTGGGGGATGGGAGAGGGAGATGGCGCTGGCCACTGCCTTTGTTCCTGCCGAGCTGAGCTCTGTCTTCCGGGACTCATCAACTCTGCCTCCAGGTGTCCTCTTACTCTCCCCGCTCTCTGAGAGCAGAGCTGTTGACTTTTAGCATCCCAGATGTAAAGCCCTGCTGGCTGTCAGAACTCACAGAGTCCGGCCCCTCAGTTTTTTCAAGCCAGACTTTGGGCGCTGTGCCTTTCCAGGCGGTCTCCCCCTCCACCACCCTGGCTCCCTCCCAACTGTCCATATAGCATGCACCGCCTCTCTGCCCTTCCTACCCTCTTCCATAGGCTTCTTGTGTGTGCTTGACTCTGGAGAGTCCGTTCTACTAGCCTTTCTGGAAGTTTTCTGGGTTATTTAGGCAGATGTGGGTGGAATCTAAGCGATCAGCATGATAAGGTGTTCTCCTAAGCCTCCATCTTCCCCTCTCTCCCCAAATAGGAATATTTTTAATAGAAATTGAAAGTAAAAATGAAGTTTTGTCTCTTGCCCCCAAACGCAGGCTATCGGACAGCCAGCGAGGCATCTGAATGCCCTTGGTGTGGTTCAGCTCCTTCTTGGGAAATACCACCTCAGAGGAGATGTAGCACCATGAGGGATGATCTTGAGAACCTTTGACAGGAGCCAGCACTGCCCAGAATGCACACAGCAAGAGGGACACACTTAGGGTGACCTGGCCCTCTGCCAGCCTCATGCCTCTGCTCAGGGACATCTGCCAGGGAGAATGGATAAATGGAGGATCCTCAGCAAAGCCAGATCTAGACCATCTGGCAGAACAGAGGGCTGTGCTGAGCAGTCAGCACCTTACACCTGGGGGCCACCTGTGGGGTTAGGTAACAGTTACAGGGTGTGGCATTGGGTGACCCTGCACATCAGTTTAGCTGGGGCACATGTGGCAGAGGCAGGCAGGCCCTGTCCAAGCATGCTCACATGGACATAGTAGGGACTTGCACCCAGAGACATGGCTCTATTCAACACATTCCATCTTTCCTTTAGCTACTTGAATACAGAATATACGATTTTAACACCCTGAACTTCTCTACCACTTCCATGTTCTGTGGTACTGCTGGTTCACTTTCTATGGATGACTACTTTTCCTCATTATGGAGACCACTTCTTCCTACTTCCTTGGGATGTGGAGGTAGACGTCAATTTTACCTTTGTACGTGTTGAAAAACATTGCTTTGTAATTTTACATGTCTTATTCTGGTTGGCTATTAGTTTGCAAGCCATTTGATCCTTTTGGTTGTTACTTTGAAGCTTCCTCTGAGTTTACTGAGGAAACATTTCCCAGTATTCTGTGTCATGATTGGTGAAGTACAAGGTCGTATTTTAGTATTTTCTTATGCCAGCTGGTGAGAACAGAAAGTACTGGTGACCATGTGTGAGCTCCAGGATTTTTTCCCTCTAATCCTTTATTGTGATTCTTTCCTGGCTTCTGGCAGTTTCCTCCTATGCATGTGGGGTTCCCTCCTCAGCTGGAGACACAAAGGGGCTGTCTGCTGGTGCCCAACTTGAGAGGAAGAGTGAATGTCCCCACTAGTTTTAAAATGCCTGCCTTCCTTTTACACAAAAACCAGGTAGGGATACCATAACACACCTAAAAACTACATGGGCAAAAATCTCCTTGACCTTGGCCTTGGAAATGATGTTTTGGATATGACTCCAAATACACAGTCAATGAAGACAAAAATCAGTGAGTGAGAACACATCAAACTAAAAATCTTCTGCTTAGGAAAAGACGCATTCGCCAAAGGAAAAGACATTTTACAGGGATGGAAAAAATTGTAAAACATGTGATATGAAGTTCATATCCAAAATTTAAAAAAAGCTTATTTTGCTGAATATTATAACAAGCAACCCAATTTAAAAAAAATGGGGGAGTAGAGGACTTGAAAGGGCATGTTTCCAAAGTCCATGTACAAACGTCCAGCAAGTGCATTAAAAGGTGCTCAACATCACTCATCACCAGAGACATGCAAATCAAAGCCACAATCCCATGACACTTCACACCTGTTATTATGGCTGTTACCATCAGACAAGAGATAACAAATGCTTGTGAGCATGTGGAAATAAGCAAACCTGGTACACTGTCCCTAGGAATGTAAACTGGTGAGGTTACTACTGAAAGCAGTATGGAGAATTCTCAAAAAATTAGAAACAAAAGTATGGTTGTGCCCAGCGATCCCATTTCTGAATGATATATACAGGGGATGAAGTCACTACATCAGAGATATGTGCACCCCATGTTCATTGCAGTCTTATTCTCCATAGCTGAGACACTGAAGAGACCTAACTGCTCATGAAGGGATTAATAGATAAAGGAGATGTGAGATTAGATAGATAGATGGATGGATACAGAGATAGATAGATAGATAGATAGATGATAGATTTCATCCATATAAAAGTTAATCGTGCCATTTGTGACTACATGGATGAAGCTTGAAGACATTATGCTACGTTAAATTAGTCAGACAGAGAAAGACACATTCTGTAAAATCACACTTACATGTGGAGTCTAGAAACATCAAATTCACAGAAACAGAGTGTGCAATGGTGGGTTCCAGGGACTTAGGGGCACGGAAAATGGGGGGGGGCATTGCTCAGTGTGTCCAAACTTCCAGTTAGAAGATAGACAAAAAGCTTCCATGGGTCTAATGTATAGTAAGATGACAATAATTAATATACATATTGTATATTGAAAGTTGCTTTATGTTCTTACCATAATTAGCTGAAGAATGTATTGACTAACTTCTACTTGGTAAACATTTCGCATTATATACATGTATCAAGGCATCACATTGTACACCTTAAACTTACATAATGTTATATGTCGATTGTATCTCAATAAATCTGGGCCAAAAAAAAAAAAAGGTATTCCTAGAAGACATTCCTATACACATTTGGCTAGTAATAATTTAACGATGCATGGATATGACTGCAAATCATACAATATGTGATATTAACCCTAAAGATGTTTTATGCACAGAGAAGATTTCATACAAGTGTGCATGTGTCTGTGTTGGTGGGAATAATTTCATGTGATTCTTTACACTCATAGAAACAACAGCCATAACAACAGGTGTTAGGACCACGGTGCTAAGTAGAGATCGTAGCATTTTTGAAGAAAATTAAAGGCATTATGGCCAGGGGATAGATCATGAGCAATTTGGGATGTAAAACAAAACAAAACAAAACAAAACAAACAAAACAAAACAAAAGAAGAGCGGGGAACACTTTTCCTTATTGTGATTGGAACATAACATAAGATCTGTGTTTTCTTTCTACATCTCACAGGTTTGGACTCCATTTCCCATATGAATGGCTTCCTTTGTGCTTAGTTGATATTTTGCAGTGACACATTTTCATTTGCTTCTTTGTTCCTTTTGTGCACATTCTTTAGATAGATCCTTTGGGTTTACCATGCCCTTACACAAAACACTCTAAAGGCGTAACAGTCTATTGCCGACTGATAACTACTTAAATTCAATCCCATGGACAGGTACACTTTAAAGGCTCCACACCACTCCCCAGTCTACTGATGTCACAGGCTACATCTGTATGTATTGTGTACCCACGAGCATTGATTTATAGTCACACTTGATGCTTTTGTCTTTTGAATCTCACAAAAGAATTGGAAGGGTAGTAGAGGGGTAATGTCAGCCTCATAGCAGCCTAAGATGTCCCTGTGTTGTCTCTCACACCCCTCCAAAACTTGGCATCCATCCACAAACAAATGTGCATTTTTGGGCCCTGTGGGATCCAGCTCCATATGCCAATGGACCCCTGAATAGTCTTCCCTACACATGCATAGGTGAACATACCTGAGTGTGGCTTTGGAGTCTACAGTGACCCCTGAACCTGCTCCACCTTTCTTGTCTGTGGTCTCCGAGGTTCTGGGAAACAGTCTTAGTTGATCACACATGGACTGGAGTCTTTGTGGAAGTCCAACTTTCCAAAGAAAGTGAAAACTCTAACTTTAAATGATATCTTCATTCCCCCCATCCTTGTGCATTGTAGCATTATTTACAAGAACCAAAACACCCTATGTGTCCTCAGACAGAAGAATGGGTAAAAAGAAGTGTGGCCTGTATGTACAGTGGAATTCTATGATTCGTCCGTAAGAAAGAATGAAAATTTGCCTTTTGCGACAACATGGGTGGATCCTGAGGGCATCAGGATAAGTGAAGTAAGTCAGACATGTGGGAAATCAAATAGGTATGTCCTGGTGTAGGACATTACAGGGAACACATTGCAAAGCAGAACACTGCTTTCTGGCTTTGCTGAAAACAGCAGGCAATGCTTTGCTTGTGTGGTTAATGTGTATCTAGGAGTCACTAACTTCCCTTATCTCGTTAACGTATATCTAGGGAGCACTCATCACCCTTATCTAGTTAATATAGACCTAGGGGGCACTTGCTTTGCTTATCGATTTAATGTAAATGTAGGGGACACTCAGTTCCCTTATGCCGTTAATGTAATTCTAGTGGGAACACTAAAGTTCACTTATTTAGTTAATATTGATCTAGTGCAACTAGTTCATCTAAATCTAGGGGGCACTGCGCTGATTTAGTTGAAATAAATTTAGGGGAACTCACTGTGATTATCTAGTTAATGTAATCTAGGGGGCACTCAGTTCCCTTATGCAGTTAATGTAAATCTAGGGATCATTCACTTATCCAGTAAATTTTTATGTAGTGGGCACTCATTTAACTCACCTAGTTAATGTGAATTTATGGGGCACTCATTTCACTTATCTAATTAATGTAAATCTAGGGGGCACTCATTTCCTTATCTTGTTAATGAAAATCTACGGGACACATTAGGTAAGCACACTTTGCTTATCTAATTAATGTATATCTAGGGCGCATTCAATTTGCTTATCTAGTTAATGTCAACATAGGGGGAACTCACTTTAATTATCCGGTTAATGTATGTTTAGGGGGCACTCACTTTGCTTATCTAGTAAATGCAAATCTTGGGGGCAAGCTACACTTCCCCTAGATAGTTAATATAAATCTGGGGAAACCTCACTTTGCTTATCCAGTATATGTATATCTATGGGGCACTCTCTTCCTTATGTAGTTAATATAATTCTAGGGGCACTCACCTCACTTACCTCCTTCATGTATATATAGGGGGCACTCACTTCCCTTATGGAGTTAATGTATATGTAGGTGGCACTCACTTCACTTTTCTAGTTAATATAAATCTAGGGGGCAGGTTAAACTTTGCTTATCTAGTTATGTAAATCTAGGGGTCACTAACTTCACTTATCTCGTTATTCATCTAGGGGGCACTCACTTTGCTTCTCTTGTTAACATACCTCTAGAGGACAGTCACTTTGCCAGTCTAGTTAATGGGTATCTAGGGGGTACTCCACTTTGCTTATTTGGTTAATGTATACCTAGGGGGCACTCAGTGTATGGAGTTAATGTATATGTAGGGGGCAAGCTACACTTCACTTACCTAAGTGATATAAATCTAAGGGGCACTCACCTTGCTTATCCAGTTAATGTAAATTTAGGGACACTCACTTAGCTTATCTAGTTAATGTAAATCTAGGGGGCATGCTGCACTTTACTTATTTAGTCAATATAAATCTAATGGGCACCTGCTTAGCTTATCTGATTTGTGTATATCTGAGGGGGCACTCACTTTATCTAGTTAGTAAATCTAGGGGGCACACTACAGTTCACTTATCTAGTTAATATTACTCTAGGGGGCACTCACTTTGCTTAGCTCATTATTGTAAGTTTAGGGGACCTTCACTTCTCTGATCTAGTTAATGTGTATCTAGGGGGACCTCTGTGCACACACAATGAACTTTTGTTTCTTTCCCCTGTTAATCCAGGTCATGTGAACTTAGTTCTTGGTCCACAAGAACATTTGGTGGAGAATTTCTTCCTCCCCTTCACCTTTCTAGGCTCTAGGTTCAGCCACATTCTGCTTGTCAGCTCAGACCCAGCACTATACTTGAAGCCCACATCGCCGTGTGCTGGTGTGTAGACTCCCATCAATTAGTGGGTGTGGCCTGTTGGTGCTAGATCCTCCACAGGACCCATTCTTACTTTATCCTGAAGGTAAACTCACGTTTCCAGCACATGTATGGTGTTAACTGAGTAGGTCTGCATCTGTAACACGTGTGTCCAAACAGGCAGAAGGGCTGATGTTACTCCACAGTTCACTTAGCATCCTTCTGTAGTTTACTGAGCAGGTGGCCAGGGCACCTGTTTGGCCCTCCTTCCCAAACATTCCTGGACGCATTCTTGCTGGGAACATGCAGTGTGGCTGCACGGGAATTTCAGGAGGTGCTGGGAAAGTATGATTACCTGGTTGCCCTGGAACGTGGAGAAGATGTGTACACATGGCAGTCTAATACTTTGTGTAACCATGTGTCTTTGAGACAAAGTGCATGCATGGGGACACATTGGTACAACTTACAAGACTATCTGCACCAACAAGGATTCTAGGTATGAACTGAAGTGAAAATCCTGTTATGTGCTTCATGTGTTTTACATCTATTGGTGAATTATGGGATACATTCTTATTCCAAAGTAATTTCTGAAACAGTTACTAATTAGTTCTGAAAATTTCCTAATCAATTACTATTAAAAAGTTGTATATTTTCAATTCAGAAGAAAATAAACAGACTTTAAAATCACTATTATGATTTAAAATACATTCTAGACAACTGCAAAAATAGTAAAAAATGTTTAGAAAAAGGGTCCCTAACTTACCACAGGCTCAACTCTGCAGGACTTCTAGGAGGTTCTTGGGAGAACCAAAGTGGAAATCCTAGGCAGACCCTCATCTAAGGATGAACTCACTGAAAAATACAGAAAAGAAGGAGAAAAGGGGTTCATATTCATCGGGCTCCCTCGGAATGCCAGAGACATCCATAGGCACTTGTGCCTACCTTTCTGATTGATTTCACTGGGGGCTACTTTCAGCCTCATAGTCTCAGTCTCCTACATTCGGAAATTTGCTCTCCAGGGAGGCACAGTTTGCACTGGCTGGGATCGAATCCATGTCCCTTTCCCTGACAGCCCACAGACACCCCAGTGTGGGACAGGCAGTATGGGTGGGTGGGAGCCCTCCATCACCCTGAATCCATATTGGGACCAGGAAATGAGAGATTACCTGAAGAATGAGACAAAGCTCAGTGTGCAAGAGCACAGTTTTGGAGAAAATTCATGAATTTGCCCCTAAAGGAGCTTGTGGCAACTTCTCTTATTTCTGGAACCAGAAACCTCAGCCCAAGACACAGCTGCTGACTCAGGTCTTCTGCACAGAGTCTTAGGCACCGTTTGGGCTCTTACAGGCTTACACAAATACATAGAGGCCACAAGCATGCAGTTTTCAAGTTTTATTTCAGAGTTCTGCTCAGTGACGCATCAGAGACCTGGTGTCAGGTCCATGATGTGCCTGTGGACCCCTGTGTCTCCCGCAGACCCCCGGAAACGTGGATGTTAGCTGTGCCGCCTCATTACTGTATTTTCACAGATGAGCCACGTGGATTGTCTATAGTTGTTTAGGGGTCTGGAGACTGAATTATGCATTGTCTTGATCAACAGTCTCTTCCGTAACTTTCTCTCTGTTGATAGTTCTGACATTTCCGGCAACACCAAAGAGGAATGCAGCAATTAAGACATAGATTCTAGCAAAGATCACTCTGAGATACACCACGGATTCACGACTTTGCCTGACTGACCGCATTCTTCTTGGAGGGGGTCCACTGTCTGTGCTCCCACCAGTGCCTCGTTCAGTGCACCGTGGAGGATCCCAGCCTACGTGGCAATGGCAGTTCCTGTTATTGTTGCATATCCCTCTGTGACTGCATTTCTCCGGGATACAGTCATAGTTCAGCTGAGCCACACTGCCATTGCAGTAGGTATCCTGACAGAACTTTCCAGGAGCACAGGGGGTACCAGTTCTCACATGACCAATATCGGTTGTTCCTGTGCTACGATGCGAATCCAGCCCAAAACACCAGAACCCTGAGATCTCAGACTGATGAAATCCCACATGCTCTTGCAGCTGAGGGAGATGCGTGACGTTACTACACTGCAGCCTTCCACACTGCATGTCTGTGGGGGAACAGGGTTTAGATTTGAATACCCCTGGGTCTCTTCTGCAGTGTCCATATCGGCTGCCTTTTTGATTTATGGTATAGCAGACATTTTCACCCTTCACAGCATTTCTGCCAAAGATTTCTTGGCAGTGCATAGTGCGGTCAGTGCAGTTTCCATGATAGCAGTAGCCCTCTTCAGTGCACGGGGTTCCATCTTGCATATAGAAGTCATCAGGGCACTCCACGGACACCCCACGGCAGTATTCTGGAAGATCACATATATTTTGGATTGGCCTGCAGAGTGTCCCAGCATCGGAATAGGTGCAGTTTGTACAGCATCTGCCTGTATTACATTTGCTGCCAGGGGTTAGAATGCAATCAGTCGTACAGCAGGGATTGTTGTAGCACTGCTTGAAGGAGCCACAGTCACACTGCTCACCTGGCTCCACTACATAGTTTCCACAACGATCGTGAGTCAGGCTTTTATTGAAATAGGAAAGTCCTGAGTCAAATATGCACTCACAAAAATTATTCACCACTACATGCTGCATATGAATGAAGGAACAGTTACTGAAAGAATCTGTCATAACAGGGTATTGATTCATAATGCAGGTAGACCTCCTCTGGCATGCACAAAACTGATTGTCATAAAAAATACCAATAGATAATGCAATTTTTTGGGCTACTAACACAGACAACAATAAAAAATGTCTGCCTAGAGAAGCAAGCGAGATGATGGATTTTGATCCGCATACCGCGTATGTGGCTGGCTGAAACTGAAGTTCATGTGGTGCATCTTTGTTCATAAGTAAAGCTGTATGTGGTTTAAAAGCAACAAACAAGTGTCTCTGAAAGTAGATATGAATCGGACTCCCTGGCACCTGAAAATTGTTCAAGACAACTGGATCTTCCAGATTATAAATGACCATGGAGGAAATATAGTGCCTTACATCAATCCCTTGAAGCATTGAGTCAGTCAAACTAACAAGCCTTATGAGGAATCGGGCACATTTTGACACGTTGTTGAACACACTATACATTGTTTTGGAACCGAGAACAAGTCCTTTCAAAATCCCATGATGGGATGAATACAACTTACTAGAGATCCTGGGGGCTGCACTGATATTTGCTTGAGAGAACAGGGGGTTCCTAACCTCCTCATATCCCAGGTTATAAGTAGGTCCCGTTGCATTGGTGTCTGCCACTATCTGAGAAACAACATGTTCAAACCGTTGGGAATGGCTGAGGGGTCTGATTTCATAGGCAAGGTCATCCAACTTCATGATACCTTCAAGGCCCCCATAGCACGTGTCCATGGTGACCATGGAAAGAGGAATCTCCTCCAGGTAGCCGAGGTAGTAACAGTCTGGAGGGATGAAGGGGTAGTCCATCTGCAAGGCTCCCTGATCATCCTGAGTCATCATCAGCAAATGTCTGGACCAAAAGAGTTTCTTGTGCCTCATGTGGATAACATGGCTCTTTCCCCCAAAATGCAGGCTATAGGACAGCCAGCCAGGCATCTGAACGCCCTTGCCGTGGTGCAACTCCTTCTTGGGAATTACCACCTCAGAAGAGATGTAGCGCCATGAGGGACGACCTTGAGAACCTTGGACAGGAGCCAGCAATGCCCAGAGCGCAAACAGCAAGAGGGGTGCCCTCAGGGTGACCTGGTCCTCTGCCAGCCTCATGCCCCTGCTCAGGGACATCTGCCAGTGAAAATGGATAAATGGAGGATCCTCAGCAAAACCAGGTCTAGACCATCAGACAGAACAGAGGGCTGTACCAGGTGGCCAGCACCCTACACCTTGGGGCCACCTGTGGGGTTAGGTAACAGTCACAGGGTGTGGCATTGGGTGACCCTGCTCATCAGTTCACCTGGGGTGGATGTGGGAGAGTCAGGTGGGCCATGGTCAACAGTGCTCACATGGACATGGGTAGGGACTTGGACCCAGAAACACGGCTCTATTCAACACATTCCATCTTTTCTCCTTCTACTTGGATACGCGATATGCAATTATAACACACTGAACTTCTCTACCAATTCCATGTCCTGTGGTACTGCTGGGTCACTTTCTCTGGATGACTGCTTTTCCTCATTATGGAGACCAATGCTTCCTACTTCCATGGGATATGGAGGTAGACTGTCAATTTTACCTTTGTACGTATTGAAAAACATCGCTTTGTAATGTTACATGTCTTATTCTGGTTGGCTATTAGTTTGCAAGCCATTTGATCCTTTTGGTTGTTGCTTTGAAGCTTCCTCTGAGTTTACTGAGGAAACATTTCCCAGTATTCTGTGTCATGATTGGTGAAGTACAAGGTTGTATTTTAGTTTTTTCTTATGCCATCTGGTGAGACAGAAGGTACTGCTGAACATGTGTGAGCCCCAGGGGATTTCCCCTCTAATCCCTTATTGTGGTTCTTTCCTGGCCTCTGGCAGTCTTCTCCCATGCCTGTGAGTTTCTCTCCTCAGGTGGAGATAGATGCAGGGGAGTTGAGGTTACTTTGGCAGCTTGCACCATGGAGGCTGCACATGATCGAAAATGGTATCCACCATGGAACTCCCTTGTTTAAGTACCGTCTAGTCCTTTAAAATCCCCTGGGTTGGGCAGAAACCCTCAGAGTTGGCTTTTGGAGAAGAGTCTGCCTTTTCTCTGGGTGGCTGGCCTCCTAAATAAAGCTCAACTTCTTTTCCCATCAAAACTAAAACTTTGAACATTGACCTTTCCAGAAATACTCAGCTGAATTTGGGATTTGATAACAATAAAATGGAGAGTGGAATGGCAGTTGTCTGGGGCTGGCAGGGTGGGGCAATGAGGAGTAGATCTCAAGGGCTATGATTTTCTGTTATGCAAGATGATTAGGTTCTAGAGGGGTCTCCACAACATTACCCCTGTAGTTAACAGTACTGTACTGTATGGTTCAAATTTTGTGAAGAGTGTTGGTCTCATGTTCAGTGAGATCCTAACACAAAACACAAGTGGAAGACACGAATTTTGCTTCTCACATGACAGTATGCTGAACGGCATGGACACACTCTCTACTGATAATGTGAAAATAATTTAAAAACATTTACATAGTTTGAATACTAACCCTGAGGATATGTCATTTACAAATATCTTCTTCCATTCCATAGGTTGCCTTTTACTTTTGTTGATTTTTTCCCTCACTGTGCAGAAGCGTGCTATTTTGAGGTAGTCCCATTCCATTCCATTAAGGTTGTGAATAGAATCTGATGCAGAGGGAGGAAGAATTCCCTCATTTTTACTTCCCATGTGCTTGTTTGAACTGGAACAGTGGTCCCCTCTGGCCCTTGTTATGAGTGTTATATCATCAGATCCCTACGTTCTGAGGCTAGACCCTAGTTCAGAATCAGACATATTACACCACTGGTTTCCCTGGGTCTCCAGCTTGTGACAGTAGATCATGGGACTTCCCAACCTCTTTAGTCATGGAAAACAATGTGCTTTGGGTTCTGTTCCTCAGGAGAATCCAGACTAATACATGGAGATGATTTATCTCTTGTTTAGAGGAATTGAATAAAGCTGTAGCTCATTTAACGTCCTGAGTAGCAAGTGCCAGGAGGGAAGTCTCACGTTGTTTGATTGGGACAAGGGCTGGGTGAAGTTAATGGGGAGCTGTGGGATCCTGTGGTCCTGGCTGCACAGGGAGTGCATCTGGGACTCCTCTAATGGTTCAGCTGTTGTGCCTCAGGAAATCTGTAATTCACTCATGTTGAGGGACAGGAGTAAGCAATGGAAACATCTGTGTCTTTTGTGCATGTTAGTGCAGTTTTCCTATGACAACAGGTATCTAATTCAGCGAGTTAATAGGTAAGCACAGAATCCTGTGTCCAGAGAGGCTCCCTGGGGAAGCTGCTGTGTGGATAGGAAGCCCCAGACCCTGACAGGAAACCTGCCTGTAACCTCCATCTGCACCTGCTCCTGGCAACACAAAGCAGAATTGTGCATAGTGTGCGCCCCCTGGTGGTGCTGATCCCCTCCTGCAGGGAGGTTTGCGTGTGGGCTCCCAATGATGTCCCCTCACCCAGTCTCTTGCACAGTAATATGTGGCCATGTCTTCGGCCCTCAGGTTCATCTGCAGATACAGCGTGTTCTTGGCGTTGTCTCTGGAGATGGTGAATCGGCCCTTCACGGAATCTGCGTAGTATGTGCCACTTCCATCAGTATCCATCCGTCAGACCCACTGCAGCCCCTTCCCTGGAGCCTGGCGGACCCCGTTCATGCTGGAACTACTGAAGGTGAATCCAGAGGCTACAACGGTGAGTCTCAGGGACCCCACAGGCTGCACCAGGTCTCCCCCAGACTCCACCAGCTGCACGTCACACTGGCCACCTGCAGACGCAAGATATCTTGGTCAGGAAACTGTCACACATCCGCTGGTTCTCACTCATATCCACTCACATACTCAGTGTCTCTCGTTCACCATGAATTACCTTTTAAAAAAGCAACAAGGAAAACCAAGCCAAGCACATACTCCATGGTGAGGTGTCTGTGTTCTGTCCTGATCACAGAATGGGAACACCTGGGACGCCTGGAGCTGGGGCTCGTCTCCCAGCTGCACGGTCGGGATGGGCTGGTTTCATCAGCACAGAGAGGGCCCTATTTGCATGTCCTCTTACATATATATCACACTGCAGACTTAGATTTGATTCTTTCAAAGTGAATGGCAGGTTTAGGGATGCACTTCTACATTAGTTTGTGTGGATGGTGCTGTGACAATATGAATAATTCTAATCAGTGAGCACAGGTATGTTTGCGGAACTCGTGCATTTTTACATGTCTTTCATCAGCAAAGGTCATTTTCGCTCTACAATTATTTTACATAATTTATGAAGTTTAATCCCAAGTACTTTATTCTGTGCCATTTTTCAGTTGTATAATTTTGTTACTTGTTTTGCATATATTTCCATGCTGGTGTGTAGAATCATAGGTGGTTTATTTTTATTTATTTTCTTTGTTCATTGTGCTCATTGTGCATCCTGCACTTTTCCTCATTTTAAAAAACTGGTTCTAATACTTTTTGTGGTATCTCTAGGGTTTTGTTATGTTTAAGATCATGTCATCTGCAAACAAATAATTTTCCTTCCTCCTTACTGATTTAAATGTCTTTTATTTCTTCTTATTGCCAAAGTTTGTGGGTACTTATTCCAGTTGTAGGAGAAGAATGCCTTTCCCTTCTTTTTTCTGGGTTTTCACCCGGTGTAAGGATTCAATTGACATAAGACTGATCTAAAGGGAAGAATAAATTTAATTTTGCAAGTGCCTGGGCTTGCTAATAATATGACACCCAGAGAATGAACAAAGCAGGTGGCACTTGTGACTTTCAGACAACGAAATATTGGATTTGTCAAGAGTCAAGGCAAAGGTGTGGTTTTGGGGTATTTAATTAGTCAACAAATAACTAGGTTTGTTTGCACAACCTTCTTGTCCCTGAGTTCCTTATTCTGGTGCTAAGGATGGTTCTCCCCTCCTGGTACAGGGAAGGGGAGTTTCCCAAGGGAGATTTATATCCTGCTGTCAAGGGACAAAGGAGGGTCTGAGAGTCCTTGGACTGGCTGTTTCTCCCGTGACTTTCATCCAAATAAGGACTGTGACACGATGATATGGTTTGAGGCAGCATAGTTATTCTTCACGTTATCATGTGGAATACTTATGTTGGGGATGAGCATCATTTCCTGGCTCCTGATAAGGCAGAAATGGTTTTAGTATTTTATGTTCAATATGCTGTCAGGTGTGGGCTTTCATAGTGGCCATGATCATTTGGAGGTAATTTCCTTCTCCTTTTTAATTGAGTTATTTTTATTTATTTATTTTTTTTTTAATTTTTTTTCAACGTTTTTTATTTATTTTTGGGACAGAGAGAGACAGAGCATGAACGGGGGAGGGTCAGAGAGAGAGGAGACACAGAATCGGAAACAGGCTCCAGGCTCCGAGCCATCAGCCCAGAGCCTGATGCGGGGCTCGAACTCACGGACCGCGAGATCGTGACCTGGCTGAAGTCGGACGCTTAACCGACTGCGCCACCCAGGCGCCCCAAATTGAGTTATTTTTAAATGATGAACATGTGTTTTTTGTTCATGAAAAAACTTTCTCTA
Organism: Panthera tigris; assembly: GCF_018350195.1. Lineage (NCBI taxonomy): Eukaryota > Metazoa > Chordata > Mammalia > Carnivora > Felidae > Panthera > Panthera tigris. The sequence continues at coordinate 146,292,494 of NC_056665.1, forward strand.
ATGATTTTATGAATAAATTAAGGATGGCTTTGATTTAATCATTCCCTCTGTTAATGGAGGACATCACATTTTTGCATTTGTGTATGTTGAAGGAAACTTGCATCTCAGGGATGCATCACACTGGATTATCATGTGTGATCCTTTCAGTGTGCTGTTGAATTCAGTAGGCTCGGACTTAATCAAGGAATTTTGCATGTATGTGTATCTGAGACACTGGCCTGTAGTTTCCCTTCTTGTGGTGTGTTTCTCTGGCTTTGTTGTGAGAGTAAAAGTGTCCTCATAAAGTGCATCTGGGAGTGGTCTTTTTCATCAGCAATTTGTAATAGTTTGAGAAGTATTGGCATTAATTATTCTTTAAATATTGTGGAATTTTAATAAAGCCTTGGTTTTTTTTGGAGGGTGAAGGTTTATATTAAGGATATCTTCTTACTAATTTTTGTTTTGTTCCTCTGTATTTTGCATGAAAGAGTATTGGTGGATCATATAATGCTAGAAAATGTGTAATTTGTTCTTGGTGATCTAATTGTTGACCTATAAATATCTAAGTTTTTCCTTTATGATCCTTTTCATGTGTTTAGTTCAGTTATGTCTCCTTTTTCAGTTCCGATCGCATTTGTTTGAATCTTACCTATTTCCCTAGGCTACCTATGTTTTTTAAATTTCACTTATCTTTCCAAATTCAAATTTTAATGAAGTTGATTTGTTTTCTGTATTTGTGATAGTCTTTTTTTCTCTGCTGTATCTTTTTATGTTAATTTTATATTTATCTTTTTATCTCAATGAAAATGCCAATGCCTTTTTTTTAAAGGAATGTGAAAAATATACTAATTCATATGTAACCACAAAACACATGGAAGTAAAAAAAAAATCATGAAGAGGAGAGAACCTGGAAGAAGGAGAACACTTCTTCCTTCTAAATATATTGCAGAGATACATTAGCTCCAACAGTGTACTGCTGGCATGAAATGAGGCATATAGACCAGTGGAGCTCATTACGGAGCCAAAATGTAGAATTGTGCAGATGCAGTCAGCAAATCCTCCATGAGATTTCCAACAATGCGCAGTGGGGAAAGGATTGTGTCTCTTAAACATGGTGTTGACTAGGGGTGCCTGGGTGGCTCAGTCAGCTAAGCATCCAACTTCCAGTCACGTATTGTTGTCATAATTTGTGGGTTTGAGCCCCACATCAGGCTCTGTGCTGACAGCTCAGAGCCTGGATTCTGTGTCTGCCTCTATCCCTGTGCCTCCCCTGATCATGATCTGTCTCTCTCCCTCAAAAATAAAAGAAACATTAAAAAATGGTGTTGATATACACGTGCAAAATAATGACATTTGGCCGTACTCTTGCATCATACATATGCGACAACACAAAAAAATCTCAAAATGGATTAAAGATTAAGCAGAACAGCTGACCCAAAATGCCTTCGAAGAAAACACACAGGATAACCATCATGACATTCTCTTGACAATGATTTATTTGATACAAAAGCAAAATCACAGAGAACCATGGCAGACAAGGGGGACTGCATCAAACTAGAAAGGGGGCAAATCAAACAGTAGCAGGGTGAGAAGGCAGTCTATGAAATGGGAGACATTACATTAAAAATATTGAAAAGGAGTTAATATCCAAAATACAGGAGGGACTCGTTCACATCAATAGCAAAAATCACAATTATAATAATAAACGCATCACCTGATTAAAATTTGGGTCAAACATGTAAATATCCATTTTGCTATTAAGGTTGAAAAAATGTCCATCCAGCATATGACTTGCTGTTCATCATCACTAATCATCAGAGAATTCCACCCCCGATCCACTGAGATATCACCTCACAACTGATAGCAAGGCTATTATAAAATAACGCAAACACAACGAGAACATCTCAAGTGTTGCTGAGGATATGGAGAACAGGCAATCCTAGAATTCACTTGATGGGAGTGCAACATAGTGTAGCTACTATGGAAAACTGTGGTGAAATAACCCACTAAACTGAGTTCCTAATCTGCTCCCATACAGTTGACTTCATGTCCAGCTGAGTGTGAGGAAGGTCTGGGCCTCATGTTCTGTGGAGAGGCAGGTGCAGAGACAGGTGGATCCAGTGGATGATTCCTTAACTACTTCAGTAGAATGGACCCCTGGCTGACCGTTTTGTAAGACTTGACTCAGTGTGCCTCCCCACTGGTTGTCTCAGGCTTCCTGAACTGGATGGTGAACAAAAGGAGTGAAGGGTAGAAACTACTCTTTTCTCTCACAGGAACGTGTATATACTGAGAATCCTTGAGAGAAAGTCGTGGAGTTGATGAAGAAGCTGTGGGGTTGCGACAACTACAAGAGTCTTTACTCATGCTCTCTCTTCATGGGCATCAAAGGAAAACCTTAAGGAAAATAAAAAGAGAGAGGAGCTGCTCAAATATATTAAGTTTAGATCACTTGAATGAGTCAGTCTCCTCTGTTTGAAAATCACTTACATCTATTTTAAATGGTGGCCCGTGTACTTGTGAGGCACAGGTCTGATCATATGAGAGTTAATTTATCCCCGAGCTTGGTCTCTGTCAAGGTCGGCACTACTATATGACTGTTCACTCTAAATGTTAGAAGACATCTGTGTTTGTAAATGGTTTAGGAAACAGTGTGTACTGTTTGCTGGTCAGGTTGAAGTTTGCAGGGCCTGATGAGAAAGATGCTTCACAGGAAACCTGACCCTGTAACACTGGTTCCGGATATGAATTCTGAGATCTTGGGTGCCCCCTGGAGACCTGTGAACCTCCAGGTTCCCTAGGTGGCTCCTGGTGTCCTGTGTGTTCCTGATGACCTGAGTGCCGCCAGGTGAACTGAGTGGCAACTAGTGACCTCAACGCCCCATGGACACCTGAGCATCCCCCTGGAGGTCTGAGTGCTCCATGCAGAACTGAGCGACCCTGGTGTCCTCAGCTCCCCCTGGTAACCTGAGCACCCCAGGAGATCTCAGTTACTTCTGCTGTCCTGAATGCCCCCTTGTGACTTTTAGGTAACCTAAGGGCAAATCGCAATTTTTGGGCCGATGCTCAGCTCTCAGAAGTCCTTTGTGGTGTTTGAGCCAGCTCTGTGGCTAGGCCTATTCTGTCCTGTTCACCCTTAGAGGCGGTTCTGATTGTGTGGCTGTTAATCCTGGGGGAAACTCCAAGGGGGTGGCCAGCACCTGCTTTATCCCTCTTCCTCTTGCCTAACAAACTGCCTAACTGATGGACATGTGGCTCTTGTGGTCTGGACCCTAGTATGTGATATAGAATATATGATAGTATGTGAACCATCCACTGCATCCACTCTGCTGGGGTCGGTGGATCCAATTCCACCAGAAATTACTGGTTGAGATGGAGAACCCCAAGATGCTGCTAGTGAGGTGCAGAGTGTGCAAGGCACTCACCAGTTGGGCACAACCCCTGCAGCTGCACCTGGGACAGGACCCCTGGGGACAAAGAGACTCAGCCTGGGCCAGTCACCAGCAGTCACAACCATTCCCATCATCCCACATCTGACATCTGAAACCCTCACCTATGGGACCTCTCACCAGGCACAAGGAAGGCCCTACAGTCTCTTCTGTTTCTCGAATACAGTTCTGCCTTCCTCAGGGACTTCAGCCCTGTCTGAGGAGACAGCTGTGGGCTCCCACTCCCCGAGATTGGAGTTTACTCTAGATCTTGAGAAGTTTGCCTGTGTGGGAGGGAGCATGTCCTGATAAGTGGACAAAAATTGAGTCAGGCTCCCCTTGTCCTTCCAGGTCCACCTGTGGGCATCTCTTTGTGGATCCGCAGGCTTGTTGGTCCTCGGTCAAGGCAACACTTGGTCTATGAATTGTGTTGGAGGCAGGTCAAGTGATGGCCTCACCTTTCTGATCAGATAGTGAACAAATGAGTGGATCACAATTCACTATACTCTATCTGTCCAAAAGATATTTGAAGGGATCCATATTTTCTCCAGAAAACTTTCCAAATCAAGTCTTTAAGTACATTCAATTTTAACAGTCATTCCACACATAACTGTATAGGAAAAATCTATATTGATGTCCAGTCTGGTGTAAATATAACAAGCAAAGGACACTTGTTCCCAGGATCATATTTCTTTTAGTTTCCACACTGATGTATTAACCTCACCTGACAACCACCTGCAAAGCATGGGCACACCTGGAGACTTCTGATCTTGATGGTTCTCTGCTGATGGGGTTTGCTTCCTCAGTCATCTGCAAAGCTTGGTAGCAGTGCCGACATCTTTAAGTGCACAGACACCAAGACATGGACACCTGTCACCTGCAGATATGATTCCCATGCATGGCTGGTGTCTCCATCTCCTGAGAAATCCCCATCCAACACAAGGGGCTGTTAACTCAGGGAGGAGGCACAGATGTCACAGAAAAGTGGGGGACTCTTCACTGATATGGACAGAGACCATCAGCATATGAGGTAAGAAGTTAATGGCACTAAAACAACCACATTAATGAAAATGGATTGCCTGACCTGGAAATCATTGGAATCTAAAAATCCGGAGCCTAAAGAAATTGCAGAAAATGTGTTCATAGTCCTGAAGGCATGTGCCAAGAGGATAAATGCTGAGTTAGCTGAATAGACTTCAAATAGAGATCAGAATGCTAGATAGTAGATAGATGATAAGTGGATAGGTGATGGATGATAGAGGGTAGATAGATGATAGATAGATAATACTTTTATGTTATATTAAAGTCATTATAGAGGATTCAAATCATTATGAATGTATTATAATGAAATTACCCACTATTGGCAATATTTTTTAAAAGACCATAATTTCATACGGAAAAGAATATTTGACACCAACTTTAGATATACAAAATAAATAATTATGACTTCAATATTTTGTGAATACAGCTTCCACATGGGGTAACACATGCCTGCTTGTAGATTCCTCCTCCCTCTGGGGCTTTGGCTTCCATTCCCATTTGTTCCCAGGGTCTCCCTTCCCAGGATGTCCTGAGCTCTGGGATGTGCAGGGACAAGAGCTCTGTCCCGGATCTGGACCATCGTCCCTCTGGCCTAACATTTACAGCTCCTTCCAGGCCCTTGCTCAACCACCAGGCTTCTGCCCACCAGGCTCCCTCCCTGCCTCCACCACCTGCCAGCCTCCTTCTGGACTCTTCCATTCATTTCCTGTGGATTTAACAACAGTTTGTTAGGTTGCCAGGTCTCCTAATAATAATTCACATTGAGGAAAGAACTGTATAGGTAAAACATGACAGACTCTCTCCACAATAGCCTTGAGTTCATTCCCATGATGTTATTATTTTGCACCCCATCTCAGCCCCTTGACCCCACAGTCTTGCCTTAGAAACTGTCACTTTCATGAACGGAACTAAATCTGTCCCCCCTACACAACTGGTCCATCCTATCTATCTACTCTATATGGTCATCAGACAACCACCAAGCTAAGAAGGAACACAATACCGAGTGTGAAGACATAAGTATTTATAGAAATAATTTTATAAAATTTTATCTAATAATCAAAGTAATGAGATATTTACAGAAGTAACTTAAATATGGTAAATGACCATGTTTATTATAAGATTCTATGAGTTTAGATGAACATAATCAAGTTACAGGACAACCGAGTAACCACAGGTCAAAGAAATGTATCCTTCTCAGGTCTATCCAAACCCTTTCCTTTGCACACCAATCAGTTTCCTATCTCTCCCTTTCTCTCTGGGCCTCGCGTGTTCTCTCTCTCAAAAATAAATAAACACTACAAAATAAGATACGTACAGGTCAGTGATATTTAATGGAGAACCCAGAAATAATCCCCTTCATCTTTGGTCAACTGAATTTTGACAAGAGCAGACAACATGACATTGGGGAGCAAATGGTCTTTTTAATAAAGGGTGCTAGACAGCTGGCTATCCATGTGCAGAGGAATGAAATTGCGTCCATACCTCACACCATATACAAACATCAAATCAAAATGGATCAACAGTTTAAATGTAAAATTATGACCTCTGGAAGCAATATATCGAGATAAATCTTCATGACCATTGGGTTTAGCAATGCTGTTAGAGATGACACCAAAGCACAAGCAAGGAAAGAAAAGTAGATAAATTTAGTTTTCTCAACATTAGAAACCTTTGTACACCAGAAGATGCTATCCCCAAAGTGAAAAGCCAAAGCCTAATGGAAGACAATATTTGCACAGTATTTGTCTGGTAAGAGCCTGTTATGCAGAATGTATAAAGAGTTTTTACAACCCATCAACAAAAAGACAACCCAATTTTTAATATGGACAAAGGATTTGGATATATCTTTCCCCAGTGCAATCATACAAATGGTGAATACCACTTGAAAAGATATTAAACATCAATAGTCCTTATGGAAATGGAGATTTAAACCACAGTGAGATACCCTGTTACACACACTAAAAATGCTCTAATCAATACAACTATAAAATAACAAATGTTGGTAAAGATGTTGAGAAATTGGAACCCTTCAACCTTGCTTGTGGAAATGTAAAATGGTGGAGACTATGTGTAAAAGAGTTTGACAATCCCCCCCCCAAAAAAAAGATAAAAACATAGAATTACCATATGGCCCAACAATACTACTCCTAGATGTATATCTCGAAGAATTGAAAACAGTTGTTTAAACAAAGTGCATGTGCACATACATAGCAGTACTGTTCACAATAGCCACATTGTAGAAACTATGCAAATGCCTATCGGTGTGTGAATGGATAAACAACCTGGGGCAGACCCTTAAACAGGAATATTATTCTGTCATACAAAGAAATAAAGTAAAATGTTGTGGCTGTAGAGAATACTGGTTTCTCAGAAAGCTATCACAGAACTCCACATCTGCACTTACATCTGGAAATTTAAAGCAAAGCCTTGAGCAGGTATTCATGTTCCCGTATTCATAGCAGCTTCTTCACAACAGCCAAAAGATGGAAGCAACCCAAGTAAGTATTCACAGGTGAGTAAATAAACAAAATGTAGTATATACACAATGGAATATAATTCAGCCTTCAAAAGGAAGAGAGTTCTGACACACACCTGCACACCGACTGAACTTGGCAGTCATTATGCTGAGTGAAATGAGCCAGTGACAGAAGGAAAATACACTATGGTTCCACTTAAGTGAGGTGTCCAGAAAAGTCATACTCAGAGACACCAAGTAGAATGTGGCTGTAGGGGCCGAGGGGAAAGGGGAATTGGGATTTAGGGTTTAATAGATACAGAGTTTCCCTCGGGGTACATGACAACGTTCTGGAGATGGATGTACAACAGTGTGAATGCAGTTAATGCCAGACAACTGTATGCTTAAAGTGACTTACGTGGTAAGTGTTATGTTACATACATTTAATCAGAATTTAAAAAGGAAGGACTGATACACGTCACAACATGGGTGAATGCAGAAAACATCCTCAGTGACAGAAGCCATCCAGAAAAGGCCACTCAGGAACCATCTTGCTCTTTTTTTTTTTAACATTTATAATTTATTGTTGAAAAAGAGAGACAGAGACAGGTCATGATAGGGGGAGGGGTTAGCAAGAGGGAGACACAGAATCTCAAGCAATCTGTAGGCTCTGAGCTGTTAGCACACAGCCAGAAGCAGGTGCTCGGAACCCATCAACTTGGAGATCATGACCTGAAGTGAACTCGGCCTTTAGCAGACTGAGACCCCAGGCGCCCCAGGAACCACCTTGCTCTTTAAATCCCCCCAGGTTACACAGATAGGGGAAAGTCTCAGGAGCACTTCCCCAAAAGAAGCCAGATCAGATTGGGAAAAGACATTTCACAGTGGGGCAGGTGGGGACACTTGAAGTGGGCCTGTGGTCTGGGGTCTAATGTGGCAACGCAGGGATTTCCTCATTTGGGGTTCTGTGGTGGTTTCTCGGGAGGGTGTCCCTTTTTGGGGTAAAACGCACCAAAGTATCTCATGTAAAGTGGCAAAAGCGGTAAAGAAACGAGCGTCCAGGTAAAGCGTATTTGCGCTGCCGTGACACGTTCACTGCACGTCTGAAATCACAGAGTAAGGTACTCCTCGAAACAACAGTGTCAGCCCCACATGACAGAAGCAAGAGAGGGGTCAAACGCTGTGACGTAGGCCCACGCCCAGACCCAGCTCACCCAGGCGGAGAGGCCACGGGCCCTGCGGGAGGCAGCACGTGAGCCAGAGGCACGTGGGAGGGTTCTATTGGTGGCCACGTGTCTTGGGTGCAGCGGAAGCAGTGGGATTTGGAATTCCGGTTGTCCACAAGACGCCACTAAGAAGCTGTTAGAACTGCGAAAAGCAATGAAGGGACATCTCCCGGAAGTGGACTCGGGAGGCGGGGAGGGGAGGCTGGAAGGCGGAGCCCACCACCCAGGGTCAGGCTGGGGAACAACCCACCGCTACAGACCCAAGATTAGAACCCTCCGCGGAGAGAAGCCCCAGGCTCAGGCCCCACCAGGGGAAGCTGTGCCCTGCGGCCCCTGCAGGAAACCCACCGCGCCTGCAGCTGGGCCCGGGAGGCGCCTGCTCCCCTGCAGCCCTGCTTTCCTCCTGCGGACTTCGCTTCAAAACCACGCTCCCAACTTCCTCTTCTCCGCGAAACAGCGTTCCTCTCCGTGTGCTCCCCGCTCGGCCGCGGTTTTGCCACAGCTTGCTGGGCCCGGGTGGCAATTCTCCGCTACTCCTGAAGAAACCCACTTTGGCTGGTAACATAACTGGCGGGTTATTTCCAAGGGCAACGGAAGGAGCAACGAGGACACTCGCAGGATAGGAGAGCAGCACACACACACCACGTGCACGTCTGCACACTCCTGACGACCCGTCGGAAAGGGAAAGGAAGAGACGGTGCCATTTGCAACCGCGGCGGAAGGAACGACGTGCCCCAGAGGAAATCTCAGCAAGGAGGTGGCAGGCCTGCTGTCCCAGGACAGGGCACTGGGGACAGAAACGCAGGAAGACGCACGGGGGCGGAGAGCTGCTCTGTGCTCCTGGCCGCGGAGGAACCGCCCCTGTGAGCACGTCTGTCCTGCCCGGAGCCATCTGCAGCTCCGGGGTGTCGCACAGAAGTCCCCACGGCGCCGTCGCAGACTCGGGAGGGACACCCCGCCCCGCGCGGAGGCCGAAGGGACCCGCGAGGCCAGAGCGGCGGGAGTGCGAGCTCCGCCAGGGGAGCCCGCTCCTGGACCGCGAACCGCATGAGGCAGCGGCGGGAACCGAGTGGGCGCGGAGCAGGAAGACGGCCGCGCGGCCCCGCCGCCCGGCGCCGGTGAGGTAAGCCCCGCGGGGGACACAGTGTCACGGCGCACGAAGCCGCGCGGGGTCCTTTCCCCCCAGGGTCTGGCGAACAGCGCCCCCCTCAGCCTCCAGGTTCCGGAAGCTCCTCTTCCCGGGGCCTGGCTTTCTCCTCGCCTGCTCCTCCCTTGGCGGGACCTGAGGGGACCGGGTGCTTGTCAGTGTGGACGCGGGGCCACGTCCCCCAGTGTGGACGCAGGGCCACGTCCCCCTGAATCCTCCACAGTGGGCCCTAGGAGACCGGGTTGTTGTCAGTGTGGACGCGGGGCCACGTCCCCCTGAATCCTCCACAGTGGGCCCTGGGAGACCGGGTTCTTGTCAGTGTGGACGCGGGGCCATGTCCCCCAGTGTGGACGCAGGGCCACGTCCCCCTGAATCCTCCACAGTGGGCCCTAGGAGACCGGGTTGTTGTCAGTGTGGACGCGGGGCCACGTCCCCCAGTGTGGACGCAGGGCCACGTCCCCGTGAATCCTCCACAGTGGGCCCTAGGAGACCGGGTTGTTGTCAGTGTGGACGCGGGGCCACGTCCCCCAGTGTGGACGCAGGGCCACGTCCCCTGAATCCTCCACAGTGGGCCCTAGGAGACCGGGTTGTTGTCAGTGTGGACGCGGGGCCACGTCCCCCAGTGTGGACGCAGGGCCACGTCCCCGTGAATCCTCCACAGTGGGCCCTAGGAGACCGGGTTGTTGTCAGTGTGGACGCGGGGCCACGTCCCCCAGTGTGGACGCAGGGCCACGTCCCCCTGAATCCTCCACAGTGGGTCCTGAGGAGACCGGGTTATTGTCAGTGTGGACGCGGGGCCACGTCCCCCAGTGTGGACGCAGGGCCACGTCCCCCTGAATCCTCCACAGTGGGTCCTGAGGAGACCGGGTTGTTGTCAGTGTGGACGCGGGGCCACGTCCCCCTGAATCCTCCACAGTGGGCCCTACGAGACCGGGTTGTTGTCAGTGTGGACGCGGGGCCACGTCCCCCTGAATCCTCCACAGTGGGCCCTAGGAGACCGGGTTGATGTCAGTGTGGACGCACGGCCACGTCCCTCTGAATCCTCCACAGTGGGTCCTGAGGAGACCGGGTGTTTGTCAGTGTGGACGCGGGGCCACGTCCCCCAGTGTGGACGCAGGGCCACGTCCCCCTGAATCCTCCACAGTGGGTCCTGAGGAGACCGGGTTATTGTCAGTGTGGACGCGGGGCCACGTCCCCCAGTGTGGACGCAGGGCCACGTCCCTCTGAATCTTCCACAGTGGGCCCTAGGAGACCGGGTTGTTGTCAGTGTGGACGCGGGGCCATGTCCCCCAGTGTGGACGCAGGGCCACGTCCCCCTGAATCCTCCACAGCAGGTCCTGACGACACCGGGTTCTTGTCGGGGTGGACACGGGCCCTCGTCCCCCCGAAGTCTCCACAGAAGGTCCTGTGGAGACCGGGTTCTTGTCAGTGTGGACGCGGGGCCACGTCCCCCTGAATGCTCCACAGTGGGCCCTAGGAGACCGGGTTCTTGTCAGTGTGGACGCAGGGCCACGTCCCCCAGTGTGGACGCGGGGCCACGTCCCTCTGAATCCTCCACAGTGGGTCCTGAGGAGACTGGGTTCTTGTCAGTGTGGACGCGGGGCCACGTCCCCATGAATCCTCCACAGTGGGTCCTGAGGAGACCGGGTTCTTGTCAGTGTGGACGCGGGGCCACGTCCCCATGAATCCTCCACAGTGGGTCCTGAGGAGACCGGGTTCTTGTCACTGTGGACGCGGGACCACGTCCCCCAGTGTGGACGCAGGGCCACGTCCCTCTGAATCCTCCACAGTGGGCCCTAGGAGACCGGGTTCTTGTCAGTGTGGACGCGGGGCCACGTCCCCCTGAATCCTCCACAGTGGGTCCTGAGGAGACCGGGTTCTTGTCAGTGTGGACGCGGGGCCATGTACCTCTGAATCCGCCACTGCGGGTCCTGAGGAGACCGGGTTCTTGTCAGTATGGGCGCAGGGCCACGTCCCCCAGTGTGGACACAGGGCCACGTCCCCCTGAATCCTCCACAACAGGTCCTGAAGAAACCGGGTTCTTGTCGGTGTGGACACGGGCCCTCATCCCCCCCGAAGTCTCCAGAGAAGGTCCTGTGGAGACCGGGTTCTTGTCAGTGTGGACGCGAGGCCATGTACCTCTGAATCCGCCACTGCAGGTCCTGAGGAGACCGGGTTCTTCTCAGTGTGGATGTGGGCACTCATCCATCCGATGTCTCCACAGCGGGTCGTGAGGACACCGGGTGCTTGTCTGTGTGGACGCAGGGCCACGTCCCCCTGAATCCTCCACAGTGGGTCCTGACGACACGGGGTTCTTGTCGGGGTGGGCACGGGCCCTCGTCTCCCCAAAGTATCCACAGCGGGTCCTGAGGAGACCGGGTTCTTGTCAGTGTGGACGCAGGGCCACGTCCCCCAGTGTGGACGCAGGGCCACGTCCCCCTGAATCCTCCACAGTGGGTCCTGAGGAGACCGGGTTCTTGTCTGTGTGGACGCAAGCCCAGGTCCTCCCGAATCCTCCACAGCGGTTCCTAACGAAACCGGGTTCTTGTCAGTGTGGACGCAGGGCCACGTCCCCAGTGTGGAGGCAGGGCCACGTCCCCCTGAATCCTCCACAGCGGGTCCTGACGAAACCGGGTTCTTGTCGGTGTGGACACGGGCCCTCATCCCCCCGAAGTCTCCACAGCGGGTCGTGAGGACACCGGGTTCTTGTCTGTGTGGACGCGGGGCCACATCCCCCTGAATCCTCCCCAGCGGGTCCTGAGGAGATTGGGTTCTTGTCCGTGTGGACGCAGGTCCAGGTCCTTCCGAATCCTCCACAGCAGGTCCTGAAAAGCCGGATTCTTGTTGGTGTGGACACGGGACCTTGTCCGCCCGAAGTCTTCACAACGGATCCTGAGGAGACCGGGTTCTTGTCGGTTCGGACGTGGGCCCTAGTCCACCCCAAGACTCCACAGCGGGTCCTGTAGAGACTGGGTTCTTGTCGGTTTGGACCTGGGACTTCGTCCTCTGAATCCCCCACAGCGGGTCCGGATGAAGCCGGTTCTTGTCAGCATGGACACAGGCCCTAGTCCTCCCGAATCCTCCGCAGGGGGTCCTGTGGAGACCAGGTACTTCTGGGTTTGGACGTGGGCCCTAGTCCTCTTGAATCCTTCACAGCGGGTTCTGATGAAACCAGTTCTGGTCGGCGTGGACGCGGGCGCTCCTCCACCGGAAGTCTTCACAGTAGGTCCTGAGATCAGGTTCTTGTCACGTGGACAGGAACCTATGTCGTCCTGTTCCCCCACTGTGCATGTAATGGCACAGACTTAAGGTCAGAGTGGTCCTTCATGAAGAGCTCCTTAGATGGTGTTGTCAAGGGTCTCTACTCCAGGTTGGAAATGGTCAAGGATCTGGGCACATGACACAAGGCAAAAACAAAGAACAAAAACCCCACACTCCTTGAATTGTCCCCATTGTATCTTAGAGGTGGATGGCGTCACCTGGGCTTGACCTCTCCCAGTGGGCCTGTGCTGCCATGCCATAAAAATCCCAAGTCCCAGGAATCAGAGCTTCTTTCTTCCTACCTCTGTGGGCTCTGGGGGCTTGGGGAGCGTCTTCCTCAGAGCCTTCCCCCTTTTTTTTTTTTGATGTGTCTCCTGCCCTGTGCCTTGGCGTGCTTGTCATGGTCTTTTGATAGAGTGAAAAGTCTGGAGGCTCCTCTAGGGTGTCTCTGTAAACAGGCTGTGGATACTTTGAGTTTTTCAGTGAATGATGACTTTGGCGGTCTTGGACCAATCCAGCCAGCTGCAGCATGTCAAGTGCTGTAAGCAACAGCTCGGAGCCAATGACGAAGACCCACAAAAGCCAATCAGTGTCCTTGTCTCCCTCCCTTTGGACAAATGATTCCAGGAAGCCTTGCATTTCCATGATGGTATAGTGCCTGTCACCATTTCTGTCTCTCACGCTGGTCCTTGGACATGTAGGTGTAGTGGATCGTGACAGGGAAAATCTGGGATAGAAGTTATTTCTTTCCAGAGTCGTGTTCTGTGGCCTCCCACACTGAGGTGTCCCACTCAACACCTGACAAGTGGGGAGCCATTGGTGACAGCAGCTAGGATTGCAGCCACTAGGGGGAGCCTGCCTTGGCCAAGTCCTCCACCCTGGGTGCCATGATGCTCCTTGTAGATTTGCCTCCATCACTAGCTAGGGCTGGCTAATCAAGCACAACACCACGGTGCTGGCCGCAACACAGTGGACCAAGCAGCTGGCGTCTTCTTCAACACTAATCTAGGAACACTGTTCTCGGTGCCCACCTCCTTTGGAGGTGAATAGGAAATACACACCCCTGCACCCAGACTGGTGCCTGCTTGTTGGTCTCTGCAGGGAGTCTGACCTTTCATGGCACTGATAATTTAGGGTGAGGGTTTCTGGCAACACCTGGCATAAGCCCAAATCAAAGCTACAGACCACCAGCAAGCACCAGCTACTTCCCACAGCAGCTGAGACGTGAGGGTGAGGAATGAGTGAGCCATTCTTAGGTCTAAGGCATTGTAGGGGGGCATCAGCTAGTCTCCCAATCCCATCCGTGGGGATAAATGTATTGTGGGACTCAGCTTCTGGACTGAATTAAGAACATGTAGACTGTGACCTGCTGAAGGAAGTGGCAACAGGAAGTCACAGTGGGTGACAGGCAGCTCCCTAGGCATCTGAGCTCTCGCTTGGGGTACATGAGATGTGCGGGCCCCTTGTGACTGAAGGTGGGGTTTCAGTACACCCCCAACAAAGGAAATGGAAGCACAGGATTTATGGATTACAGAGCCCAGAACAAGAGGGCACAAGGACCCAGGGAAGGGCAGGCCTCCATCCCACATTTGCCATGATCAGGACATAGAAAACAGGGTAGCAAGTAGAGGATTTCTTGGGAGCGGATGGGGCTGAATTCGCTAACTTTCACAGGCTCACCTCTGTGTTATTCTAGAAGGTGCTTGGGAAACCAAAGTGAGAACCCTAGGCAGATTCTTATCTACGGTTAAACTCACTGAAAAGTAGGCAAGAGAAAGAGAGCAGGGATTCACCTTTCCCGGTCTCCCTCTGGATGCCAGAGTCATCCATAGACACTTGTGCCTACCTTTCTGATTGATGTATGGGGTGCTCCTTTCAGCCTCATGGTCTCAGTCTCCCACATTTGGGAATTTGCTCTCCAGCGAGGCACAGCTTGCACTAGTGGAACCTAATGCCAGTACCCTTCCCTCACAGCCCGCAGACACCCCCGTGTGGGACAGGCAGTATGGGTGGGTGGTAGCCCTCCATTATCCTGAGCCCACATGGGACTGGGGGAAGACAGATTACCTGGAGAATGAGAAACTTTTCAGTCCACAACAGCGTAGTTTTGGAGAAAACTCATGAAGTTGCCAATGAAGGAGCTTGTGTCAACTTCTCTTAATTCTGGAACCAGACACTTCTGCTCAAGACACAGCTCTGACTCAGGTCCTCTTCCGAGAAACTAAGGCTCAGTTTGGGTTCTTACAGGCCTAAAAACTACATAAAAGCCACAAGCATGCAGTTTTCAAGTTTTATTTCAGAGTGCTGGTCGGTGACCCATGAGAGACCTGGTGTCAGAGCTGTGATGTCCCTGAGGACCCCTGTGTCTCCCGCAGACCCTTGGAAACGTGGATGTCAGCTGTGCCGCCTCAATACTGTATTTTTACAGATGCACCAGATGCATTGTCTATAGTTGTTCAGGGGTCTGGAGGCTAAATTATGGATTGTCTTCTCCAAAAATCTCTTCCTTAACTTTCTCTGTGTTTATAGTTCTGACATTTCCAGAAACAACAAAGAGGAATGCAGCTGTTATGGCATAAATGTGACCAAAACCCACTCTGAGATATACCATGGATTCATGACTTTGCCTGACTGGCTGAATTCTTCTGGGAGGGGTCCACAACCTGTGCTCCCACCAGTGCCTTGTCCGTGCACCATGGAGGATCCCAGCCTGTGTGGCAGTGGCAGTTCCTGTTATGGTTGCACATCCCTCTGTGACTGCATTTCTCTGGGATACAGTCATAATTCAGCTGAGCCCCACTGCCAGTGCAGTAGGTATCCTGGCAGAACTTTCCAGAAGCACAGGAAGTACCAGTTCTCACATGAGGAATCTGGGTTGTTCCTGTGCTACGATGTGAATCCAGCCCCAAACATCTGAACCCTGGATCTCAGACAGATGGAATCCAACATGCCCTTGCAGTTGAGGGAGATGTGTGACATTCCTACACTGCAGCCTTCCACACGGCACACCTGTATGGGAACAGGTTCAGCGTTGACTTCCCCGGGGTGTTCTGCGGTGTCCATGTCGGCTGCCTTTGTGATTTATGGTATAGCAGACATCTTCACCTTTCCCAGAATTTCTGCCAAAGATTTCTTGGCCATGAATAGTGCGGTCAGTGCAGTTTCCATGATAGCAGCAGCCCTCTTCAGTGCACGCGGTTCCATCTTGCATATGGAAGTCACAGGGTACGCCAAGGTCAACCCATGGCAGAACTCTGGAAGATCACGTATATTTTGGATTGGTCTGCAGAGTCTCCTAGCAGCGGAGTTGGTGCAGTCTGTATAGCGTCTGCCTGTATTACATTTGCCCCCAGGGGTTAAGATACAATCACGCATACAGCCTAGATTGCTGTAGCACTGGTTGAATGAGCCACAGTCACACTGCTTTCTTGGATCCACTATGTAGTTTCCATAATGATAGTGGGTCAGGCTTTTATTTAAATGCACCAGTTCAGTGTTGAACATGCACTTGCCTGTTCCACAATTCATTATGTGCTGCATATGAATGAACAGTTACTGAAAGCTTCCATTATACCAGTTAATTGGGTCCTAATGCAGTTGGAACTTTTTTGGCAAGCACATTCATCAGTGTCAATGCACAAGCCACAATTTCTTGCCATCTGATGTGTTGCTATGACAGACAAGAGTAAATAATGTCTGCCTAAATAACTCAGAAGGATGGCATATAACCCACTGGTGGATGGCATATAGAATACACAACTGGAGTGCAATGAACCTCATGGGGCCTATCTCAAATCACATTAAGGGTGAATGTGTTTTAAGAAATCGAAAATCCTTTGACTCATCCTACTGAAGAGACAAAAGGACTCTGATGCAACACATAATTGCCCGCGTGAGCTTGATGTCTCTCACTGTAAATGACCATGAAACCAATAACTTACATCGATACCATGAAATATTGACTCAATTAAGCTAACTAGCCTTATTCGGAATTGGGCACTTTTTTCCACGTGGTTAACACACTATACATTGTTTTGAAACTGAGAGCAAGTCCTTTGAAAATTCCATGATGCGATGAACAGAACTTACTAGAGATCCTTGGGGCTGCATTGGCATTTCCTTGAGGAACTGGGGGTCCCCTGTCCTCCTTATATCCCAGGTTATAAGTAGGTCCCATTGCACAGATGTCTGCGACTATGTGAGAAACAACGTGTTCAAACCATTGGAAATCACCGAGGGGTCTCATTTCATAGGCAAGTTAATCCAACTTCATGATATCTTCAAGGCTGCCATAGCCTGTGTCGATTGTGACCATGGAAAGAGGAATCTCCTCCAGGTAGCCGAGGTAGTAACAGTCTGGAGGCATGAAAGTGTAGTCAGGATGCTCCCTGAGCATCCTGAGTCATCATCAGCAGAGTCTGGACCAAAAGAGTTTCTTGTGCCGCATGTGCATAACATGTCTCTTGCCCCCAAAACGCAGGCTATAGGACAGACAGCCAGGCCTCTGAATGCCCTTGCTGTGGTGCGGCTCCTTCTTGGGAATTACCATCTCAGAGGAGATGTAGCGCCATGAGGGATGCCCTTGAGAACCCTACACAGGAGCCAGCACTGCCCAGAGTGCAAACAGCAAGAGGGGTGCCCTCAGGGTGACCTGGCCCTCTGCCAGCCTCATGCCCCTGCTCAGGGACATCTGCCAGTGAGAATGGATAAATGGAGGATCCTCAGCAAAACTAGGTCTAGACCATCAGAGAGAACAGAGGGCTGTGCCAGGTGGCCAGCACCCTGCACTTGGGGGCCACCTGTGGGGTTCGGCAACAGTCCCAGGGTGTGGCATTGGGTGACCCTGCACATTGGTTCGGCTGGGGTGGATGTGGGAGGGTCAGGTGGGCCATGGTCAAGAGTGGTCACATGGACATGGGTAGGGATTTGGACCCAGAGGCATGGCTGTAGTCAACACCTTCAATCTTTACTGAAGCTACTTGCATATGGGCTATGCAGTTATAATACCCTGAACTTCTCTACCTATTCCATGTCCTTTGGTACTGCTGGGTCACTTTCTTTGGATGACTACTTTTCCTCATTACAGAGACCACTGCTTTTGCTTCCTTGTGATGTGGAGGTAAACATTGTCAATTTTACCTTTATGGGGGATGCAAAAAATCTCTTTGTAGTTTTGTGTGTCTTACTCTCCTTGGCTATTAGTTTGCAAGCCATTTGGTCCTTTTGGTTTTTGCTTTGAAGGTTCCTCTGAGTTCACTGAGGAAAACATATGTCAGTATTCTGAGTGATGATTGGTGAACTACAAGGTTGTATTTTAGTATTTTCTTATGCCAGCTGGGGAGAACAGAAAGTACTGCTGACCATGTGTGAGCCCCAGGGGTTTTCTCCTCTAATCCATTATGGGGGTTCTTTCCTGGCCTCTGGCAGTCTCATGTAGTTTGGTTCCCTCTTCAGCTGGAGATGGAGGGGAGTTGAGGTTACTTTGCAGCTTGCACCATGGAGTCTGCCCATGATCAAAAGATGGTTTTGACCATGGCACTCCCTTGCTTGAATAAGTACCCTCTACTGCTTTAAAACGCCCTGGGTCAGGGAGAAACCTCAGAGTTGGTGTTTGGACAAGAGTTTGCCTTCTGCCCAGTGGCTGGCCTTCTGAATATAGCTCAAATTCTTTTGCCACCCAAACTAAAACTTTGAACATTGACCTTTCCAGCAACAGGCAGCTGAATTTGGGTTTTGATAACAATGAAATGGAGAGTGAAATGGCAGTTTACAGGGCCTGGCAGGGAGGGTCAGTGAGGAGTAGATCTCAAGGGCTATGATTTTGTGTTATGCAAGATGATTAAGTTCTAGAGGGGTCTCCACATCATTACCCCTGTAATTATCAATACTGTAATGTATGGTTAAAATTTTGTGAAGAGTGTGGGTCTCATGTTCAGTGAGATCTTACCACAATATAAAAGTGGAAGACACGAGTTTTGCTTCTCACACAACAGTGTGCTGAACTGCATGGACACACTCTCTACTGATAATTTGAAAACAAGTTAAAAAAACTTACACATTTTGGAAACTAACCCTGAGGACATGTCATTTACAGATATCTTCTTCCATTCCCTAGGTTGCTTTTTTGTTTTGTTGATTGTTTCCTTCACTGTGCAGAAGCTTGCTATTTTGAGGTAGTCTCTCTATATATATAATTTTCTTGTATTATATTAATGTAAATTCAATCTGTTAACATACAGTGTAGTACTGATTTTAGGGGTAGAATTTAGAGAACCATCGCATACATATAACACCCAGTTCTCATTTCACCCAGTGCCCTCCTTAATGGCCACATGCCATTTAGCCCACCTCCCCCACTTCCCCTCAGTTTGTTCTCTGTATTTAAGAGTGTCTTCTGGTTTCCTCCCTCTCTGATTTGATTTATTTTATTTTTCCTTTCCGTATGTTGTGTTTGTTATATTCCACTAATGTGTGAAATCATAGGATATTTGACTTTTTCTGACTGACTTGTTCCACTTAGCATAATACACTGTAGTTCCATCCACATTATTGTAATTGGCAAGATGTCATTCTTTTTGATGGCTAAGTAATATTGCATTGTATATATTTACCACCTCTTCTTTATGCATTCATGTGTTGATGAATATTTGGGCTGTTCCACAATTTGTTTTTTGTTGATAAGGCTGCCATAAAGATTGGGATGCACGTGCCCTTTCGAATCAGCCTTTTGGTATCCTTTGGATACCTTTGGTATCCTTGGATAAATGCAATTGCTTGATCACAGGATAGTTCCGTTTTTCATTTTTTGAGGAATCTCCACACTGTTTTCCAGAGTGGCTGCGCCAGTTTGCATTACCATCAACAGTGCGAAAGGGTTTCGCTTTCTCTGCATCCTTGCTGACATTTTGTGTTTTCTGAATTGTTAATTTTAGTCATTGTGACAGGTGTGAGTTGGTATCTCATTGTGGTTTTGCTTTATATTTCACTGAAGAAGAGTGTTGTTGAGCATCTTTATTCGTGTCTTTTTGCCATCTGGATGTCTTCTTTGGAAAAATATGTATTCATGTCTTCTGCCCATTTCTTCACTGGATTATTTGTTTTTTGAGTGTTGAGTTTGGTAAGTTCTTTATAGATTTTGGATACTAACCCATTGTCTGAGATGTCATACAAATATCTCCCCCCATTTTGTCAGTTGCCTTTTAGTTTTGTTGATTTGTTCTTTGCTGTGCAGAAGCTTTTTATCTTGATGAGATCCCAATAGTTTATTTTTGCTATTGTTTCCCTTGCCTCTGGGGACATGTCTAGTAAGAACTTGTTCTGGCCAAGGTCAAAGAGGTTGGTGCCTGTGTCGTCCTCTAGGATTTTGATGGTTTCCTGTCTCCCATTTAGGTCTTTCATTCAATTTGTATTTATTTTGGTGTGTACTGTAAGAAAGTGGTCCAGGTTCCTTACAAGTTCACGATGCTGTCCAGTTTTCCCAACACCAGTTTTTGAAGGGACTTTTTCCATTTGATAATCTTTCCTGCTCTGTCAAAGATTAGTTGATCATATAGTGATGTGTCCATTTCAGGGTTTTCTAATCTTTTCCATTAATCTATGTTTTTTTTTTTTTTTTGCCAGTATCATCCTGTCTTGACGACTACAGCATTGTAATATAGCTTGATATCCAGAATTGTGATGCCTCCAGGTTTTTTTCTTTTCAAGATCTTTGGTTATTTGGGGTCTTTTGTGGTTCCATGATAATTTTAGAGTTATTTGTTCTAGCTCTGTGAAAAATGCTGGTATTATTTGACAGGAAATTGAATTATTTGCATTGAATGTGTAGATTGCTTTGGATAGTATTGTCGTTTAACAATGATTTTTCTTTTGATCCATGGGCATGGAATATTTTTTCCATTTCTTTGTGTTTTCTTCAATTTCTTCCATAAATGTCCCAGACTTTTCAGAGTACAGATCTTGTACCTCTTTACTTAGGTTTATTTCTAGTATATTATGGTTTTGGTGTAATTTTAAATGGGATTGATTCCTTGATTTCTCTTTCTCCTGCTTCATTATTGGTGTATAGAAATGTAACAAATTTCTATATGTTGATTTTGTATGCTACAAATTTACAGGTTTATTGTAGCAGTTCTAGCGGGGTTTTTTTTGGTGGAGTCTTTAAGGTTTCTATATATGGTATAAAGTTCAACTCCAGAACTGAATAATCCTATTAAAAAATGGCCACAAGACATGAATAAGCATTTTTCCAAATGTGACCTACAGATTGTCAATAAACACATGAAAAGATGGTCAACATCACTCCTCATCAGGGAAACATAAATCCAAACTACATTGAAATATCAACTCACACTGGTCAGAAAGGCTGAACTCAACAGCACAAGAAACAACAGGTGTTGGTGAGGATGCAGAGAAAGAGGATCCTTTTCGAGGTGCTGGTGGGAATGCACACTGGCACAGCCACTATGGAAAACAGCATGGAGGTTCCTTAGAAAGCTAAAAATACAACTACGTTATGATAGAACAAATGCACTACTAGGTATTTACCCAAAGGATACAAAAATACTAATTTAAGGGAATTGTACCTCTATGTTTATAGCAGCTATGTCACAAACAGCCCAGCTATGGAAACAACCCAGCCGAAGTATGCATTGATTGATGAATGGGTATAGAATACGTGGTATATCTACATAACCCCGTCCACGCACACTGGAATATTTCTCAGTCGTAAAAGGAATGACATTAGCTATTGTTAAGGACAGGGATGGGCCTAGAGAGTATTATATTTACGGAAATAAGTCAGAGAAAGACAAATATATGATTTCATCCATATGTAGAATTTAAGAAACAACAAATGGGCAAAGGGACAAATAAGAGAGAAGAGGCAAACCAAGAAATAGGCGATTTTTTCAATGTTCACTTATTTATTTATTCAATGTATCCTGAGTTGTTAATTGTAGCCATTCTGACAGGTGTGCAGTCATCTATCATTGTAGTTTTGATTTGTAATTCTCTGATGATGAGTGATGTTGAGCATATGTTCGTCTGTGTCGGTTAGCCATCGGAATGCTTTGTTTGGAAAAGTATCTCCTCATGTCTTCTGCCCATTTCTCCACTGGATTCTTTGTATTTTGGGTGTTGAGTTTGAGAAATTTTTTTAATAGATTTTGGAAAGTAAGCCTTTATCAGATATGTGGTTTGCAAATACCTTTTTAATTTCTGTAGAATGCCTTTTAGATTAGTTGATTGTTTCTTTAGCTGTGCAGAAGGTTTTTGTTTTGATGAGGTCCCAGTAGTTCAAGTTTGCTGTTGTTTCCCTTGCCTCTCTAGACACGTCTAGTAAGAAGTTGCTATGTCCCAAGTCCAGGAGGTTGCTGCCTGTTCTCCTCTAGGATTTGATGGTCTCCTGTCTCACATTTAGGTCTTTCACCCATTTGGATTTATTTTTGTGTATGGAGTAAGAAAGTGGCTCAGTTTCATTCTTCTGCATGTTCTGGTCCAGTTTTCCCAACACCCTCTGTTGACAAGGCTGTCTTTTTTCCCATTACATAGTCTTTCCTACTTCATCCAAGACGAGGTGGCCATACATTTGTGAGTCCATATCTGGGTTTACTCTTCTGTTCTCTTGATCTATGTGTCTCTTTTGTGCTTGTAGCTTACTGTCTTGATAAGTACAGCTTTGTAATATAGCATGAAATCCATAATCATGAAGTCTCCCGTTTCTTTGTGTAGCATAGACATTTCAACACTACTTGCTCCTTAAATCCATGAACATGAAGGTGTTTCCATTTCTTTGTGTCATCCTCAGTTTCTTTCACCGTTTTTAGAGTCTTCAGAGTATAGATATTTTAACTCTTTAGGTATCCTATTATATTTGGTGCAATTGTAAACGGGATGGATAGTTTTTTTTATTTTTCTTTCTGTTTCTTCATTATTGCTGTGTAGAAATGCAGCCGATTTCAGTATGTTGATACTGTATCTTGTGACTTTGCTGAATTTGTGTATCAGTTCTTGCAATATTTTGGTGGAGTCTTGAGTTTTTTATATAGAGTGTCATGTCATCTGTGAAGAGGGAATATTTGACTTCTTCTTTTCCAACTTGTATGCCTTTATTTTTTGTTGTTGTCTGTTTTTGAGGATAAGACTTCCACTGCTGTGTTAAGCAGAATGATGGGTGTGGACATCCCTCTTGTGTTCCTGACAGTAGAGGAAAAGGGTTTTTTTCCCCACTGAGGATATTAGCTGTGGGGTTTTCATGTACGGACTTTATGATGTTGAGGTGTGTTTCCTCTACCCCTTGTTGAGGGTTTTATCAAGAGAGGATGCTGTACTATGTCAATTTTTTTTTTGCATCCATTGAGAGGGTCATATCATTCGTATCCTTTCTCTGATTGATGGTATGTATTACATTGATTTATTTGTGACTATTGAACCACCCTTACAGCCAAGGAATAAATCCCACCTGGTCACGTTAAAGGATCCTTTTAATGTCTTGTTGGATTCAATTTGCAAGTATTTTC
The DNA here is from genome assembly GCF_018350195.1 of Panthera tigris. Taxonomy (NCBI): domain Eukaryota; kingdom Metazoa; phylum Chordata; class Mammalia; order Carnivora; family Felidae; genus Panthera; species Panthera tigris. The sequence goes on from NC_056665.1 coordinate 146,315,548, forward strand.
TTCTTTTTTTGTAACGTTTATTTATTTTTGAGACAGAGAGAGACAGAGCATGAATGGGGGAGGGTCAGAGAGAGGGAGACACAGAATCTGAAACAGGCTCCAGGCTCTGAGCTGTCAGCACAGAGCCTGACACGGGGCTCGAACTCACGGACCGCAAGATTACGACCTGAGCCAAATCGGACGCTTAACCGACTGAGCCACCCAGGCGCCCCTGCAAGTATTTTCTTGACAATTGTTGTATTCTTGCTCATTAGGGCTAGTGGCATGTAAGTCTCATTTTTAGTGGGGTTTAATCTGGTTTGGAACCGTGATCATACTCATCTTATAGAATGAATTTGGAAGTTTTCTTTCCATTTCTATTATTTGGAACAGTTTGTGAAGACAGGAATATTCTATTCTACTTAAATAGAATATTTTACACTCTTGTTAAATATCTGGTAGAATTCACCTGTGAACCTATCTGGCCCTGGATTTTTGTGTGTCAGTAGATTTTTGATTAATGATTCAATTTCTTTGCTCATTATCAGTCTGTTCACGTTTTCTCTTTCTTCCTTTTTCAGTTTAGGTAGTTTACAGTATTCTGGGAATTTATCCATTTCTTCCAGATTGCCCAATTTGTTGGCATATAAATCTCCAAACTATTTTCTCATAGTTGTATTTCTGTGGTGTCAGTCGCGATGTCTCCTCTCAAATTCTCATTATATTTACTTTCGTCCCTTCTCTTTTGTTTTTGCCAAGTCTGCCCATGGGTTTATCATTTTTATTTATTCTTACAAAAACCAACTTATAGTTTCATTCATCTGTTCTACTGTTTTTCTTTGTTCCTATATCATTTATTTCTGCTCTAATCTTTTTTGTTTACCTGTTCCTGCTGGCTTTAGGGTTCATTTGTTCTTTTTCTAGCTCCTTTAGTTGTAAAGTGGTTGTGTGTTTGAGACCTTTCTTCTTTCTTGAGTTTGGCCTGTACTGCTATATATTTCACTCTTCCATCAACTTTGCTGCCTCCAGATGGTTTGGAACTGGCATGTTTTCATTTTCATTTGCTTCCATGTATTTTTTATTGCTTCTGTAATTTCCTGAAAATCTCATTCTGCTTTTACTGCAATGTTCTTTAACCTAATGTTTTGGCAGTGTTGCTCAAATTTTTCTTGTGGTCGACTTCAAGTTTCATAGTGTTGTGGTTTGAAAATACGCATGGAATGATCTCAGTCTTTTTGTACTTGTAGAGGGCTGATTTGTGACATAGTATGTGATCTGTTCTGGAGAATGTTCCATGCCCACTCAAAAAGAATGTGTATTCTGGTGCTTTAGGATGGAATGTTGTGAATATATCTGTTAAGTCCATTCAGTCCATGTGTCTTTCAAAGCCATTGTTTCCTTATTGATTTTCAGCTTAGATTGTCTTTCCATTGTTGTAAGTGGAGTGTTAACGATCTCTGTTATTACTATTGTCTATTATCAATGAGTTTCTTTATGTGTCTTAATAATTGAGTTATATATTTCAGTGCTTACATTTTTGGGGTATAAATATTTAAAGCTTCAGATCTTCTTGTTGGCTGGACCCCTTTATGATGATATACTGCCTTCCTGATCTCTTGTAACAAACTTTGGTTTGAAAACTAGTTAGTGTGATATGAGTGTGGTACTACAACTTTCTTTTGATGTCCGTTAGCATGATAAATTGTTCACCCTCCCCTCACTTTCAATCTACAGGTGTTTTAGGTTGAAAACGAGTCAATAGTGTGCAGTGTATAGAAGGATCTTGTATTTGTTTTTATCCATTCCGGTATCCTATGTCTTTTGATTGTAGCATTTTGCCCATTTACATTCACAGTAATTATTGACAGATATAAACTTAGTGCCATAGTGTTACCTCCAAAGTCATTGTTTCTGGAGATTTTCTCTGTTTATTTCTAGTCTTTGTTACTTTTAGTCTTCCTTTCCCACTCAAAGGGTCCCCTTTAATTTCTCGCAGGGCTGATTTAGAGACCATGAACTCCTTTGGTTTTTGTTTGTCTGGGAAATTCTATCACTCCTTGTATCTGAATGGCTGTCTTACTGGAGAAAGTATTCTTAGCTGCAAAATTTTCAATTGCGCATGTTGAGGATATGATGCCACTCCCTACTTGCATGAAGGTTTCTGTAGAGACATCTGCCATAGTTTTTTTTTAATCTTCCCTTGTTAGTTAGCAACTTCTTTTGTGTTGATGCCTTTATGGTTTTTCTTTATCTGGATATTTTGCCATTTTCCTATGATATGTCTCATTGTTGGCCTGCTTTTTTTTTTTTTTTTATTTTAATGGGTGTTCTCTCTGCCTTCTAGATGTGGATGTCTGTTTCCTTCCCCAGCTTGTGGAATTTTCACTATATTCCCTCAGCTAAAATGTATCACCCTTTTTCTCCCTCTTATTCTTTTGGGACTCCTTTCAAAAGAATGTTATTACAGTTTATGGAGTTGCTGATTTCCCTAAGTGTATGTTTGTGATGCAATATTTTACTTTACCTCTTCTTTCCAGCTTCATTTCCCCCATACTTTTATCTTCTATGTCCCTTCCTCATTCATCTGCTTCTTTCAGCCTTGAGGTCATTATATCCAATCAGTTTCACATCTCGGTTACAACATTTAAAATTTCATCCTGACTAGTTTTTAGGTCTTTTCTGTTTGCAGTAAGCGTATCCTTCATGTCTCATATATTTTCCTCAAGCACAGCTAGCATCCTTATGATACTTTTTGAAAATCCTGTTTCATTATGAGAGTTTTTAGAAATTCTGTTTGAGGCACATTAGTTTATGTGTTTTAATTATATCCCTCACAATGACCTTTTATCGTTTTTTCTTTTAGGATGAATTCCTCCATCATGTTGTTGTCTATGTCTCTGCCCTCTTAAATGTTTTAGAAAATCCTGTTATCTTTTCTGCTTCTAGGGTAGTATCTTTATTGAGCAGTGTTCACATACTGTCCACGGCCTGACACTTCATGAAGGATTTATGTTCCGTGGCACTGTGCTGTCGTTTTTTGGCTGCTCTGTCCCTCAGGACAGTCCTCTGCAGATTTTCTCCTTGCCTCCAGTGGGGAGTGTTGGACTTTGTGCCCAGTGTTGTGAGTTTTAACTAGGTGAGTTTGGTCTGCTTGTTAAAAGAGGCTAATTCCTATCTCCCCTAGAGGTGAGGATATGCGTCACTGTATGATCAGCTGACTTGGTGCGTGTGGGGGTTTACAATGGTCTTTGGAGGAAGGGGTGCAGTGGTGGTCTGGTTGCCAGGCACTCTTTCCTAGTAAGCAAGCACTTGATGGGGGCTGGAGTAGGTGGAGCTTGGTGTTAGTGGCTCAGCTTGCACTGGGGATGCTGTGCTGCTGAGTGAAATCTGTCCATGCTGATTGGTGGAAGGAAATATTGGCATCAGCTCCCTCTCTAGTCCCTGGAGTTGGAGTTCCCAGCCTCCCCTATTCAGGAAGCCCTCACACAGAGAGAACACTTGTGGGTGCCAGGCTTCCGTCAGAATTGCTTTCACCCTGTCTGCGTCCAAGCCATTGACCCATCTGGTGGCACAGGGCTCTTATGTTTTATCTCAGGAGCTCTAGCTGGGTTTGAAAACTCCAAATTGTGTGAACTCCATATGACAGGGACCCCACTGATCCTCTGGGAGAGGGTCTTGGTGTGCTGTGCCTGGAGCTGGTTTACCCCAGATGGGCAGTTGCATGAACACTAGGGGCTTGGAGTGCATGGTGAAGAACAACCAGAAGGCAGTGTCCAGCTAGCTGCTCTCAGAAGAGGCTCCTATGCTAATGATCAGGGAACTTTAATGGTGCCTGTCAGCTCTCCTGTCCTATGAGAGGCAATGCCCCGTCTCCCAAATGCACTCCACGAAGGGAATTGTCTCTCCCCATGCGACCCAGGGGATACTCAGACCACAGTTCCCCTTATGGGCCTCTGCCCTCCTCCACAGGAGCACTGCTGTGCCCACCAGACTCCACCCCAATGATGGGATCGACTTTTAAATCTTCAGTCTTTGAGCTCCACGTTTACAGGAGGTTGACTTGTCATGATTAACTTTATAGGTTATCTTGACTGCGTCATGGGTGCCCAGATTCACCACTGTTTCTGTGGATGTCTGTGATGAGTTTCCAGAAGAGATTGGCATTTCCATCCATGGTTTCTTTCTGCCTGGGCACCACCCATTCCGTTAAGTTTGTGAATAGAATCTGATGCAGATGGAGGACGAATTCCCTCATTTTTACTTCCCATGTGCTTTTTGAACTGGAATATTGGTCTCCTCTGGCCCTTTTTCTGAGAGTTACATCATCATCTCTCCACGTTCTGAGACTAGACACTAGTCAGAATCAGACAAGAATTACATCACTGGTTTTCCTGGGTCTTCAGCTTGTGACAGTAGATCATGGGTCTTCTCAACATATTTAGTTATGGAAACCAATGACCTTTGGGTTGTGTTCCTCAGGGGAATCTTGACTAATACATGGAGATTGTTTGTCTCTCCTTTAGAGTAATTGAATAAAGCTGTAGCTCATTTAAAGTCCTGAGTAGCAAAGGGCTATGAAGAAAGAGTCACGTTGTTTGACTGGGACAAGGGCTGGGTGAGGATAAGGAGGAGCTGTGGGATCCTGTGGTCCTGGCTGCACAGGGAGCGCATCTGGGAATCCTGTAAATGTGCAGCTGTTGTGCCCCAGGAAATCTGTAAGTCACTCATATTGAGGGAGCAGAGTAAGCAAGTGCAAACAACTGTGTCTTTGTGCAAGTTCGTCTAGTTTCCCTATGACAACCCAGTTGCTAATTCAGAGAGTTAATAGGTAAACACAGAATCATATAACCAGGGAGGCTCCCTGGGGAAACTGCTGTGTGGAGAGGAAGCCCCAGACCCTGACAGGAAACCTTCCTGTAACCTCCATCTGCACCTGCTCCTGGGAACACAAAGCAGAATTGTGCATAGTGTGCGCCCCCTGGTGGTGCCGATCCCCTCCTTCAGGGAGGTTTGTGTCTGGGCTCCCAGTGATGTCCCCTCACTGTGTCTTTCGCACAGTAATATGTGGCCGTGTCCTCGGTCTTGAGGTTGTTCATCTGCAGATACAGCGTGTTCTTGGCGTTGTCTCTGGAGATGGTGAATCGGCCCTTCACGGAGTCTGCGTAGTATGTGCTACTTCCACTACTACTAATATACGCGACCCACTGCAGCCCTTTTCCTGGAGCCTGGCGGACCCAGTTCATGCTGGAACTACTGAAGGTGAATCCAGAGGCCACACAGGTGAGTCTCAGGGACCCGCCAGGCTTCACCAGGTCTCCCCCAGACTCCACCAGCTGCACGTCACACTGGACACCTGCAGACACAAGACATGTTGGTCAGGAAACTGTCACACATCCACTGTTTCACTCATATCCATTCACAGACTCAGTGTCCCTCGTTCACCATGAATTACCTTTGAAAAGAGCAACCAGGAACACCCAGCCCAGCACAAACTCCATGGTGAGGTGTGTGTGTTCTGTGATGATCACAGAATGGGAACACCTGGGACTCCTGGGGCTGGGGCTCGTCTCCCAGCTGCACGGTCGGGCTGGGTTGTTTTTATCAGCACAGAAAGGGCCCCATTTGCATGTCCTCTGACATATATATCAAGCTCCAGACTTAGGTTTGATTGTGTAAAAGTGAATGACAGGGTTAGGGACGCACTTCTACATTAGTTTGTGTGGATGGCGGTGTGACAATATGAAGAATTTTTGTTTTTTCAGTTTTGGATTTTTACCTTTATTAATGGAGGCTTTGGCATAATCTTTAAGAAATATTTACCTGAACAGCATGATCACGCATTATTTTCTCTTAAAATATTTTAATTTTTTTATTATTAATTAGTATTTATTTTTAGTTTTGAAAACATCCAAATTAGTTAGCATATAGTGCAACAATGATTTCAGGAGTAGATTCCTTAGTGCCCCTTACCAGTTTAGCCCATCCCGCCTCCCACAACCCCTCCAGTAGCCCTCTGTTTGTTCTCCATATTTATGAGTCTCTTATGCTCTGTCCCCTCCATGTTTTCATGTTATTTTGGTTTCCCTTCCCTTATGTTCATCTGCTTTGTCTCTTAAAGTCCTCATATGAGTGAAGTCATATGAGTTTTGTCTTTCTCTGACTGACTCATTTCACTTCGCATAATACCCTCTAGTTCCATCCACATAGTTGCAAATGGCAAGATTTCACTCTTTTTGATTGCCGAGTAATACTCCATTGTGTATATTTACCACTTCTTCTTTATCCATTCATCCATCGATGGACATTTGTCTCTTTCCATACTTTGGCTATTGTTGATAGTGCTGCTATAAACATGGGGGTGCATGTGTCCCTTTGAAACAGAACACCTGTGTCCCGTGGAGAAATGCCTAGTAGTGCAATTGCTGCTTCATAGGGGAGTTGTATTTTTAGTTTTTTGAGGAATCTCCATACAGTTTTCCAGAGTGGCTGCACCAACTTGCATTGCCCCCAAAAATGCAAAAGAGATCCTCTCTCTGCATCCTTGCCAACGTCTGTTGTTGCCTGAGTTGTTAATGTTAGCCATTCTGACAGGTGTCAGGTGGTATCTCATTAGGGTTTTGATTGGCATTTCCGTGATGATGAGTGATGTGGAGCATTTTTTCATGTGTCGGTTGGCCATCAGGATGTCTTCTTTGGAGAAGTGTCTATTCATGTCTTTTTCCTGTTTCTTCACTGGATTTTGTTTTGGGTGTTGAGTTTGATAAATTCTTTATAGATTTTGGATACTAACTCTTTATCTGAGATGTCATTTGCAAATATCTTCTCCCATTCTGTCAGTTGAATTTTAGTTTTGCTGATTGTTGCCTTCACTATGCAGAAACTTTTGATTTTGATGAGGTCCCAGTAGTTCATTTTTGCTATTTTTCCCCTTGCCTCCTCTGTCATTTTTGATTTTATTTATTTGGGTCCTTTCCTTTTTCTTTTTGATCAAACTGGATAGTGGTTTATCAATTTTGTTAATTCTTTCAAAGCACCAGCTTTTAGTTTCATTGATTTGTTCTACTGTGTTTTGGTTTCGATAGCACTAATTTCTGCTCTAATCTTTAGTATTTCCTGCCTTCTGCTGGTTTTGTGTTTTATTTGCTGTTCCTTTTCCAGCTCTTTAGTCATAAGGTTAGGTTGTGTATCTGAGATCTTTCTTCCCTCTTTAGGAAGGCCTGGATTGCTATATACTTTCCTCTTATGACCGCCTTTGCTGCATCCTAGAGGTTTGCGTTGTGGTGTTATCATTTTCATTGACTTCCATATAGTTTTTAATTTCTTCTTTAACTGCTTGGTTAGCCCATTCATTCTTTAGTAGGTCCTTCAGTCTCTAGTTATTTGTTACCTTTCCAAATTTTTTCTTGTGGTTGATTTTGAGTTCATGGCATTGTGGTCTGAAAATATGCATGGTATGATCTCGATCTTTTTGTACTTACTTAGGGCTGATTTGTGTCCCAGTATATGGTCTATTCTGGAGAAAGTTCCATGTATACTGTAGAAGAGTGCATATTCTGTTGCTTTAGGATGAAATGTTCTGAATATATTTGTTAAGTCCTTCTGGTCCAGTGTGTCATTGAAAGCCATTGTTTTCTTGTTGATTTTTTGATCAGGTGATCTGTTCATTGTTGTGAATGGGGTGTTGAAGTCTCCTACTATTATGGTATTCTTATCGATGAGTTTCCTTATGTTTGTGATTAATTGATTTCTATATTTGGGTGCTCTCACAGTTGGCGCATAAATGTTTACAATTGTTAGGTCTTCTTGGTGGATAGACCCTTTGATTATGAATGATATAATGCCATTCTGCATCTCTTGATGCAGTCTTTATTTTAAAGTCTAGATTGTCTGTTATCAATATGGCTTCTCCGGCTTTCTTTTGTTGAACATTAGCATGATAGATGGTTCTCCATCCCCTTATTTTCAATCTGGAGGCGTCTTTAGGTCTAAAGTGGGTCTCTTGTAAAAAGCATATAGATGGACCTTGTTTTCTTCTCCATTCTGTTACCCTATGTCTTTTGATTGGGGCATTGAGTCCATTGACGTTTAGAGTGAGTACTGAAAGATATGAGTTTATTGCTATTATGATGCTTGTAGAGTTGGAGTTTATGGTGGTGTTCTTTGGTCTTTCTAACCTTTGTTGATTTTGGTATTTATTTATTTATACATATATATTTTCATCTTTTCTCCCCTCAGAGAGTCTCCCTTAAAATTTCTTGCAGGGCTGGTTTAGTGGTCACAAACTCATTTAATTTTTGTTTGTATGGGAATCTTTTTATCTCGCCTTCTGTTTTGAATGACATCCTTGCTGGATACAGAATTCTTGGCTGCATATTTTTCTGATTTAGCACACTGAATACATCCCGCCACTCCTTTGTGGCCTGCCAACTTTCTGTGGATAGGTCTGCTAAACCTGATCTGTCTTCCCTTGTAAGTTATGGACTTTGTTTCCCTGTTGGTTTTATGATTCTCTCCTTGCCTGAGTACTTTGTCAATTTGACTATGATGTGCCTTGTTGATGGTCAGTTTTGGTTGAATCTAATGGGAGTCTTCTGTGCTTCCTGGATTTTGATGTCTGTGTCTTTGCCCAGGTTCAGAAAGTTTTCCGCTATGATTTGCTCACATAACCCTTCCACCCCTATTTCTCTCTTCCACTTCTGGGACCCCTATGATTCTCATGTTGTTCCTTTTTAATGAGTCACTGATTTCTGTAATTCTTAAATCTTGCTCTTTTGCCTTAATCTCCCTCTTTTTTTTCTGCTTCATTATTCTCTATAAGGTTGTCCTCTATAACCCTGATTCTCTGTTCTCCCTCATCCATCTGTGCCACCGCTGCATCCAACTGTGATTGCAGCTCAGTTATAGCATTTTAAATTTCATTCTGGCTATTTTTTACTTCTTTTATCTCTGCAGAAAAGGATTCTAATCTATTTTTGACTGCAGCTAGTATTCTTATTATTGTGATTCTAAATTCGGGTTCAGACATCTTGCTTGTCTCTGTGTTGGTTAAATCCCTGGCTGTCGTTTCTTCGTGGTCTTTCTTTCGGGGTGAATTCCTTCGTTTTGTCATTTTGAAGGGAGAAAAGGAATTAATGAGGTCACAAAATTGAAATTAAAAGATAAAATTACAGAAATATTAAAATTAAAAACTAAACACACACACACAAATTGAATGGAATATCCTAGATCCTAGGTGTGTTTTGGTCTGGGTGTTGAAAGTGGTTTGACAGATTAGAGAAAAAATGGGAGGGGGAGAAAAAAAAGGAAATAATTTGAGAATTTGAAAAAATGAATACACTGAAGTAGACTAAAATGAGATGATGGGAGTAAAATAGAGTTTGAAAAAATATACAGAAAAGTAAAGCATATAGTAGAAAAAATAAAGAAAAATATTTTTAATAAAAATTAAAAATAAATGTGATTTTTTTTCTTTTTCTGTATTCTAGAAAAAAGAGAGGAAACAAAAAAGAGAGAAAAGATACAAAAAGGAAAAAAAGGAAATCATTTGAAAATTCAAGAAGTGAATACACCATAGTAGACTAAAATAAAATGATGGAAATAAAATAGAATTTGAAAAAATTTACATAAAAGCAATCAATATAGTAAAAAAAATTAAAGAAAAATATTTTTAATAAAATTGAAAGTAAAATGAAGTTTTTTCTCATTCTGTATTCCAGAAAAACTACAGAAACGAAGAAGAGAAAAAAAGAAAAAGAAAGAAAAAGTAAAAAGGAAACTGTTTGGAAATTTGAAAACGGGAATACAATGAAGTAGAGTAAAAGAAAATGATGGAAGTAAAATAGAATTTGAAAAAAAATTACAGAAATATAAAAAATATAGTAATAAAAATTAAAGAAAAATATTTTTAATAATAATTGATAATAAAAATAATTTTTTCTGTTTCTGCATTCAAGAAAAAGAAAAGAAGTGTAAAAGAGAAAAAGAAAAAAAAGAAAGAAAATTGACTAGAGGAACCTGCTAACAGATTGAAGTAGGACTGAAATTACTTCCTTATTCCCTAGATGTCAGTCTATGTAGCTCTTTATAGTCCATAAAGTAAGTGGCAGTGAGACTTGTATTCCTGAAGAGCCCTGTTGGCCCAGTTGGGCGGGGTTCAGTGTAATGGCTCTGCTGTCCACTAGATGGCGCTTTTAGGCTCCTGGGGTGGATTGTTGCGGTGCTTGTAGGTGCGAATGCACATGCGCGGGAGAAGTGAAAATGGCGCCACTCAGGTATCCAGTCTCTTCTCCTGGATCAGCAATCGCGCACCCATCGTCTGTCTTCAGCCCTTGTCCACTCCTTGCTCCTTCACTCTCTGTGACCAGGCCCCAGGCCGCACCTCTCTCCCAAGTTTTGTCACAGACACGGCTGTTTTCCCCGGTCCCTTACATCCAAAGGACCACGGCTTTGACCTGTTCTGCCCCTCTGTGGGAGGGTCTCACCAAGCAATGTCCGAATGAGCAATGGCCGAATATCGGCTGCAGCTAGGAACGCTTGCTGGACCCTGTTGTTGTCGGTGCCCCGAGACTGTGGCCAGGTGCCAGCCCACCCCAGAAAAAGTTCACGAGAGAGTGTAGCAGCAGCATTTCGTGGATTATGGAAAATCACAACACACGTCTGGCACCAGGCTTCACCCTAAACGACCTTGTTCCAGCACCAGCGAATGTGGCCGTTTTCCGGGGTCTGCTGGGACCAGAGGGCTTTGGCAGTCTCCTCCAAATGTCCTTCCAGCAGTGCAACTGCCTCTCCCTGTGTGGCCTGAGAACATCCCGGATCCCACTCTGTTCCTGGGATTCTCCCTTCCCACCAGAGCACCTCCAGGTATGGAGCTGTGGAGTTGCAGCCTTTGCATTCCCCTTGTTTACAGTCTTAGTGGAATTACATACTCTCCTTTCTCCTTTGTCCCTTTTTAGTTGAGTCCCTGTGGCTGTTTCCAATTTTCCACGTTTTCTCCAGCTGCTTTTGGGGAGGGGTTCTTTTCCTGTTTTCTCCCCCACTCCCCAGTCTCTGTCCTCTCTCTGCCTGCAAAAACACCTCCCTTCCTGCAGCTTCTTGCTCCCCAAGGTCCCCTCTCCACGCCACGTACTTGTTGAATTCTGTGGTTCAGGTTGTGCAGATTGTTGTGTTAATCCTCAATCAGTTTTCTAGGTGTGTAGGATGGTTTAGCGTTGGTCTGGCTGTATTTCATGGACGCGAGACACACAAAAATCTTCCACGTTGTTCCGCCATCTTGTCTCCTCCCCCATTGACTGCCTGATTTTAAATTGAACATTTGAGGATATTATGCCACTCCCTTCTTTCCTGCACGTTTCTGTGGACACTTCTGCCATAGTCTTTTTTTATCTTTCTGTATTCGTTAGCAAACTCTTCTGTCTTCATGCTTATAGGGTTTTTTTAATCTGTGTATTTTGTGAATTTTACTATGTTATGTCTCAGAGTTGGCCTGCTTTTTTTTTTAAATTTTAATGGGAGTTCTCTGTGACTCATACATGTGGATGTCTGTTTCCTTCACCATTTAGTGGAAATTTTCCACTCTAATGCACTCAGACAAAACTCCCCTTTTTTTCTCCCTCCCTTCTTCTTCTGGGTCTCCTTTGAAAAGAATTTTATTATACTTTATGGAGTTGCTGATTCCCTAAGTATACGTTTGTGATGCAATATTTTAATTTTCCTCTTCTTTCCTGCTTCGTTTCTCACAACATTTTATCTTCCATGGCACTTACTCATTCATCTGCTTCTTTCTGCCTTGAGTTCATTATATCCAATCAGGTTCACATCTCGGTTACAGCATTTTAAAAGTTTCAGCCTGACTGGGTTTTAGGTCTTTTCCATCTGTAGTCAGGGTACCCTCATGTCTTCTAGGCTTTCTCAAGCACAGCTAGTATCCTTATGATAGTTTTTAAAAGTTCTGTTTCCTTATGATAGGTATTAAATTCTGTTTGAGGCTTATTATTTATATGTGGTTTAATTATATCCCTGGCAATGTCCTTTTATGGTTTTTTCTTTTGAATAAATTCCTCCATCACTCTGTATGTCCATGTTTCCTCTTTCTTAAGTGTTTTAGGAAAATCCTGTTATGTTTTCTGCTTCTAGAGTAGTGTCTTTTTTGAGAAATGTTTACATACTGTTGACAACCTGACATTCTGGAAGCATTTCTTGCATGTGCTGTGTGCACTGTGCTGTCATGTATTGGCTGCTCTGTCCCTGATGTCAGTCCTCTGCAGAGTTCTCCTTGCCTCTAGGGGAGAGTTTTTCAACTTTGTCCATAGTGTTGTGAGTTTTAACTAGGTGACTTTGGTCTCCTTATTAAAAGAGGCTAATTCCTATTTCCCCTAGAGGTGAAGCTATGCCTCACTCTATGGTCAGTAGACTTGGTGCCTGTGGGGGTATATGGTGGTCTTTGGAGGGAGGGGTGCAATGGTGGTCTGGGTTCTAGGCACTCTTTCCCTAGTAAGGAAGCACCTGAGGAAGGAAAGGTGGGTATGGCTTGGTGTCAGTGGCTCAGTATCTACTGGGGGGTGTTTTGCTGCTCACTGAATTCTGTCCATGATAATTGGTGGGAGGAAATACTGGCATCAACTCCTTCTCTAGTCCCTGCAGTTGGATTTCCAGCCACCCCTGTTCAGGAAGCCCTCACATAGAGAGAACAGTCTGTACTCATGGGTCCCAGGCTTCCTTCAGAACCTGGCCTTCACCCTGCCTTTGTCCAATCCATTGGCACACCTGGCAGCTCAGGGCTCTTATGTTTTAGCTCAGGAGCTCTATCTGGGTTTGAGTACACCAAATTGTTGAACTCAATGTGACAGGGACCCCACTGATCCTCTGGGACAGTGTCTTGGTGTGATGTGGTTGGAGCTGGTTATCCCAGAAGGGCAGTTGCATGAACACTAGGAGCTTGGAGTTCATGGTGAGGAAGAACAAGAAGGGATCGTTCAGTTAGCTGCTCTCAGCAGAGGCTCCTATGCTAATGACCAGGGCAGTGCAATGGTGCCTGTCAGCTCTCCTGCCCCATGAGAGGCAGTGCCCTGTCTCCTAAATGCACTCCAAGAAGGTAACTGTCCCACCTGATATGACCCAGGGGATCCTCAAACCGCAGCAGTCCCTATGGGCCTCGGGGATGCTTCTCCACAGGAGCACTGCTATGCCCACCAGGGTCTACCCCAGTGATGGCATGGAGTTCTAAATCTTCAGTTTTTGAACTCGACATTTACAGCAGGTTGACGTGTCATGTTTACCTTTATGTGTCATCTTGACTGCGTCATGGGTTTCCAGATTCACAACTGTTTCTGTGTATGTCTGTGATGAGTTTCCAGAAGAGATTGGCATTTCCTTCCGTTGTTTCTTTCTGCCTGGGCATCACCCATTCCATCACAGTTCTGAGTAGAATACGATGTAGAGGGAGGAAGAATTCCCTCATTTTTACTTCCCATGTGCTTGGTTGAACTGGAACATTGGTCTCCTCCTGCCCTTGTTCTTAGAGTTACATCATAGGCTCTGCAGGTTCTGAGACTAGACACTAGTTCAGAATCAGGCGAGAATTATACCACTGGTTTTCCTGGCTCCCCAACTTGTGACAGTAGATCATGGGACTTCTCAACATATTTTGTCACAGAAACCAATGTGCTTTGAGTTCTGTTGCTCGAGGGAATCCTGACTAATACATGGAGATGATTTATCTCTTGTTTAGAGGAATTGAATAAAGCTGTAGCTCATTTAAAGTCCTGAGTAGCAAAGTGTCATGAAGGAAGTGTCACGTTGTTTGATTGGGACAAGGGTTGGGTGAAGATAATGGGGAGCTGTGGGAGCTTGTGGTCCTGGCTGCACAGGGAGTGCATCTGGGACTCATGTAAATGTTCAGCTATTGTGCCTCAGGAAATCTGTAATTCACTCATGTTGAGGGACAGGAGTAAGCAATGCAAACAACTGTGTCTTTGTGCATGTTAGGGTAGTTTTCCTAGGAAAACAATGATCTAATTCACACAGGTAATAGGTAAACACAGAATCCTGTGTCCAGAGAGGCTCCCTGGAGGAACTGCTGTGTGGACAGGAAGCCCCAGACCCTGACAGGAAACCTGCCTGTAACCTCCATCTTCACCTGCTCCTGGAAACACAAAGCAGAATTGTGCATAGTGTGCGCCCCCTGGTGGTGCTGATCCCCTCCTGCAGGGAGGTTTGTGTCTGGGCTCCCAGTGAGGTCCCCTCACCCTGTGTCTTGTATAGTAATATGTGGCCTTGTCCTCGGCCTGCAGGTTGTTCATCTGCAGATACAGTGTGTTCTTGGCATTGTCTCTGGAGATGGGGAATCGGCCCTTCATGGAGTCTGCGTAGCTTGTGCTACTTCCATCATCATAAATATATGCGAGCCACTGCAGCCCCTTTCTTGGAGCCTGGCGAACCCAGCTCATTCCATATCTACTGAAGGTGAATTCAGAGGCTACACAGGTGAGTCTCAGGGACCCCCCAGGCTGCACCAGGTCTCCTCCAGACTCCATCAGCTGCACGTCACACTGGACACCTGCAGACACAAGACATCTTGGTCAGGAAACTGTCACACATCTACTGGTCTCACTCATATCCACTCACATACTCAGTGTCTCTCGTTCACCATGAATTGCCTTTTAAAAGAGCAACCAGGAACACCCCGCCAAGCACAAACTCCATGGTGAGGTGTCTGTTCTGTCCTGATCAGAGAATGGGAACACCTGGGACTCCGGGGGCTGGGGCTCCTCTCCCAGCTGCAGAGTCTGGGATGGGCTGGTTTTATCAGCACAGAGAGGACCCCATTTGCATGTGCTCTGACATATATATCAAGCTCCAGTCTTAGATTTGATTTTTTAAAAGTGAACTACAGGTTTAGGGACGCACTTGTAGTTTAGTTTGTGTAGATGGTGCTGTGACAATTTGAATAATTGTATTCAGTGAGTACAGGTGTATTTGCAGTCCTGTGTGCATTTTTACAGGTCTTTCATCCACATAGATCATTTTCACTCTACAAGTGTTTTACATACTTTTTGAAGTTTAACCCAAAATACTTTATTCTGTGCCTATTTCAGTTGTATAATTTTGTTATTTATTTTGCATGTATTTTCATGCTGGTGTGTAGAATCACAGGTGGTTTATTTTTATTTATTTCCTTTGTTCATTTACATCCTGCTCTTTTCCTCATTTAAAAAAAAAACTGGTTCTAATATTTTTTGTGGTATCTCTAGGGTTTTGTTATGTTTAAGATCAATGTCACCTGCAAACAAGTAATATTCCTTCCTCCTTACTGATTTAAATGTCTTTTATTTTTTTTATTCCCTATTTGTTTCTGGTTATGTCTTCCAGTTGTAGGAGAAGAAAGCTTTTCCCTTATTTTCTTCTGGGATTTAGCCAGTGTAAGGATTCATTTGACATAAGACATATCTACAGGAGAGAATAAATTTCATTTTGTAAGTGCATGGCCTTCCTAATGATATCACACCCAGGAAAGGACAAAGCAGGTGGCACTTGTGTCTTTCAGACAACAAAACATTGGATTTGGCAATAGTTAAGTTTGGGGTATTATGTTAGTCACCAAGTAAGTAGGTTTGTTTGCATAGACTTCTTGTCCCTGTGTTCCTTATTCTGGTGCTAACGATGGTTCTTCCCTCTTGGTACACGTGAGGGAGATTTATATCCTGCTTTCAAGGGACAATGGAGAGTCTGAGTGTACTTGGACTCTTTCTCAAGTGACTTTCACCCAAATAAGCAGTGTGACAAGATGACATAGTTTGAGGTGGCATATGTATTCTTCACGTTATCATGGGGAATACTTATGTTAGGGGTGACCATCATTGCCTGGCTCCTGATTTGACAGGAAATCCTTCAGCATTTTACCGTTCAATATGCTGTCAGGTGTGGGCTTTTCATAGTGGCCATGATCATGTGGAGGTAATTTCCTTCAGTTCCTTTTTAATTGGGTTCTTTTTAAATGATGAACATGTGTTGAATTTTGTCTAATGTTTTTTTGAATCAATTAATGATGGCTTTGATTCACTCATTCCCTCTGGTAATGGAGGACATCACAATTATGCATCTGTGTATGTTGAAGGATCCTTGCATCCCTGGATGAATCACACTGGATTATGTTGTATGATCCTCTCAATGTTCTGTTTAATTCAGTATGCTCAGATTTTGTGAAGGAATTTTGCATGTATGTTCATTTGAGATAGTGACCTGTAGTTTCCCTTCTGGTGGTGTCTTTCTTTGGTTTTGGTGTGAAAACAATGCTGTCCTCACAAATTTCATTTGGGAGTGCTGTTTTTTTATCAGTGGTTTGTAATAGTTTGAGAAATATTGGCATTAATTCGTCTTTAAATACTTAGTAGAAGTTTTAATAAAGCCATGGACTCCTATGCAGATTTCTTGGAGGGTGAGGCTTTAGATAGAGAAATGTTATTAATTTTTCTTTTGTTCATTTTGTATTTTTCCATGAAACAGTGTTGGTGGACTACCTTATGGCATAAAATGTGTAATTTGTTCCTGGTGATCTAATTGTTGGCCTATAAATACCTAAGTTTTCCTTTAATGATCGTTTCCATGTCTTTAGTTCAGTTATGTCTCCTCTTTCAATTCTGATGGCATTTGTTTGAGTCTTCCCTATTTCCCCAGGCTACCTATTTGTTTCAAATTTTACATACTTTTCAAAATACAAATTTTTATGTAATTGATTTGTTTTCTGTATTTGTGACAGTCTCTATTTTCTGGCTGCTTTATATTTTTATGTTATTTTTATGTTTATCTTGTTATGTCAGTAAAAATGCCAATGACTTTTTTAAGGAACCTGAAAAATATACAATTCATATGACAGCACACAACACATGGAAGCAACAAAACAATCATGACGTCGAGAGAACCTGGAGACATCACATTTCTCTTTTTCTAAAGATATTGCAGAGGTACATTAACCACAACAGTGTGCTGCTGGCATCAAATGAGACATTTAGGCCAGTGGAGCTCATTACGGAGCCCAGAAGTAGAAGTTTGCAGATGCAGTGAGCAAATCCTCCACGAGATTTCCAACAATGCACAGTGGGGGTAGGATAGTGTCTCCTAAACATGGTGTTGACTAGGGGCTCCTGTGTGGCCTGGTAGGTTAAGCATCCCACTTCCACTCAGGTCATGATCTCACGGTTTGTGGGTTCGAGCCTCACATCAGGCTCCTGCTGACAGCTCGGGGCCTGGATTCTGTTTCTGCCTCTATCTCTGTGCCTCCCTACTCATGATCTGTCTCTCTCCCTCAAAACCAAAGTAAGAATTAAAAAATAGTATTGATATATACATGCAAAATAATAACATTTGGCCATAATCTTGCTTCATACATATACGTTGACACAAAAAAATCTCAAAATGGATGAAGGATTAAGAAGAACACTTGAACCTAAATGCCTTCAAAGAAAACA
The DNA here is from genome assembly GCF_018350195.1 of Panthera tigris. NCBI lineage: Eukaryota > Metazoa > Chordata > Mammalia > Carnivora > Felidae > Panthera > Panthera tigris. Next base: position 146,332,989 of record NC_056665.1, read on the forward strand.
TGAAAGATGAATATGATGACAGTCACTTGAGAATGATTGATTGGATATAAAGGCAAAGCCACAGAGAACAAAGCAGGTAAGGGGGACTACACCATACTAGAAAAGGGGCAAGCAAATATTTGCAGAGCTAGAAGGCAGTCTATGGGAGGGTAGACATTACAATAAAAAATATTGAAAAGGAGTTAATATCCAAAATGCAGGAGGGAAAATAAGGTGTTCTCATTTCCCTGCCATCAGACCACACCTCAAGCTTCCCCCTTTCCCTAATGGAGACCCACCTCCATTCAAAGTGCTCCTCAGAGGATGAGTCTTTTTTTTTTTTTTTAATTTTTTTTTCAACGTTTTTTATTTTATTTTTGGGACAGAGAGAGACAGAGCATGAACGGGGGAGGGGAGGATGAGTCTTAAAAGATGTGCCCACTAGTGTCTGGGCCTCACATGCACAAGAGGATGGATTGCCCCCAGTGCAGAGCCTGTGCTCAGGGGGCCTGAGAAAGGAACTGCCCCCACCCATCAGTAGCCAGATGCCCTGTCTTGCTGCAGAGGGAGGACCTGACCCTGTGATAGACTCTGTTACCGCAGGATGTTCTTGCTTTACCTCCTCACCGTGTAACACCCCGATCTTGTGAGTAAAGAAAGAACAGAATTTGATTCAGATGGAAATCAAAGCTACTGATTTGTACAATGTAGGAACCATAAAGTCTTTTGTCATCTATTACCCCCCCCCCCATCTTTTGTCCCTAACCAGGCTGCCACTCATGCCTCAATTCCTGGTGATGAAGATGCATTCCTGGGATGAACATCTGCTCAACTTTCTTGTCAATGCCATTGCACTCTGATTCACAAGTTCTCTTTTCATGTATGCTTGGGGAAGGCAACTAAGTTGGGCTCAAAAGTACTCCAAGTTCTTGAAGCCAACTTACATTCTGTGCCTTCACCCAAGGCTGCACTCTTGTTTAGTATGTCTGTGACTTGTCACTCTATTACCAAAGGAGTCAGAGAGCCCTTGCAGACTCCCCCACCCTCCTAAAGCACCAGCCGGTCAGGGCCATACACCCTCCTGTCTTCTTAATGTCCATGGTTGCAAACAGCTACTGCCAACGAGGACTATGTCACAGTGCTTCGAAAATCCCCACAAAGTGTCTTGTCAGTTTTTCACCTCCCTCTCACCTGTACAAAAATGCAGTTGCATTAGCTTCTAAGGAAACCTGGCTACTGCTTCCCAAGGACCCCTAACTTCACTGCCTTTGCTCTGTCTCTGTGAGCCCCTCACCCCTACCTGATGCTGCCACAGATTTCTTTTCGTGGCTTTCATAGTCATTAACCTACTTTAAAGTGTTAATATTAGCTCTGTGCACACCCCAAACTCTCAACTGTATATCAACAACATGTTTTACCTTTCATTCCATGGAAATGGAGTGGCTGCAGGTATCCTGTGACCACCTGTGCCTCTCGGATATGTCCTATAACTTTCTTCCCATGAAAATTAGACCTTGGGGCATCAGGCCCCACTGCATGCTTGCACCCCCACAGCTGCTGTCTGGATACATTAGGATCCTCACTCACCTCTGTATTCCTCTCTGACAAGTTTGTAATTTCCAGGCCCACCACTTACCTACCAGCTGGCCACTGACCAACCCCTCCATCATCTTGTGTCGTGTTAACAGTTTAAATCGGGCTATCCCACTCCCCTCCCTAAAAAGGGAGACCCAGGACACCTGGGTGGCTCAGTTGGTGGGAATCCTACATCAGCTCAGGTCATGATTTCGTGGTTTGTGAGTTTGAGCCCTGCATCGGGCTCTGTGCTGTCAGCTGAGAGCCTGGAGCCTGCTTCAGATTCTGTTTCCCCCTCTCTCTCTGCTCCTCCCAACTCACACTCTTTCTCTCAAAAATAAATAAACATTAAAAAAATTTAAAAGGGGAGACCCTACTTCATTCCACACGATTGCCCTCAGCTACAGGAATGGTTTCCAGGACATCTGGTGGTCAACCCTGAGTTCTATTTTTTAAAAAAAAAATTTTCTTTTACATTTATTTCTAATTGAAAGACAGAGAGACACAGAGCGTGAGCAGGGGAGGGGTAGAGAGAGGGGGAGACATAGAATCTGAAGTAGGTTCCAGGCTCTGAGCTGTCAGTACAGAGCCCGATGTGGGGCTTGAGCTCACAAACTGCGAGATCATGACCTGAGCTGAGGTCCATAGCTTAACCAACTGAGCCACCCAGGTGCCCCACCCTGACTTCTGTTTTGTGACAGCTTCTGTATGTGGGGAAACATAGGAGCCACTCAGGCCAGTTTCCCTACTAGAAGTACTCCAGGCGTCCTCTCTGCCTGCTGTGAAATCAGCCTAAGCCACTGCACTCCCAGGTTTTCCCAAGCTTGCACATCTGAAAGGGAAAGACCGCCACTATTCACAGCCATTCCAGACATGCCCTGGAGTCTTCAGGGCTGTTGGCACCCTCTGGAGATCCCACAGGTCCTAACCGCCATGAGTACCAGAGGACAGAGGACATTTTTCCAGCAGGCCTATAATTGCTGCCCTATTATACGCAACTGATCTTTTTGCTAAAATTGCTAACAGTCACTCTCCAGCCCAAACCGTGAGGAGACTGTCACTATCTCTCCAGCGACTGACAGAGCTCACAAGGCTGTCAAATACACAGCCAAGATCAGAGGCCCCTGTCCTTTCCTTCATTTTAGAAGCCTGCCTTTTTCCCTGACTTGGACTATTGTTTATCATGTAAGTTCCTCACAATGGGAAAAGACAGGTAGACAGATAATGATCAGATGGGGTGTACATTGGGGTTGAGTGGGCCTCCTGAGGCCCCTTTCTTCTCTCCTTTGGTCTTGCACCAACCCCATCAGATGGGATAATTAAGAAACAGAGAGACAGCGGGTTCTTCCCAGGCATCCACTAAACCTCTGACTAAATTATTTCCCAGGGCACTACTTGTAAATCTCTCCAAGTTTTGTGTAATATCAGCAGGCCCCAGGGAGTCCCTCTAGCCCCTCCCTTCCCCCGGGGCTCTCCAGATGGATTTGAGAAATTGGCTTCCTCTTTGGTTAATGGCTGCATGTTTGGTGGATGGACTGATGCTGTCTGACTGGACATGCCAATGCCACGACTGTGGTAAAGAATGTAATGCCTGAAATGGTTCCTGGATTTGCCATTCCATTATGGATTTAGCCAGACCAAGGAACTCACTTCAGCACATAGACAAACTACATACTTGCAAAGACTTGGGGGTGATAATTAGAATTTCATACCCCACATCATCCTTAATCATCACAGAAGAGGACGATGAGGATATGTGGATTAGGAGAACAGATATGGAACATGAAAAACTAGACACAAAATTCCTTCAGGGAAAAACTGCCTGGAAACTGGCCTGGAACATCCAGAATCATTGTCCTTGGCCCTTAATGAGATTTGGAATGCTCCAAATAGCAGGCAGGGACTGACCCCCTTTGCAACAGTATTTTCTAAAGGAATCCTTAACCCTTTCTTTACTGATTGGGTGAACTTCATGATAACTTATATGACCAAGTTGATGCCATGCATAGCCATGTCCAAGAAGTAACAGGTACACTTGGGTCATATCATCCACAGACAATAAGAACATGGCCTCTGCCACTGACTACCCTTGCCACCCTTTCTACAGAATATGGGACGCTCATCAGGTCTTCAGAGAGCACCCAGTGCCACCTTGCTGAGAGGGACCTTATGACCAACCCCTAACCGACTACACTGCCATCAGAATAAGGGAAAGATTCTTCTGGATTCACGCAAGCTGCACAAAATAGTTCCAGATCGCCATTGTCAAGACCGTGGATGACCATCCCCATGATGACCATTGGTAAGGATTCCCAGAGCCAATTCCCAGGCTTCAGAAGCACATGGCATCACATAGTAGGTCACGGATCAAAAAACTGCATTTCCACCTAGTTTTATTTTCTGGCTCTTTCCTGTCAGGAAAAAAAAAAAAAACCTTTTTAAAATGGAGCCTACCCTTTCCCCCACTATTAAAAGACTGACTACATTTCCTGCTCTCCCTCTGAACCACTATGACTGTCTGTCTTCAGACTGCATCTGCCCCATTCACCTGCGTAGTTATATCAGCAGGTCAGACACAGACCCTTACACCAGTTTTCCAAGTCCCGTCTACAGTAAATAATCAGTCTGATTGTCAATTGTTTTGACATCAGGATAGCAAGTAAGCCCCCCAAGTAGTGGTATTTCCTGCCAATGCAAGCAGGTGAATGCACCATGTGGATGGACAAATGGAAGGGTGTGGTATCCACAACCAGAACGACAATGTCTCTCTGCATTTCCTTCCACTGCATTGATTGGGACCACAACTTTGATGGAAGCTTCAGGATGGTCCTTTGCTCAGGTGAAGTATTGGGAGAGAATACTTCCCTTTGTATGAAGACAGTCATGGTGCTAGGTTCTCTCTCTCGGTGACATAGCAAGGCAGTCTGGTGCCAGATGGTCACTAGGTGCTCCAGCATAACCCCCATGGCACAAACACTTTCCAGATCCCAAAATGTTTCATTGGCACTCAGACTACCTGTGCATCAAGTGGCATAGCTCAGCCACTTCCAGGTAAGGCTGCCTAACAGCACAAGTCATATGAGAGTAGACCGAAAATCTGGAGTAGCTCAGTCAGGTGACAAAACCCACCTTATAGCTGCTGAAGGACTGCAGGCCTCCCATGTCTCACAAACTTTCAGGAATGTATGATAATTGACCAGTGACAGTGACCCTCAATTGCCCAGACCAGTGGGAACTCATGACAGGCTCTACATGAGCTGGTCAGCCTAACATCTTGGCACTCTTTGGCCTGTTAGGAATTCCCAAGGCAGCAGGATAGAGATGTACAGGTTGAGAGCAGACTGTGGCTGGGACTCCTTGGTCATCGATGCTGAATGGGACATACTGGCTAGCTCAGTCATGACAGAGTCTCCCCTGTGGCCCTTAAGATACCCTCAACTGCCTAGACAGTCTTGGGAATGTGAGCCATCTTATGGACAGCTGGGCATTTACATTTCAGTAGTCAAGTGTAAAGCGCCACCTGTTAGGAGGGGGCTTTAATGCCCGTCAAGTGGGTAGACTGAAAGGAGAAATGGTGTGCTTAATGTCCCCGCTCCTTTAGTAAATCTTGAATTATGGGGTGCAATTACTCAGTCCTCTATTGCACACAATATTGATGTACATATACTGTCTTAAATGGATGTGGGGGGTGCAATTTGCAGTCCTACAGACTCCTGATATGTAGCTCCCCCCAGGAAAGCCAGGCACTGGGCTTGTTTCCACTGGCCTTGATGGCATGTGAGGGCATCCACACCATTAGGAAGACAATGCAGGGTCAAAGGGGCCACCGTTGGTAAAAGAGATTCAGTAAAGATTCTTCCAATAGTGACATCAAAATTATGTTGAGACCCTTCTACTATCCCTCCCTTTATACCTGGTAAACTAAAAGGCACCACACTTATATTTGGAGGGGTTCCTGGGAAGCACTGTACCTTGGCTTCAGGGTCAATGAGAGAAATAAAGTGTTGTTTGTGTCTGCGTCCTACACGGTAATTACAGAAGTGTAGAGGCAGTTGTCCCAGGAGGAAGGACATACTCCACAAACCTCCGGGTCGCTAGGCAGGGGCCTTGGCATCTCCCCACCCACTGGGATCCCAGCTCCCCCCTACCAGGGCTGTCATGTCCAGAGAAGTGATGGCAACCACCCGAAGGGTAGGAACAGCATTCTCTTGAAGATCCCAAAGAGTCTGATCAAAGTTTCTGACTTGTGTTCAGACTGCCTGAGATTAAGTCACTAGGACCCCTCTTCTCAGAGCTGTGCATAAAGAGAAGTGTGGGCATCATCTCTAGAGCAAGAGATCTGGGTTGAAGTTCTACCCCTTGAATGGGGCACTGCTGGGACCCTCCTGTGGGCTCCTATCTATGGAGGTGGTGATCCCATCAGCATTTGCAGCAAAGAAGCCTTGGGATTCTTGAAAATTCTCCTTTTCACATCTGACTATGGCATGCATGCTAATGCCTGCTACACTACAGCTGGTATTTCCATGAATTGTATTGGCACAAGGCTTAAGATCAGAGTGGTTCTTCAAGAAGAACTCCTTAGATTCTGTTGTCACGTGCCTCTCCCCCACGTGGAAATGGACAAGGGCTCATGGGCGCATGACATAAGGCAAAAACAAAACAAAACCCAAAACCCACACCCATTGAATTGTCCCCATTCTATCTTAGAGTTGGATTGCATCACCTGGGCTTGACCTCTCCCAGTGGGCCTGTGCTGTCGTGCCATAAAAATCCAGGTCCGGAGAATCAGAGCTTCTTTCTTCCTACCTCTGTGGACTCTGGGGCCCTAGGTAGCCTCTTCCTCAGAGCCTTCCCCTTTTTCCTTGGTGTGTGTCTCTTGCCATGTGCCTTGGGGTGATTGCCATAGCTTTTGATACAATGAAAAGACTGGAAGCTCCGTAGGTTGTCTCTAAGTAAACAGGCCGTTGATACCTTGAGCTTTTCAGTGATTTATGAATCTGGGGCACTTGGACCAATCCAGACAGCTGTAGTGTGTCAAGCACTTAAAGCAACAGCTTGGAGCCAATTGTGAAGACCCACTAGAGCCAATCAATATCCTTGTCTCCCTCCCTTTCGACAAATGATTCCAGGAAACCTTGCATTTTCATGATGGTGTAGTGCCTGTCACCATTTCTCTCTTTCACACTGGTCCGTGGATATGTTGGTGTAGTGGTCTTGACAGGGAGGACCTGGGATAGAAATTAGCTCTTCCCAGACACGTGTGCTGAGGCCTCCCACACTGAGGTGTCCCCGACAACACCTGTTAAGTAGGGAGCCATTGTCAGCAGCAGTGAGGAATGCAGCCAGTAGGGGGAGGTTGCCTTGGTCATGTCCTCCGCCCAGGGAGACATAATGCTCCTGGTAGAGTTGCCTCTATCACTAGGTAGGCATGGCTAAGCAAGCACAACACCAGGGTACTGGTTGCAACACAGTGGACCCAGCAGCTGGCGTCTTCTTCGACACTAATCTAGGGATATGGTCTTCGGTGTCCAGCAATATCTCACTTGGAGATGAGTAGGAAATACACACCTCTGGAACCCTAGGATGGTGCCTGATTGTTGGTCTCTGCAGGGAGTCTGACCTTTTATGGCACTGGTAACTTAGGATGGGGGTTTCTGGCAACACGTGGCATCAGCCCAAAGCAAAGCTACAGACCACCAGCAAGCTCCAGCTCTTTCCCAGAGCAGCTGAGATGTGGGGGTGAGGAACGAGTGAGCCATTCTCAGTGGTAACACATTGTTGGAGGGCACCACCTAGACCCCCAATCCCATCCCTGGGGACAAATGTGTTGGGGACCCCAGCTGTTGTACAGAATTAAGAACATGTAGACTGTATCCTGCTGAAGGATTAGGCAAGAGCCATTGCTCAGGGGGTGGACAGGTGGCTCCCTAGGCATCTGAGCTCTGGCTTTGGATACCTGAGATGCATGGGGCCCTCTGACTCAAGGTGGCATTTCAGTGCACCCCCAACAAAGGAAATGGAGGCACAGGATTTATGACTCACAGGGCCCAGAAGCAAGGGTACACAAGGACCTTGGGAAGGGCAGACCTCCTTCCCACAGTCCCAGTGATCAGGACATAGAAAACAGGGTAGCAAGTACCTGATTACTTGAGAATGGATGGGGCTGAAGTCCCTAACTTTTCACAGGCTCACCTCTGTGTGGTTATGTGAGAAGGCTCTCAGAAAGCCAAAGTGGGAATCCTAGGCAGATCCTTATCTAAGGTTAAACTCACTGAAAAGTAGGCAAGAGAAAGAGAGCAGGGATTCACATTCATCGGGCTCCAACTGGATGCCAGAGTCATCCATAGGCACTTGTGCCTGCCTTTCTGATTCATTTCATTGGGTGCTCCATTCAGTCTCATGGTCTCAGTCTCCCACATTTGGAAATTTTGTCCTCAGGGAGGCACAGCTTGTGCTAGGTGGAACCTAATGCCAGTCCCCTTCCCTCACAGCCCACAGACACTCCAGTTGGAACGGGCAGTGTGGGTGGGTGGTAGCCCTCCATTATCCTGAACCCACATTGGGACTGGGGGAAGACAGATTACCTGGAGAATGAGAAAATGTTCAGTGTGCAACCGCACAGTTTTGGAGACAACTCATGAGTTTGTCCCTGAAAGAGCTTGTGTGAACGTCTCTTAATTCTGGAAGCATATACCTCAGTTCAAGACCCAGATGCTAACTCAGGTCCTCTGCACATAATCTCGGGCTCAGTTTGGGCTCTTGGAAGCTTAGATATATACGTAGAGGCCACAAGTATGCAGTGTTTAAGTTTTATTTCAGCGTTCTGGTCAGTGAGCCATGAGAGATGTGTGTCAGAGCCGTGATGTGCCTGTGGACCCCTGTGTCTCCTGCAGACCCCCGAAACGTGGATATCAGCTCTGAAGCCTCATTGCTGTATTTTCTCACATGTACCAGTTGGATTGTCTATAGTTGTTCAGCAGTCAGGAGGCTAATTATGGATTGTCGTCAGCAACAATCAGTCCCTTAACTTTCTCGGGGTTGATAATTTGACATTTGTGGCGACACCACAAGGAATGCAACTATTATGGCTTAAATGGGACCAAAAACCACTCTGAGATATAACAGGGATTCATGACTTTGCCTCACTGGCCGCATTCTTCTTGGAGGGGTCCACTGCCTGTGCTCCCACCAGTGCCTCGTCCAGTGCACCATGGAGGATCCCAGCTTATGTGGCAATGGCAGTTCCTGTTAGTGTCGCACGACCCTCTGTGACTGCATTTCTCTGGGATACAGTCATAATTCAGCTGAGCCACATGGCGACTGCAGTAGGTGTCCTGACAGATGTTTCCAGGAACACATGACATATCAGTTTTTACATGACCAATATCGGTTGTGCTATGACATGAACCCAGCCGCAAACACCAGAACCCTGAGATCTCAGATGGATGGAATCCAACATGCTTTTGCAGCTGAGGGAGATGTGTGACAATCCTACACTGCAGCCTTCCACAAGGCACGTCTGTGTGGGAACAGGGTTCAGTGTTGAATTCCCCGGGGTCTTCTGCAGTGTCCATGTCGGCTGCTTTTTTGATTTATGGTCTAGCAGACATCTTCACCTTTCCAGAATTTTTGCAAAGATTTCTTGACAGTGCATAATGCAGTGAGTGCAGTTCCCATGATAGCAGCAGCCCTCTTCAGTGCACGGGGTTCCATCTTGCATATGGAAGTCATCAGGGCCTGACAAGGACACCCCACGGCAGGATTCTGGAAGATCACGTATATTTTGGATTGGCCTGCCAAGTGTCCCAGCATCGAAATCGGTGCAGTTTGTATAGCATCTGCCTGTATTACATTTGTCCCGAGGGGTTAAAATACAATCACTCATACAGCATAGATTGCTATAGCACTGCTCTAAGGAGCTGCAGTCACAATGCTTGCCTGGGTCAGCCAAGTAGTTTCCGAAATGACTGTGGGTCAGGCTTTTATTTCAATGCACCATTCAGTTGTTGAAGAGGCACTTGCCTAATATGCCACTAATTTTGTGCTGTATATGAATGAAGGAACACTTCCTGAAAGCTTCAGGTATACAAGAGAATTGGGTCCTAATGCAGTTGGACCTTTTCTGGCAAGCATATTCATCAGTGTCAACCCAAAAACCTATATTTTTTGCAATCTGATGTGTTGCTATGACAGGCAAGAGTAAGTAATATCTGCCTAAATAACCCATCACGATGGGGCTTTGTGGATGGCATATACTTCATACAACTGGACTGAAATTAACTTCATGGAATCCATTTCGAATCACAACTAAGGATGAATGTGGTTTAAGAATTCGAAAACCCTTGGACTCATAGTATTGAAAAAAAAAGGGCTCTGATGCAACACATATTTGCCCATGTTAGCTGGATCTCTCTCATTATAAATTATCATGAAACCAATATAGTAACTTACATGAATCCCATGAAACAATGAGTCAATTAAGCTAACTAGCCTTATTAGGAATTGGGTACCTTTTGACCCGTGGTTGAACACACTATATATTGTTTTGGAACTGAGAGCAAAATTCCGTGATGGGATGACTACAACTTACTAGAGATCCTGAGGACTGTACTGACATTTGCTTGAACAGGGGTCCCTATGCTCCTTATATCCCAGGTTATAAGTAGGTCCCATTGCATTGGTGTCTGCCACTCTCTGAGAAACAGTGTGTTCAAATGTTGGGAATCGCTGATGTGTCTGATTTCATAGGCAAGGTCATCCAACTTCATGATACCTTCAAGGCCCTGATAGCACGTGTCCATGGTGACCATGGAAAGAGGAATGTCCTCCAGGTAGCCGAGGTAGTAACAGTCTGGAGGCATGGAGGGGTAGTCCATTTGCAAGTCTCCCTGATCATCCTGAGTGATCATCAGCAGATGTATGGACCTAAAGGGTTTCCTTGGCCACATGTGGATAACGTGTCTTTTGTCCCAAAACACAGGCTACAGGACAGCCAACCAGTCATCTGAATGCCCTTGCCATTGTGCAGCTCCTTCTTTGTAATTACCACCTCAAGGAGATGTAGCGCCATGAGGGACGACCTTGAGAACCCTGGACAGGAGCCAGCACTGCCCAGAATGCAAACTGCAAGAGGGGTGCCCTCAAGGTGACCTGGCCCTCTGCCACCCTCATGCCCCTGCTCAGGGACATCTGCCAGTGAGAGTGGATAAATGGAGGATCCTCAGCAAAGTGAGGTCTAGGCCATCTGACAGAACAGAGGTCTGTACCGGGTGGCCAGTCCCCTGCACCTGGGATCCACTTGTGGGGTAAGTAACAGTCCCAGGGTGTGGCATTGGGTGACCCTGCACAACAGTTCAGCTGGGGTGGATGTGGGAGAAGTAGGTGAGCCAGTTCAAGCCGTGCTCACATGGACATAGTAAGGACTTGGACCCAGAGACATGGCTCTATTCAGCACATTCCATCTTTCCTCCAGCTAGTGAATATGGATTATGAAATTTTAACACCCTGAACTTCTCTACCAATTCCATGTCCTGTGATACTGCTGGGTCACTTTCTATGGACGACTGCTTTTCCTCATTATGGAGACCAATGCTTCCTACTTCCTTGGGATATGGAGGTGGACATTGTCAATTTTACCTTTATAGGTGACTAAAAAAATAGCTTTGTCGTTTTTCATGTCTCATTCTGGTTAGACATTAGTTTTCAAGCCATTTGATCCTTTGGTTTTTGGTTTGAAGCTTCCTCTGAGTTTACTGAGGAAACATTTCCCAGTATTCTGTGTCATGATTGGTGAAGTACAAGGTTGTATTTTAGTATTTTTTTATGCCAGCTGGGGAGAACAGAAAGTACTGCTGACCATGTGTGAGTCCCCGGGGTTTTCCGCTCTAATCCCTTATTGGGGTTCTTTCCTGGCCTCTGGCAGTCTCCTCCCATGCATGTGTGGTTCCCTCCTCAGCTGGAGATGCCAGGGAGTGGAGGCAACTTTGGCAGCTTGCACCATGGAGTCTGCACATGATCAAAACACGTTATCAACCATGGAACCCCCTTGTTTGATTAAATATGCTCTCCTTTAAAACCCCCTGTGTCAGGGAGAAACCTCAGAGTTGGCTTTTGGACAGGAGTCTGCATTCTCACCAGTGGCTGGCCTTGTGCATAAGGCTCAAATTCCTTTCCTACCAAAACTAAAACTTTGAACGTTGACCTTTCCAGCAACAGGCAGCTGAATTTGGGTTTTGATAACAATAAAACAGAGAGTGGAGTGGCAGTTGCCAGGGGCTGGCAGCGAGGCGCAATGAGGGTTAGATATCAAGGGGTGTGATTTTCTGTTATGCAAGACGACTAATTTCTAGAGGTCTTCTCCACAACATTACATGTGTAGTTAACAATATTGTACTGTACAGTTAAAATTTAGTGAAGAGGGTGGATCTCAGTTTCAGTGAGATCTTACCGCAATACACGAGTTTTGCTTCTCACACAAAGTATGCATGGACACACACTCTTTACTGATAAGTGAAAATAATTTTAAAAAATTTACATACTTTGGATCCTAACCCTGAATATATGCCATTTATAAATATGTTCTTCCATCCCATAGGTTGCCTTTTAGTTTTGTTTATTGTTTCCTTCACTGTGCAGAAGCTTGCTATTTTGCGGTACTCCCAAGAGTTCATTTATGTATGTATTTAATTTTCTTGTAATATTTTTAATTTAAATTTACGTGTGTTAACCTACAGTGTAGTATTGATTTCAGGTGTAGAATTTAGGGATTCATCACGTACATATAACACGCAGTTCTCATTTCAACAAGTGCCCTTCTTAATCCCACCTCCCTTTTAGCCCACCTTACCCCCCTCCCCTTGGTTTGTTCTCTGTATTTAAGAGTCTCTTCCAGTTTCCTATTCTCTGTTTTTATCTTATTTTATGTTGCCTTCCCCTATGTTGTGTTTCTTATATTCCACATATGAATGAAATCATACGATATTTGACTTTTTCTTAGTGACTTATTTCACTTAGGTTAATACGTTGTTGTCCCACCCACATTGTTGTAAATGACAAGATTTCATTCTTTTTGATGGCTGAGTAATATTCCATCGTATATATTTACCACCTCTTCTTTATGCATTCATCTTCTGATGGATATTTGGGCTCTCCCACAATTTGCTTATTGTTGATAGGGCTGCTGTAAACATTGGGGTCCATGTGCCCCTTCGAATCAGCATTTTGGTATCCTTTGGATAAATCCTAGTAAAACAATCGCTCGATCACAGGATAGTTCTATTTTTAATTTTTTTCTGGAATCTCCACACTATTTTCCAGAATTGCTGCACCAGTTTGCATTCCCACCATGTTAATTTTAGCCATCCTGACAGGTGTAGGTGTTATCTCATTGTGGTTTTGATGTATGTCCCTGCCGAGGAGTGACAATGAGCTTCATTACACGTGTCTTTTCGCCATCTGGAAGTCTTCTTTGAAAAATGTCTATTCATGTCTTCTGACCATTTCTTCACCAGATTATTTGTTTTTTTCAGTGTCGAGTTTGAAAAGTTATTTATAGATTTTGGATACTAAGCCTTTATCTGATATGCCTTTTGCAAATATCTTCTATTTTGTCAGTTGCCTTTTAGTTTTGTTGATTGTGTCTTTGCTGTACAGAAGCTGTTTATCTTGAGGTCCCAATAGTTCATTTTTGCTTTTGTTTCCCTTGCATCTGGGACATGTCCAGTAAGAAGTTGTTCTGACCGTGCTCAAAGAGTTTGGTGCCTGTGTTTTCCTCTAGGATTTTGATGGTTTCCTGTCTCACATTCAGGTCTTTCATCCATTTTGAATTTGTTTTTGTGTATATTGTAAGAAAGTGGTCTGGTTCCATTAGAGTTTCCTGTTACTGTCCAGTTTTCCCAACACCATTTGTTGAAGGGACTGTCATTTTTCCATTTGATACTGTTTCTTGTTTTGTTGAAGATTAGTTGACCATTTATGGGTTTTCTACTCTGTTCCATTAATCTATGTGTCTCTTTTTGTGCCAGGAGCATACTGTCTTGATGACTACAGCATTGTAACATAGCTTGAAATCCAGAATTGTGATGCCTCCATTTTTTCCTTTTTTAGGCTCGCTTTGGGTGTTCAAGGTCTTTTGTGGTTCCATGATAATTTTAGAATTATTTGTTTTAGGTCTGTGAGGAATGCTTGTATTATTTGACAGGGATATTTGCATTCAATTATTTGCATTGAATGTCTAGATTGCTTTGGGTAGTATCAACATTTTAACAATGTTTTTTGTTTTAATCCATGTGCATGGAATATTTTTCCATTTCTTTGTGTCTTCTTCAATTTGTACCATAAATGTCCCAGGTTTTTCAGAGTAAAGCTCTTGTAACTCTTTAGGGAGGGTTATTTCTAGGTATCTTATGGTTTTTGGTGTAATTGTAAATGGGATAAATTCCTTGATTTCTCTTTCTCCTGCTTCATTATTGTTGTATCGAAATGCACAAATTTCTGTATGTTGATTTTGTATGCTGCAGCTTTACTGGTTTATTGTATCAGTTCTAGTGGGGTTTTTTTTTGGTGGAGTTTTTTAGGTTTTCTATATATAGTATAAAATCCAACTCCAAAACTGAATAATCCTATTAAAAAATGAGCAGAAGGCATGAATAGACTTTCCAAAATGCAACATACAGATGGCCAATAAACACATGAAATGATGCTCAACATCACTCATCATCAGGGAAATATAAATCAAAACTACAACGAAATATCAACTCACTCCTGTCAGAATGACTAAACTCAACTACACAAGGAACAACAGGTGTTTGTGAGGATACAGAGAAAGGGGAACACTTTTGCACTGCTTGTGGGAATGGAAACTGGTGCAGCTTGTCTGGAAAACAGCATGGGCATTCCTCAAAATGCTAAAAATATAACTACCTTATGATTGATCAATTGAACTGCTAGGTATTTACCCAAAGGATACAAAAATACTAATTTAAAGGGGATTGCAACTCTATGTTTGTAGCAGCCCTATCAAAAACAGCCCAGCTATGGAAACAGTCTAAGTAAGCATTGACTCATAAATGGGTAAAGTGTATGTGGTATATCTACACACACACACACACACACACACACACACACACACACACTCATACTCATACACTGGAATGTTTCTCAGCCCTGAAAGGAATGACATTTGCTATTTGCAATGATACGGATGGAGTTAGAGAGTATTATGCTAACTGAAACAAGTGAGAGAAAGACAAATATAAGATTTCATTCATATGTAGAATTTAAGAAACTTCAAATGGGAAATGGGACAAAGAAGAGAGAAGAGCTACACCAAGAAATAAACGTTTTTAAATGTTTTAAAATTTATGTTGAGATAGAATGGGGGGAGGGGCAGAGGAAGCGGGAAGGAGAATCCCAAGCAGTCTCTTTGCTGTCAGTGCAGAAACCAAAATGGGGCTTGATCTCAGGATCCATGAAATCAAGACAGGAACCCAAATCAAGAGTCTTAGGCTTAACCCATGGAACATATAAACCCAACAAAACAGATTCTTACCTATACAAAACAAACTTATGGTTACCAGAAGAAAGTGGGAGGAGGTTTGGGGAAGTAGGTGATGGGGTTGCAGGGCCGCACTCATAATGAGCACTGGGTGTTGTATGGAAATGTTGAATCACTATATTTTACACCTGAAAATAATACTACATTGAATGTTTACTATGTGGAATATGAATAAAATCTCAAATGATGTATTTACAGTGTCTGCAAATGGCCTTGTTGGCATTCAGCCCATGAAGAAACATTTATTCCAGAAAATATACTGACAGACGGCAAAGCTAGAATTTTGAGCTAAGGTATGTGCCTTTCCTTCCCCACCCCAGCTCAGCAAATGGAAACTCCAGTGCAAGGAGCTGGGACTATAGGCATGTGCCACTGAGCCTGGCTGCAACCTCCCCTCCAGACTGTTGCAACCAATACCAGGGTTCCTGGTGACCAGCTCCTGTTCAGAGGACTCTTTCCCAGAGGGACAGGATGTCAGTGGCCCTAAGCTGTTTGCTGTTGAGGCCAAGCCCCAGCAGGTGCCACTGAGATGTGGGACTCACTCATTGTTTGCAGCCCCACTCCCAGGAAGGAAGCTCTGCTCTGGGCACAGTCCACTAGGGATGCTGGGAGCCTGGTCGCCCCAGACCTGACTTGTACGGCAGGGGTCTCATGCCACCAGGACAAGCAAGCCTCAAAGAAGTGCAGCTGCCACTCACCCCTAAACTGAGCCCTTATTTTGTCCCCACCTGCAGCTGCAGAGTTTTGCCCAGGGCAGGGGGGGAGCTGGAGCAATTCCCTAAACCAAGGTGCAGATCTCTTCTGGCACAACTGACTTCATTTCCTGCTGAGTGTGGGAAGGTCTGGGCCTCATGTTGTGGGAGAGTCAGGTGCAGGAGACAGATGGTTTCAGCGGAGGATTCCTAACCTACTCCTCCTCACCTGCAGGAGAGAGCCAGAGCCAGGGACAGTGGAGGGAACAACTCCTGTCAGAACACATGTGAGATTATGGCCTCAACAACTCTCCATTCAGAGGGGTCCGAATTTGTAGGGTTTAGTCTGTGGAGAGTTAAAACATCTTGGTTACAACATTTAAAATTTCAACATGACTAGGTTTTAGGTCATTTCTATCTGCAGTAAGGGTTACTTTCATGTCTCCTATGCTTTCCTAAAGCACAGCAAGTATCCTTATGATAGCTTTTAAAAATTCTATTTCCTTGTGAGAGTTTTTAGAAATTCTGTTTGAGGCATATTAGTTATACGTGCTTTAATAATATCCCTGGCAATGACCTTTTATCGTTTTTTCTTTTGGGATGAATTCCACCATCATGGTGTATGTCTATGACTCTGCTTTCTTAAGTGTTTTAGAAAATCCTGTTTTGTTTTCTGCTTCTACAATAGTGTCTTTATTGAGAAGTGTTCAATTGCTGTTGAGGGCTTGACGCTTTAGGAAGCATTTGTTGCATATTCTGTGTGCACTGTGCTGTCGTTTATTGGCTGCTCTGTCCCTCAGCTAAGTCCTCTGCAGAGCTTCTCCTTGTCTCCAGTGATGAGTGTTTAGACATTGTCCACAATGTTGTGAGTTTTAACTAGGTGAGTTTGTTCTGCCTGTTAAAAGAGGCTAATTCCTATTTCCCCTAGAAGTGAAGCTATGCCTCACTATATGGTCAGTAGACTTGGTGCCTTTGGGGTATATGCCATCTTTTGAAGGAGGGGCGCAGTGCTGATCTGGTTTCCAGGCCCTCTTTCTCTAGTAAGGAAGCACCTGAGGAAGGCAAGGGGGGGTATAGCTTGGTGTCAGTGGCTCAGCTTCTACTGGGAAGTTCTGTGCTGCTCACTGAATTCTGTCCATGCTGATTGGTGGGAGGAAATATTGGCATCAGCTCCATGTCTAGTCCCTTGAGTTGGAGTTCCCAGCCTCCCCTGTTCAGGAAGCCCTCACACAGAACAATCTGTACCTGTGGGTCCCAGGCTTCCATCAGAACCCTGCTTTCACCCTGTCTGTGTCCAAACCATTGGCCCACCTGGTGGCACAGGGCTCTTATGTTTTATCTCAGGAGCTCTAGCTGGATTTCAAAACTCCAAATTATATGAACTCAATATGACTGGGACCCCACTGATCCTCTGTGAGAGGGTCTTGCTGTGCTGTGCCTGGAGCTAGTTATCCCAGAAGGGCAGTTGCATGAACACTAGGGGCTTGGAGTTCATGGTGAAGAACAACAAGAAGGCAGCGTTCAGTTAGCTGCTCTCAACAGAGTCACCTATGAAATGACAATGGCAGTGCAATGGTGCCTGTCAGCTCTCCTGCCCCACGAGAGGCAATACACCTTTTACGAAATGCACCCTGAGAAGGGAACTGTCTCTCCCCAAGTCCCCCAGGGGATTTCAGACCACAATGCCCCCTATGCAACTCTGCCTTCCTTCTCCACAGAAGCACAGCTATGCCCACCGGGCTCCATGCCAGTCATGGCATGGACTTCTAAATCTTCAGTCTTTGAACTGCACATTTACAGGAGGTTGACTTGTCATGATTACTTTATGTGTCATCTTGACTGCATCATCGGTGCCCAGACTCTCCACTGTTTCTGTGGATGTCTGTGATGTGTTCCAGAAGAGACTGGCATTTCTATCCGTGGTTTCTGTCTGCCTGGGTATCACCCATTCCATTAAGGTTCTGTATAGCAACTGATGCAGAGGGAGGAGGAATTCCCTCAGTTTTACTTCCCATGTGCATGTTTGAATTGGAACATTGGTCTCCTCTGGGCCTTGTTCTGAGAGTTACATGATCAGCTCTTCACATTCTGAGACTAGAAACTAGTTCAGAATCAGATGAGAATTACACCACTGGTTTTCCTGGGTCTCCAGCATGTGAGAGTGGAATGTGGGGCTTATCAATGTATTTAGTCATGGAAACCAAGGTTCCTTGGTTTCTGTTCCTGGGGAGAATCCTGACTAATACATGGAGATGAATTATCTCTTGTTTAGAGGAATTGAATAAAGCTGTAGCTCTTTTAAAGCCCTGAGTAGCAAGTGCCAGGAGGGAAGTGTCACGTTGTTTGGGACAAGTGCTGGGTGACGATAATGGGAGTCTGGGGGATTCTGTAGGCCTGGGTGCACAGTGAGTGCATCTGGGACTCCTGTTGGGGCTCCTGGGTAGCTCAGTCGGTTAAGCAGCTGACTTTGGCTCAGGTCATGATCTCGCGGTCCGTGAGTTCAAGCCCCGCATCAGGCTCTGTGCTGACAGCTCAGAGCCTGGAGCCCTGTTTCAGATTCTGTGTCTCCCTCTATCCAACACTCCCCCGTTCACGCTCTGTTTCTCTGTCTCAAAAATAAATAAACGTTAAAAATACTTTATAAAAAAAAGGTTCAGCCGTTGTGCATCAGGAAATCTGCAATTCACTCATACTGAGTGACAGGAGTAAGCAATGCAAACAACTGTGTCTTTGTGCATGTTAGGGTACTTTTCCTATGACAACACAGTTGCTAATTCAGAGAGTTAATAGATAAACACAGAATCCTGTGACCAGAGAGGCTCCCTAGAGAAACTGTTGTGTGGAGAGGAAGCCCCAGACCCTGACAGGAAACCTTCCTGTAACCTCCATCTGCACCTGCTCCTGGGAACACAAAGCAAAATTGTGCATAGTGTGCGCCCCCTGGTGGTGCTGATCCCCTCCTGCAGGGAGGTTTGCGTGTGGGCTCCCAGTGAGGTCCTCTCACCGTGTCTCTTGCACAGTAATATGTGGCCGTGTCCTCGGTCTTGAGGCTATTCATCTGCAGATACAGCGTGTTCTTGGCGTTGTCTCTGGAGATGGTGAATCGGCCCTTCACGGGGTCTGCGTAGTATGTGCTACTTCCATCAGTATAAATATATGCGACCCACTGCAGGCCCTTCCCTGGAGCCTGGCGGACCCAGTTCATTCTATAGCTACTGAAGGTGAATCCAGAGGCCACACAGGTGAGTCTCAGGGACCCCCCAGGCTTCACCAGGTCTCCCCCAGACTCCACCAGCTGCACGTCACACTGGACACCTGCAGACACAAGACATCTTGGTCAGGAAACTGTCACACATCCACTCTTTCTCAGTCATGTCCACTCACATACTCAGTGTCTCCCATTCACCGTGAATTACCTTTTAAAAGAGCAACCAGGAAAACCCAGCCCAGCACAAACTCCATGGTGAGGTGTGTGTGTTCTGTGCTGATCACAGAATGGGAACACCTGGGACTCCCGGGGCTGGGGCTCCTCTCCCAGCTGCAGGGATGGAGCTGGACTGGTTTAATCAGCACAGGGAGGGCCTTATTTGCATATCCTCTGACTATATATCAGGCTCCAGACTTAGATTTGTTTCAAATTTAAAACTAGTGTTTGAGAGGCACTTCTAGATCACTTCTTGCAGAAGGCGCGGTGATAATATAAATAATTCTAATCTGTGAACACAGTCATCTTTTCATCTGTGTTTGCCATTTTACATGTCTTTCTCCCAGCACATCATGTTTGGTATGCTATTTTACTTTTTAGTGAAATTTAATCCTAAATACTTTATTTTGTGCCATATAATTTTAATGTGTGTTTATTTTTGTGTGACAGATAGAGGGAAGGAGAGAGAGATCAGAGAGAGAGAAAGGGACAGAGAATCCCAAGCAGGCTGTAAACAATCATTGCAGACCCTGCCTCAGAATTAAACTCAGGAACCATGAGATCATGACCTGAGCCAAAATCAACAGTAGGCACTTAACGGATTGAGCCACACAGGTGCTCCATTTTGTGCCATTTTCAATTGTGTGATGTTGTTAGTTTTTTCACATACTATGTTTTTGGTGTATGGAAATACAACATATTTTTGTTTGTTGATTTGTATCCTGAACTTTTCCTGAGTTTATTAGTTCTGATACTTTTTTTGTGGAGTTTCTAAGGTTTCACTATATGTAAGTTCATGTGATTCTCAAACAAATAATTTTCTTCTTACTGATTTACATGTCTTTATTTCATTTTCTTACCTAATTTTTATGGGTACATCTGCAACTTGTAGGAGCAGAAAGCTTTTTCCTTCTTTGCTTCTGTGTTCTTTGTCTGGTCTAAGGATTCAATTGACATAAGACAGATCTACAGAAGATAATAAATTTCATTTTGCATGTGTCCCAGTATATGGTCTATTCTGGAGAACCTTCCATGTGCGCTGGAGAAGAATGCATATTCTGCTGCTTTAGGATGAAATATTCTGAATATATCTGTTAAGTCCATCTGGTCCAGTGTGTCATTCAAAGCCATTCTTTCCTTGTCGATTTTTTGTTGAGATGATCTGTCCATTGCCATGAGTGGGGTGTTGAAGTCTCCTAATATTATGGTATTACTATTGGTGAGTTTCTTTATGTTTGTGATTAATTGATTTATATATTTGTGTGCTCTCCCATTTGGCGCATAAATGTTTACAATTATTAGGTCTTCTTCATCTATAGACCCCTTGATTATGATATAATGCCCCTCTGCATCTCTTGATACAGTATTTTTAAGTCTAGGTTGTCTGATATAAGTATGGCTACTCGGGCTTTCTTTTGTTGACCATTAGCATGATAGATGGTTCTCCATCCCCTTATGTTCAATCTGAAGGTGTCTTTAGGTCTAAAGTGGGTCTCTTGTGAACAGCATGTAGATGAATCTTGTTTTCTTATCCATTCTGTTACCCTATGTCTTTTGATTGGGGCATTGAGTCCATCGAGGTTTAGAGTGAGTGTTGAAAGATATGAGTTTATTGCTATGATGATGCGTGTAGAGCTGGAGTTTCTGATGGTGTTCTCTGGTCCTTTCTAATCTTTCTTGCTTTTGATATACATATATATATATATATATATATATATATATATATATATATATACATTTTTTTTTTCCATCTTTTGTCCCCTGGGAGAGTCCCCCTTAAAATTTTTTGCAGGGCTGGTTTAGTGGTCAAAAACTTTTAATTTTTGTTTGTCTGGGAAACTTTTATCTCTCCTTCTATTTTGAATGACAGCCTTCTTGGATAAAGAATTCTTGTCTGCATACATTTCTGATTCAGCACACTGAATAGACTCCGCCACTCCTTTCTGGCCTGCCAAAATTCTGTGGATAGGTGTGCTGCAAACCTGATCTGTCTTCCCTTGTATTTTAGGGACTTTTTTTCCTTGCTGCTTTCATGATTCTCTCCTTGCCTGAGTATTTTGTGCATTTGACTATGATATGCCTTGTTGCTGGCCAGTTTTTGTTGAATCTAATGGGGGTCCTCTGTGCTTCCTGGATTTTGATGTCTGTGTCTTTCCCCAGATTAGGAAAGTTTTCCGCTATGATTGGCTCACATCACCCTTCTACCCCTATTTCTCTTTCTTCCTCTTCTGGGACTCCTATGATTCTGATGTTCCTTTTTAATGAGTCACTGATTTCTCAAATTCTTAAATCATGCTCTTTTGCCTTAATCTCCCTCTTTTTTCTGCTTCATTATTTTCTATAAGTTTGTCCTCTATATCGCTGATTCTCTGTTCTGCCTCATCCATCCTTACCACAGCTGCATTCATCTGTGATTGCAGTTCAGGTATAGCATTTTTAATTTGATTCTGGCTATTTTTTTACTTCTTTTATCTCTTCAGAAAGGGATTCTAATCTATTTTTGACTCCAGCTAGTATTCTTATTATCGTGATTCTAAATTCTGGTTCAGACATCTTGCTTGTACCTGTGGTGGTTAAATCCCTGGCTGTCGTTTCTTCATGGTCTTTTTATGGGGTGAATTCCTTCGTTTTGTCATTTTGAAGAGACAAAAGGAATTAATGAAGTAGAAATATTGAAATAAAACAATAAAATTACAAAAATATCAACATTAAAAATTAAACACACACACACACACACACACAAATCTAATAGTTAATGCTAGATCCTAGGTATGTTTTGTTTGGGTGTTGAAAGTGGTTTGACAGATTAGGGGAAAAACAGGGGGCAAAGTAAATCATTTGAGAATTTGAAAAAATGAATACACTGAAGTAGAGTAAAATGGGTAGATGGGAGTAAAATAGAATTTGAAAATAATATACACAAAAGTAAAGAATATAGTAGAAAAGATTAAAGAAAATATTTTTAATAAAAATTAAAAATAAATATGAATTTTTTGTTCTGTAATTAAGAAAAAAGTAAAGAAATGAAAAAGAGAATAAAGATAACGAAAAGAAAAAAAATCATTTGATAATTTGAAAAAGTGAATATAATATAGTAGACTAAAGTAAAATGATGGAAATAAAATAGAATTTGAAAAATTTTACATAAAACTAAAAAAAACATAGTAATGACAATTAAATAAGATTATTTTGTAAATATGAAATTTAAGGTCAAATAGGTTTCTATACAACACCCAATGCTCATCCCAACAGGTGCCCTCCTCAATACCCATCACCCACCCTCCCCTCCCTCCCACCCCTCATCAACCCTCAGTTTATTCAGTTTTTAAGAGTCTTTTACGGTTTGACTCCCTCCCTCTCTAACTTTTTTTTTCTTCCCCTTCCCCATGGTCTTCTGTCAAGTTTCTCAGGATCCAAATAAGAGTGAAAACATACGGTATCTGTCTTTCTCCATATGACTAATTTCACTCAGCACAACACTCTGCAGATCCATCCACATTGCTGCAAAAGGCCACATTTCATTCTTTCTCAATGCCAGGTAGTATTCCATTGTGAATAGATCCCACAATTTCTTTATTCATTCATTAGTTGATGGACATTTAGACCCTTTCCATAATTTGACTATTGTTCAAAGTGGTGCTATAAATATTGGGGTACAAGTGCCCTTATGCATCAGCACTCCTGTATCCTTTGGGTGAATTCCTAGCAGTGCTATTGCTGGGACATAGGGTAGACCTATTTTTAATTTTTTAGGAACATCCACACTATTTTCCAGAATGGCTGCACCAGTTTGCATTCCCACCAACAGTGCAAGAGGGTTCCCGTTTCTTCACATCCTCTCCAGCATGTATAGTCTCCTGATTTGTTCATTTTAGCCACTCAGACTGGCGTGAGGTGGTATCTCAGTGTGGTTTTCATTTGTATTTCCCTGATGAGGAGCGACATTGAGTATCTTCTCATGTGCCTGTTGGCTGACTGGATGTCTTCTTTAGAGAAGTGTCTATTCATGTCTTCTGCCCATTTCGTCACTGGATTATTTGTTTATCAGGTGTGGAATTTGATGAGTTCTTTATAGATTTTGGATACTAACCCTTTGTCTGTTATGTCATTTGCAAATATCTTTTCCCATTCCGTTGGCTGCCTTTTAATTTGGCTGATTGTTTCCTTTGCAGTGCAGCTTTTTATCTTCATGAAGTCCCAATAGTTCATTTTTGTTCTTAATTCCCTTGCCTCTGGAGATGTGTCAAGTAAGAATTTGCTGTGGCTGAAGTCAGAGAGGTTTTTTCCTGCTCTCTCCTCTAGGGTTTTGATGGTTTCCTGTCTCACATTCAGGTCCTTTATCCATTTTGAGTTTATTTTTGTGAATGGTGTAAGAAAGTGGTCTAGATTCATTCTTCTGCATGTTGCTGTCCAGTTCTCCCAGCACCATTTGTTAAAGAGACTGTCTTTTTTCCATTGGATATTCTTTCCTGCTTTGTCAAAGATTAGTTGGCCATACATTTGTGGGTCCAATTCTGGAGTCTCTATTCTATTCCATTGGTCTATGTGTCTGTTTTTGTGCCAATACCATGCTGTCTTGACGATGACAGCTTTGTAGTAGAGGCTAAAGTCTGGGATTGTGATGCCTCCCGCTTTGGTCTTCTTCTTCAATATTTGGCTATTCTGGGTCTTTTGTGGTTCCATACAAGTTTTAGGATTGCTTGCTCTAGCTTCGAGAAGAATGCTGGTGCAATTTCGATTGGGATTGCAATTTCGATTGTGTGGATTGATTTGGGTAGTATTGACATTTTAACAATATTTATTCTTCCAATCCATGAGCATTGAATGTTTCTTCATTTCTTTTCATCTTCTTCAGTTTCATTCATAAGCTTTCTATAGTTTTCAGCATACAGATCTTTTACATCTTTGGTTAGGTTTATTCTTAGGTATTTTATGAATCTTGGTGCAATTGTGAATGGGATAAGTTTCTCCATTGGTCTTTCTGTTGCTTCACTGTTAGTGTATAAGAATGTAACTGATTTCTGTACATTGCTTTTGTATCTTGCGACTTTTCTGATTTCATGTATCAGTTCTAGCAGACTTTTGGTGGAGTCTATTGGGTTTTCCATGTGTAGTATCGTGTCATCTGCAAAAAGTGAAAGCCTGACTTCATCTTTGCCAATTTTGATACCTTTGATTCCTTTTGTTGTCTGATTGCTGATGCTAGAACTTCCAACAGTATGTTAAACAACAGCAGACAGAGTGAACATCCCTGTTGTGTTCCTGATCTCAGGTGGAAATATCTCAATTTTTCCCCATTGAGGATGATATTAGCTGTGGGGTTTTCATAAATGGCTTTTATGATGTTTAATTGTGTTCCTTCTATCCCGAGTGTCTTGAGGGTTTTTATTAAGAAAGGATGCTGAATTTTGTCAAATGCTTTCTCTGCATCAGTTGACAAGATCATATGGTTCTTATCTTTTCTTTTATTAATGTGATGTATCACACTGATTGATTTGTGAATGTTGAACCAGGCCTGCAGCCCAGGAATGAATCCCGTTGATCATGGTGAATAATTCTTTTTATATGCTGTTGAATTCGATTTGCTAGTATCTTATTGAGAATATTTGAATCCATATTCATCAGGGATATTGGGCTGTAATTGTCTTTGTTGTAGGGTCTTTGTCGGGGTTAGGAATCAAAATACTACTGGCTTCATAGAATGAGTCTGGAAGTTTTCCTTCCCTTTCTATTTTTTTGGAACAGCTTGAGAAGGATAGGTATTATCTCTGCTTTAAATGTCTGGTAGAATTCCCCAGGGAAGCCATCTGGTCCTGGACTCTTGTTTGTTGGGATATTTTTAATGACTGATTCAATTTCTTCACTGATTATGGGTCTGTTCAAATTTTGTATTTCTTCCTGTTTCAGTTTTGGCCGTGTGTGGGTGCTTAGGAATTTGTCCATTTCTTCTAGGTTGTCCAGTTTGTTGGCATATAATTTTTCATAGTATTCCCTGATAATTGCTTGTATTTCTAAGGGTTTGGTTGTAATAATTCTATTTTCATTCATGATTTTATCTATTTGGGTCATCTCCCTTTTCTTTTTGAGAGGGCTGGCTAGAGGTTTATCAATTTTGTTTATTTTTTCAAAAAACCAACTCTTGGTTTCATTGATCTGCTCTTCAGTTTTTAGATTCTATATTGTTTATTTCTGCTCAGTAGATAGGTCTGCCACTACTCTTATGGATCTCACTTTGTAAGTTAGAGCATGTTTAGCTCTAGCTGCTTTCAGAATATTCTCTTTATCCTTGTATTTTGCCAGTCTCATTATGTTATATCGTGCAGAAGATCGATTCAAGTTACATCTGAAGGGAGTTCTCTGTGCCTCTTGGATTTCAATGCATTTTTCCTTCCCCAGATCAGGGAAGTTCTCAGCTATGATTTGTTTAAGTACACCTTCAGTCCCTTTCTCTCTCTCTTCCTCTTCTGGAATTCCTATGATACAGATATTGTTCCATTTGATTGCATCACTTAGTTCTCTAATTCTCCCCTCATACTCCTGGATTTTTTTCTCTCTCTTTTTCTCAGCTTCCTCTTTTTCCATAATTTTATCCTCTAATTCACTTATTCTCTCCCCTGCCTCTTCAGTCCATGCTACGGCCACCTCCATTTTATTTTGCACCTCATTTATAGTATTTTTTAGCTCCTCATGACTATTTCTTAGTCCCTTGATCTCTGTAGTAATAGATTCTCTGCTTTCTTCTGTGCTTTTTTCAAGCCCAGTGATTACTTTTATGACTATTATTCTAAATTCTTGTTGTGTTGTAGTGCTTAAATCGTTTTTGATCAATTCGTTAGGTGTCGCTACTTCCTGGAGTTTCTTTTGAGGCGAGTTCTTCCGTTTCACCATTTTTGGTAGTCCCTGTGGTGGCTCCAAACTGCAGGGCACTTCCGCTGTGCTGTCTGGTGTCACTTGTGTTGGTGGGCGGGGCTGTAGTCAGACCCAATGTCTGCCGCCAGCCCACCGCTGGGGCCACAGTCACACTAGTGTGTACCTTATCTTACCCTCTCCCAGGGGCAAGATTCACCGTGGAGTGGTGTGGCCCCTGTCTGTGCTGCTTGCACACTTCGAGGCTTGGCGTGCTGCTTCCATAGGATCTGGCATATTAACCAGGGAGGTTCTGCAAGGTGCACAGTGGCGGGAGATGGTAGGCTTAGCTCGCTTTGCCGTCAGTGTTCCCCTGTGGTAGGGGTCCTGAAGCACCAGGATTGAGGCAGACCCGTCAGAGGGATGGATCCATAGAAGCACAGTGTTGGGCGTTTGCCTGAGGCAAGCAAGTTTGGTGACAGGAACTGGTTCCCTTTGGGATTTCAGTTGGGGGATGGGAGGGGGAGATGGCACTGGCCACTGCCAGTCAACAGAGCTGTTGACTTTTAGCATCCCAGAAGTTAAGCCCTGCTGGCTGTCAGAACTCACAGAGTCCGGCCCCTCAGCTTTTTCAAGCCAGACTTTGGGGGCTGTGCCTTACCAGGCGGTCTCCCCCTCCACTGCCCTGGCTCCCTCCCTCCCGTCCGTATAGCATGCACCTCCTCTCTGCCCTTACTACCCGCTTCCGTAGGCTTCTTGTGTGTGCTTGGCTCTGGAGAGTCCGTTCTGCTAGTCTTCTGGAAGTTTTCTGGGTTATTTAGGCAGATGTGGGTGGAATCTAAGCGATCAGCATGATAAGGTGTTCTCCTAAGCTTCCATCTTCCCCTCTCTCCCCAAATAGGAATATTTTTAATAGAAATTGAAAGTAAAAATGAAGTTTTGTCTCTTGCGCCCCAAACGCAGGCTATCAGACAGCCAGCGAGGCATCTGAACGCCTTGCTGTGGTTCAGCTCCTTCTTGGGAAATACCACCTCAGAGGAGATGTAGCGCCATGAGGGATGACTTTGAGAACCTTGGACAGGAGCCAGCACTGCCCAGAGTGCAAAAAGCAAGAGGGACACCCTCAGGGTGACCTGGTCCTCTGCCAGCCTCATGCCCCTGCTCAGAGACATATGCCAGTGAGAATGGATAAATGGAGGATCCTCAGCAAAACCAGGTCTAGACCATCTGACAGAACAGAGGGATGTACCAGGTGGCCAGCACCCTACACCTTGGGGCCACCTATGGGGTTAGGTAACAGTTACAGTGTGTGGCATTGGGTGACCCTGCTCATCAGTTCACCTGGGGTGGATGTGGGAGAGTCAGGTGGGCCATGGTCAACAGTGCTCACATGGACATGGGTAGGGACTTGGACCCAGAAACACGGCTCTATTCAACACATTCCATCTTTTCTCCTTCTACTTGGATACGGGATATGCAATTATAACACACTGAACTTCTCTACCAATTCCATGTCCTGTGGTACTGCTGGGTCACTTTCTCTGGATGACTGCTTTTCCTCATTATGGAGACCAATGCTTCCTACTTCCATGGGATATGGAGGTAGACTGTCAATTTTACCTTTGTACCTACTGAAAAACATCGCTTTGTAATTTTACATGTCTTATTCTGGTTGGCTATTAGTTTGCAAGCCATTTGATCCTTTTGGTTGTTGCTTTAAAGCTTCCTCTGAGTTTACTGAGGAAACATTTCCCAGTATTCTGTGTCATGATTGGTGAAGTACAAGGTTGTATTTTATTTTTTTCTTATGCCGTCTGGTGAGAACAGAAGGTACTGCTGCACATGTGTGAGCCCCAGGGGATTTCACCTCTAATCCCTTATTGTGGTTCTTTCCTGGCCTCTGGCAGTCTTATCCCATGCCAGTGAGTTTCTCTCCTCAGGTGGAGATAGATGCAGGGGAGTTGAGGTTACTTTGGCAGCTTGCACCATGGAGGCTGCACATGATCGAAAATGGTATCCACCATGGAACTCCCTTGTTTAAGTACCGTCTAGTCCTTTAAAACCCCCTGAGTTGGGTAGAAACCCTCAGAGTTGGCTTTTGGAGAAGAGTCTGCCTTTTCTCTGGGTGGCTGGCCTCCTAAATAAAGCTCATCTTCTTTTCCCATCAAAACTAAAACTTTGAACATTGACCTTTCCAGAAATACTCAGCTGAATTTGGCATTTGATAACAATAAAATGGAGAGTGGAATGGCAGTTGTCAGGGGCTGGCAGGGAGGGGCAATGAGGAGTAGATCTCAAGGGCTATAATTTTCTGTTATGCAAGATGATTAAGTTCTAGAGGGGTCTCCACAACATTACCCCTGTAATTAACAGTACTGTACTGTATGGTTCAAATTTTGTGAAGACTGTTGGTCTCATGTTCAGTGAGATCCTAACACAAAACAAAAGTGGAAGACACGAATTTTGCTTCTCACATGACAGTATGCTGAACGGCATGGACACACTCTCTACTGATAATGTGAAAATAATTTAAAAACATTTGCATAGTTTGAATACTAACCCTGAGGATTTGTCATTTACAAATATCTTCTTCCATTCCATAGGTTGCCTTTTAGTTTTGTTGATTTTTTCCCTCACTGTGCAGAAGTGTGCTATTTTGAGGTAGTGCCAATAGTTCATATATGTATGTATTTAATTTTCTTGTTTTATTTTTAATTTAAATTCAAGTCTTCAGTCTTTGAGCTCCACATTTACGGGAAGTTGTCTTGTCATGATTAACTTTATGGGTTATCTTGACTGTGTCATGGGTGCCCAGATTCACCACTGTTTCTGTGGATGTCTGTGATGCGTTTCCAGAAGAGAGTGGCATTTCCTTCCATGGTTTCTGTCTGGGCATCACGCATTCCATTAAGGTTGTGAATAGAATCTGATGCAGAGGGAGGAAGAATTCCCTCATTTTTACTTCCCATGTGCTTGTTTGAACTGGAACAGTGGTCCCCTCTGGCCCTTGTTATGAGAGTTATATCATCAGATCCCTACGTTCTGAGGCTAGACCCTAGTTCAGAATCAGACATATTACACCACTGGTTTTCCTGGGTCTCCAGCTTGTGACAGTAGATCATGGGACTTCCCAACCTCTTTAGTCATGGAAACCAATGTGCTTTGGGTTCTGTTCCTCAGGAGAATCCAGACTAATACATGGAGATGATTTATCTCTTGTTTAGAGGAATTGAATAAAGCTGTAGCTCATTTAACGTCCTGAGTAGCAAGTGCCAGGAGGGAAGTCTCACGTTGTTTGATTGGGACAAGGGCTGGGTGAAGTTAATGGGGAGCTGTGGGATCCTGTGGTCCTGGCTGCACAGGGAGTGCATTTGGGACTCCTCTAATGGTTCAGCTGTTGTGCCTCAGGAAATCTGTAATTCACTCATGTTGAGGGACAGGAGTAAGCAATGGAAACATCTGTGTCTTTTGTGCATGTTAGTGCAGTTTTCCTATGACAACAGGTATCTAATTCAGAGAGTTAATAGGTAAGCACAGAATCCTGTGTCCAGAGAGGCTCCCTGGGGAAACTGCTGTGTGGACAGGAAGCCCCAGACCCTGACAGGAAACCTGCCTGTAACCTCCATCTGCACCTGCTCCTGGCAACACAACGCAGAATTGTACATAGTGTGCGCCCCCTGGTGGTGCTGATCCCCTCCTGCAGGGAGGTTTGTGTGTGGGCTCCCAGTGATGTCCCCTCACCCAGTCTCTTGCACAGTAATATGTGGCCATGTCTTCGGCCCTCAGGCTCATCTGCAGATACAGCGTGTTCTTGGCGTTGTCTCTGGAGATGGTGAATCGGCCCTTCACGGAATCTGCATAGTATGTGCCACTTCCATCAGTATCAATCCGTCAGACCCACTGCAGCCCCTTCCCTGGAGCCTGGCGGACCCCGTTCATGCTGGAACTACTGAAGGTGAATCCAGAGGCTACAACGGTGAGTCTCAGGGACCCCACAGGCTGCACCAGGTCTCCCCCAGACTCCACCAGCTGCACGTCACACTGGACACCTGCAGACGCAAGACATCTTGGTGAGGAAACCGTCACACATCTACTGGTCTCACTCATATCCACTCCCATACGCAGTGTCTCTCGTTCACCATGAATTACCTTTTAAAAAAGCAACAAGGAAAACCAATCCAAGCACATACTCCATGGTGAGGTGTCTGTGTTCTGTCCTGATCACAGAATGGGAACACCTGGGACCCCTGGAGCTGGGGCTCCTCTCCCAGCTGCACTGTCGGTCTGGGCTGGTTTTATCAGCACACAGAGCGCCCTATTTGCATGTCCTCTTACATATATATCACACTGCAGACTTAGATTTGATTCTTTAAAAGTGAATGGCAGGTTTAGGGATGCACTTCTACATTAGTTTGTGTGGATGGTGCTGTGACAATATGAATGATTCTAATCAGTGAGCACAGGTATGTTTGCGGAACTCGTGCATTTTTACATGTCTTTCATCAACGAAGGTCATTTTCGCTCTACAATTATTTTACATAATTTATGAAGTTTAATCCCAAGTACTTTATTCTGTGCCATTTTCAGTTGTATAATTTTGTTATTTGTTTTGCATATATTTCCATGCTGGGGTGTAGAATCATAGGTGGTTTATTTTTATTTATTTTCTTTGTTCATTGTGCTCATTGTGCATCCTGCACTTTTCCTCATTTTAAAAAACTGGTTCTAATATTTTTTTGTGGTATCTCTAGGGTTTTGTTATGTTTAAGATCATGTCATCTGCAAACAAATAATTTTCCTTCCTCCTTACTGATTTAAATGTCTTTTATTTCTTCTTATTGCCAAAGTTTGTGGGTACTTCTTCCAGTTGTAGGAGAAGAATGCCTTTCCCTTCTTTTCTTCTGGGTTTTCACCAGGTGTAAGGATTCAATTGACATAAGACTGATCTAAAGGGAAGAATAAATTTAATTTTGCAAGTGCCTGGGTTTGCTAATAATATGACACCCAGAGAATGAACAAAGCAGGTGGCACTTGTGACTTTCAGACAGCGAAATATTGGATTTGTCAAGAGTCAAGGCAAAGGTGTGGTTTTCGGGTATTTAATTTGTCAACAAATAACTAGGTTTGTTTGCACACCCTTCTTGTCCCTGTGTTCCTTATTCTGGTGCTAAGGATGGTTCTACCCTCCTGGTACAGGGAAGGGGAGTTTCCCAAGGGAGATTTATATCCTGCTGTCAAGGGACAAAGGAGGGTCTGAGAGTCCTTGGACTGGCTGTTTCTCCCGTGACTTTCATCCAAATAAGGACTGTGACACGATGATATGGTTTGAGGCAGCATAGTTATTCTTCACGTTATCATGTGGAATACTTATTTTGGGGATGAGCATCATTTCCTGGCTCCTGACATGGCAGAAATGGTTTTAGTATTTTATGTTCAATATGCTGTCAGGTGTGGACTTTCATAGTGGCCATGATTATGTGGAGGTAATTTCCTTCTCCTTTTTTTTTTTTTTTTATTTTTTTTTCAACGTTTTTTATTTTATTTTTGGGACAGAGAGAGACAGAGCATGATCGGGGGAGGGGCAGAGAGAGAGGGAGACACAGAATCGGAAACAGGCTCCAGGCTCCGAGCCATCAGCCCAGAGCCTGACGCGGGGCTCGAACTCACGGACCGCGAGATCGTGACCTGGCTGAAGTCGGACGCTTAACCGACTGCGCCACCCAGGCGCCCCTCCTTCTCCTTTTTAATTGAGTTATTTTTAAATGATGAACATGTGTTTTTTGTTCATGAAAAAACTGTGTCTAATGATTTTATGAATAAATTAAGGATGGCTTTGATTCAATCATTCCCTCTGTTAATGGAGGACATCACATTTTTGCATTTGTGTATGTTGAAGGAAACTTGCATCTCAGGGATGCATCACACTGGATTATCATGTGTGATCCTTTCAGTGTGCTGTTGAATTCAGTAGGCTCGGACTTAATCAAGGAATTTTGCATGTATGTGTATCTGAGACACTGGCCTGTAGTTTCCCTTCTTGTGGTGTGTTTCTCTGGCTTTGTTGTGAGAGTAAAAGTGTCCTCATAAAGTGCATCTGGGAGTGGTCTTTTTCATCAGCAATTTGTAATAGTTTGAGAAGTATTGGCATTAATTATTCTTTAAATATGGTGGAATTTTAATAAAGCCTTGGTTTTTTTTGGAGGGTGAAGGTTTATATTAAGGATATCTTCTTACTAATTTTTGTTTTGTTCCTCTGTATTTTGCATGAAAGAGTATTGGTGGATCATATAATGCTAGAAAATGTGTAATTTGTTCTTGGTGATCTAATTGTTGACCTATAAATATCTAAGTTTTTCCTTTATGATCCTTTTCATGTGTTTAGTTCAGTTATGTCTCCTTTTTCAGTTCCGATCGCATTTGTTTGAATCTTACCTATTTCCCTAGGCTACCTATGTTTTTTAAATTTCACTTATCTTTCCAAATTCAAATTTTAATGAAGTTGATTTGTTTTCTGTATTTGTGATAGTCTTTTTTTCTCTGCTGTATCTTTTTATGTTAATTTTATATTTATCTTTTTATCTCAATGAAAATACCAATGCCTTTTTTTTAAAGGAATGTGAAAAATATACTAATTCATATGTAACCACAAAACACATGGAAGGAAAAAAAATCATGAAGAGGAGAGAACCTGGAAGAAGGAGAACACTTCTTCCTTCTAAATATATTGCAGAGATACATTAGCTCCAACAGTGTACTGCTGGCATGAAATGAGGCATATAGACCAGTGGAGCTCATTACGGAGCCAAGATGTAGAATTGTGCAGATGCAGTCAGCAAATCCTCCATGAGATTTCCAACAATGCACAGTGGGGAAAGGATTGTGTCTCTTAAACACGGTGTTGACTAGGGGCGCCTGGGTGGCTCAGTCAGCTAAGCATCCAACTTCCACTCACGTATTGTTGTCATGATTTGTGGGTTTGAGCCCCACATCAGGCTCTGTGCTGACAGCTCAGAGCCTGATTCTGTGTCTGCCTCTATCCCTGTGCCTCCCCTGATCATGATCTCTCTCTCTCCCTCAAAAATAAAAGAAACATTAAAATATGGTGTTGATATACACGTGCAAAATAATGACATTTGGCCGTACTCTTGCATCATACATATACGTCAACACAAAAAAATCTCAAAATGGATTAAAGGTTAAGCAGAACAGCTGACCCAAAATGCCTTCAAAGAAAACACACAGGATAACCATCATGACATTCTCTTGACAATGATTTATTTGATACAAAAGCAAAATCACAGAGAACCATGGCAGACAAGGGGGACTGCATCAAACTAGAAATGGGGCAAATCAAACAGTAGCAGGGTGAGAAGGCAGTCTATGAAATGGGAGACATTACATTAAAAATATTGAAAAGGAGTCAATATCCAAAATACAGAAGGGACTCGTTCACATCAATAGCAAAAATCACAATTATAATAATAAACGCATCACCTGATTAAAATTTGGGTCAAATATGTAAATATCCATTTTGCTATTAAGGTTGAAAAAATGTCCATCCAGCATATGACTTGCTGTTCATCATCACTAATCATCAGAGAATTCCACCCCCGATCCACTGAGATATCACCTCACAACTGATAGCAAGGCTATTATAAAATAAGGCAAACACAACGAGAACATCTCAAGTGTTGCTGAGGATGTGGAGAAGAGGCAATCCTAGAATTCACTTGATGGGAGTGCAACATAGTGTAGCTACTATGGAAAACTGTGGTGAAATAACCCACTAAACTGAGTTCCTAATCTGCTCCCATACAGTTGACTTCATGTCCAGCTGAGTGTGAGGGAGGTCTGGGCCTCATGTTCTGTGGAGAGGCAGGTGCAGAGACAGGTGGATCCAGTGGATGATTCCTTAACTACTTCAGTAGAATGGACCCCTGGCTGACCGTTTTGTAAGACTTGACTCAGTGTGCCTCCCCACTGGTTGTCTCAGGCTTCCTGAACTGGATGGAGAACAAAAGGAGTGAAGGGTAGAAACTACTCTTTCCTCTCACAGGAACGTGTATATACTGAGAATCCTTGAGAGAAAGTCGTGGAGTTGATGAAGAAGCTGTGGGGTTGCAACAACTACAAGAGTCTTACTCATGCTCTCTCTTCATGGGCATCAAAGGAAAACCTTAAGGAAAATAAAAGGAGAGAGGAGCTGCTCAAATATATTAAGTTTAGATCACTTGAATGAGTCAGTCTCCTCTGTTTGAAAATCACTTACATCTATTTTAAATGGTGGCCCGTGTACTTGTGAGGCAAAGGTCTGATCATATGAGAGTTAATTTATCCCCGAGCTTGGTCTCTGTCAAGGTCGGAACTACTATATGACTGTTCATTCTAAATGTTAGAAGACATCTGTGTTTGTAAATGGTTTCGGAAACAGTGTGTACTGTTTACTGGTCAGGATGAAGTTTGCAGGGCATGATGAGAAAGATGCTTCACAGGAAACCTGACCCTGTAACACTGGTTCTGGATATGAATTCTGAGATCTTGGGTGCCCCCTGGAGACCTGTGAACCTCCAGGTTCCCTACGTGGCTCCTGGTGTCCTGTGTGTTCCTGATGACCTGAGTGTCCCCAGGTGAACTGAGTGGCAGCTAGTGATCTCAATGCCCTATGGAGACCTGAGCATCCCCCTGGAGGTCTGAGTGCTCCATGCAGAACTGCGCGACCCTGGTGTCCTCAGCTCCCCCTGGTAACCTGAGCACCCCAGGAGATCTCAGTTACCCCTGTTGTCCTGAATGCCCCCTCGTAACTTTTAGGTAACCTCAGGGCAAATCGCAATTTTGGGGCCGATGCTCAGCTCTCAGAAGTCCTTTGTGGTGTTTGAGCCAGCTCTGTGGCTAGGCCTATTCTGTCCTGTTCACCCTTAGAGGGGGTTCTGATTGTGTTGCTGTTAATCCTGGGGGAACCTCCAAGGGGGTGGCCAGCACCTGCTTCATCCCTCTTCCTCTTGCCTAACAAACTGCCTAACTCTTGGACATGTGGCTCTTGTGGTCTGGACCCTAGTATGTGATAATAGAATATATGATAGTATGTGAACCATCCACTGCATCCACTCTGCTGGGGTCGGTGGATCCAATTCCACCAGAAATTACTGGTTGAGATGGAGAACCCCAAGATGCTGCTAGTGAGGTGCAGAGTGTGCAAGGCACTCACCAGTTTGGCACAACCCCTGCAGCTGCATCTGGGACAGGACCCCTGGGGACAAGGTGACTCAGCCTGGGCCAGTCACCAGCAGTCACAACCATTCCCATCATCCCACATCTGACATCTGAAACCCTCACCTTTGGGACCTCTCACCAGGCACAAGGAAGGCCCTACAGTCTCTTCTGTTTCTCGAATACAGTTCTGCCTTCCTCAGGGACTTCAGCCCTGTCTGAGGAGTGAGCGGTGGGCTCCCACAACCTGAGAATGAAGTTTACTCTAGATCTTGAGAAGTTTGCCTGTGTGGGAGGAAGCATGTCCTGATAAGTGGACAAAAATTGAGTCAGGCTCCTCTGGTCCTTCCAGGTCCACCTGTGGGCATCTCTTTGTTGATCCGCAGGCTTGTTGGTCCTCGGTCAAGACAACACTTGGTCTATGAATTGTGTTGGAGGCAGGTCAAGTGATCGCCTCACCTTTCTGATCAGATAGTGAACAAATGAGTGGATCACAATTCACTATACTCTATCTGTCCGAAAGATATTTGAAGGGATCCATATTTGCTCCAGAAAAATTTCCAAATAAAGTCTTTAAGTACATTCAATTTTAACAGTCATTCCACACATAACTGCATAGGAAAAATCTATATTGATGTCCAGTCTGGTGTAAATATAACAAGCAAAGGACACTTGTTCCCAGGATCATATTTCTTTTAGTTTCCACACTGATGTATTAACCTCACCTGACAACCACCTGCAAAGCATGGGCACACCTGGAGACTTCTGATCTTGATGGTTCTCTGCTGAGGGGGTTTGCTTCCTCAGTCATCTGCAAAGCTTGGAAGCAGTGCCGACATCTTTAAGTGCACAGACACCAAGACATGGACACCTTTCTGTCACCTGCAGATATGATTCCCATGGATGGCTGTTGTCTCCATCTCCTGAGAAATCCCCATCCAACACAAGGGGCTGTTAACTCAGGGAGGAGGCACAGATGTCACAGAAAAGTGGGGGACTCTTCACTGATATGGACATAGACCATCAGTATCTGAGGTAAGAAGTTAATGGCACTAAAACAACCACATTAATGAAAATGGATTGGCTGACCTGGACATCATTGGAATCTAAATATCCGGAGCCTAAAGAAATTGTAGAAAATGTGTTCATAGTCCTGAAGGCATGTGCCAAGAGGATAAATGCTGAGTTAGCTGAATAGACCTCAAATAGAGATCAGAATGCTAGATAGTAAATAGATAAGAGGATAGGTGATGGATGATACAGGGTAGATAGATGACATAGATAGTTAATTTTATGTTATATTAAAGTCATTATAGAGGATTCACATCATTATGAATGTATTATAATGAAATTATCCACTATTGGCAATATTTTCTAAAAGACCATAATTTCATATGGAAAAGAATATTTGACACCAACTTGAGATATACAAAAGAAATAATTATGACTTCAATTTTTTCTGAATACAGCTTCCACATGGGGTAGCACATGCCTGCTTGCAGATTCCTCCTCCCTCTGGGGCTTTGGCTTCCATTCCCATTTGTTCCCAGGGTCTCCCTTCCCAGGATGTCCTGAGCTCTGGGATGTGCAGGGACAAGAGCTCTGTCCTGGATCTGGACCATCGTCCCTCTGGTTAACATTTACAGCTCCTTCCAGGCCCTTGCTCAGCCACCAGGCTTCTGCCCACCAGGCTCCATCCCTGCATCCACCACCTGCCAGCCTCCTTCTGGACTCTTCCATTCATTTCCTGTGGATTTAACAACAGTTTATTAGGTTGGCAGGTCTCCTAATAATAATTCGCATTGAGGAAAGAAATGTATAGGTATTGAGGAAAGAAATGTATAGGTAAAACATGACAGACTCTCTCCACAATAGCCTTGAGTTCATTCCCATGATGTTATTATTTTGCACCCCATCTCAGCCCGTTGACCCCACAGTCTTGCATTAGAAACTGTCACTTTCATGAACGGAACTAAATCTGTCCCCCCTACACAACTGGTCCGTCCTATCTATCTACTCTATATGGTCATCAGACAACCACCAAGCTGAGAAGGAACACAATACAGAGTGTGAAGACATAAGTATTTATAGAAATAATTTTATAAAATTTTATCTAATAATCAAAGTAATGAGATATTTACAGAAGTAACTTAAATATGGTAAATGACCATGTTTATTATAAGATTCTATGAGTTTAGATGAACATAATCAAGTTACAGGACAACCGAGTAACCACAGGTGAAAGAAATGTATCCTTCTCAGGTCTATCCAAACCCTTTCCTTTGCACACCAATCAGTTTCCTATCTCTCCCTTTCTCTCTGGGCCTTGCATGTTCTCTGTCTCAAAAATAAATAAACATTACAAAATAAAGATACGTACAGGTCAGTGATATTTAATGGAGAACCCAGAAATAATCCCCTTCATCTTTGGTCAACTGAATTTTGACAGGAGCAGACAACATGACATTGGGGAGCAAATGGTCTTTTTAATAAATGGTGCTAGACAGCTGGCTATCCATGTGCAGAGGAATGAAATTGCGTCCATATCTCACACCATATAC
This sequence comes from Panthera tigris, assembly GCF_018350195.1. Taxonomy (NCBI): domain Eukaryota; kingdom Metazoa; phylum Chordata; class Mammalia; order Carnivora; family Felidae; genus Panthera; species Panthera tigris. The sequence goes on from NC_056665.1 coordinate 146,370,828, forward strand.
AAACATCAAATCAAAATGGATCAACAGTTTAAATGTAAAATTATGACCTCTGGAAGCAATATATCGAGATATATCTTCATGACTATTGGGTTTAGCAATGCTGTTAGAGATGACACCAAAGCACAAGCAAGGAAAGAAAAGTAGATAAATTTAGTTTTCTCAACATTAGAAACCTTTGTACACCAGAAGATACTATCCCCAAAGTGAAAAGACAAAGCCTAATGGAAGACAATATTTGCACGGTATTTGTCTGGTAAGAGCCTGTTATGCAGAATGTATAAAGAGTTTTTACAACTCATCAACAAAAACACAACCCAATTTTTAATATGGACAAAAGATTTGGATATATCTTTCCCCAGTGCAATCATACAAATGGTGAATACCACTTGAAAAGATATTAAACATCAATAGTCCTTATGGAAATGGAGATTTAAACCACAGTGAGATACCCTGTTACACGCACTAAAAATGCTCTAATCAATACAACTATAAAATAACAAATGTTGGTAAAGATGTTGAGAAATTGGAACCCTTCAACCTTGCTTGTGGAAATGTAAAATGGTGGAGACTATGTGTAAAAGAGTTTGACAATCCCCCCCCCCCCAAAAAAAGATAAAAACATAGAATTACCATATGGCCCAACAATACTACTCCTAGATGTATATCTCGAAGAATTGAAAACAGTTGTTTAAACAAAGTGCATGTGCACATACATAGCAGTACTGTTCACAATAGCCACATTGTAGAAACTATGCAAATGCCTATCGGTGTGTGAATGGATAAACAACCTGGGGCAGACCCTTAAACAGGAATATTATTCTGTCATACAAAGAAATAAAGTAAAATGTTGTGGCTGTAGAGAATACTGGTTTCTCAGAAAGCTATCACAGAACTCCACATCTGCACTTACATCTGGAAATTTAAAGCAAAGCCTTGAGCAGGTATTCATGTTCCCGTATTCATAGCAGCTTCTTCACAACAGCCAAAAGATGGAAGCAACCCAAGTAACTATTCACAGGTGAGTCAATAAACAAAATGTATTATATACACAATGGAATATAATTCAGCCTTCAAAAGGAAGAGAGTTCTGACACACACCTGCACACCGACTGAACTTGGCAGTCATTATGCTGAGTGAAATGAGCCAGTGACAGAAGGAAAATACACTATGGTTCCACTTAAGTGAGGTGTCCAGAAAAGTCATACTCAGAGACACCAAGTAGAATATGGCTGTAGGGGCCGAGGGGAAAGGGGAATTGGGATTTAGGGTTTAATAGATACAGAGTTTCCCTCGGGGAACATGACAACGTTCTGGAGATGGATGTACAACAGTGTGAATGCAGTTAATGCCAGACAACTGTATGCTTAAAGTGACTTACGTGGTAAGTGTTATGTTACATACATTTAATCAGAATTTAAAAAGGAAGGACTGATACACGTCACAACATGGGTGAATGCAGAAAACATCCTCAGTGACAGAAGCCATCCAGAAAAGGCCACTCAGGAACCATCTTGCTCTTTTTTTTTTTTAACATTTATAATTTATTGTTGAAAAAGAGAGACAGAGACAGGTCATGATAGGGGGAGGGGTTAGCAAGAGGGAGACACAGAATCTCAAGCAATCTGTAGGCTCTGAGCTGTTAGCACACAGCCAGAAGCAGGTGCTCGGAACCCATCAACTTGGAGATCATGACCTGAAGTGAACTCGGCCTTTAGCAGACTGAGACCCCAGGCGCCCCAGGAACCACCTTGCTCTTTAAATCCCCCCAGGTTACACAGATAGGGGAAAGTCTCAGGAGCACTTCCCCAAAAGAAGCCAGATCAGATTGGGAAAAGACATTTCACAGTGGGGCAGGTGGGGACACTTGAAGTGGGCCTGTGGTCTGGGGTCTAATGTGGCAACGCAGGGATTTCCTCATTTGGGGTTCTGTGGTGGTTTCTCGGGAGGGTGTCCCTTTTTGGGGTAAAACGCACCAAAGTATCTCATGTAAAGTGGCAAAAGCGGTAAAGAAATGAGCCTCCAGGTAAAGCGTATTTGCGCTGCCGTGACACGTTCACTGCACGTCTGAAATCACAGAGTAAGGTACTCCTCGAAACAACAGTGTCAGCCCCACACGACAGAAGCAAGAGAGGGGTCAAACGCTGTGACGTAGGCCCACGCCCAGACCCAGCTCACCCAGGCGGAGAGGCCACGGGCCCTGCGGGAGGCAGCACGTGAGCCAGAGGCACGTGGGAGGGTTCTATTGGTGGCCACGTGTCTTGGGTGCAGCGGAAGCAGTGGGATTTGGAATTCCGGTCGTCCACAAGACGCCACTAAGAAGCTGTTAGAACTGCGAAAGCCAATGAAGGGACATCTCCCGGAAGTGGACTCGGGAGGCGGGGAGGGGAGGCTGGAAGGCGGAGCCCACCACCCAGGGTCAGGCTGGGGAACAACCCACCGCTACAGACCCAAGATTAGAACCCTCCGCGGAGAGAACCCCCCGGCTCAGGCCCCACCAGGGGAAGCCTTGCCCTGCGGCCCCTGCAGGAAACCCACCGCGCCTGCAGCTGGGCCCGGGAGGCGCCTGCTCCCCTGCAGCCCTGCTTTCCTCCTGCGGACTTCGCCTCAAAACCACGCTCCCAACTTCCTCTTCTCCGCGAAACAGCGTTCCTCTCCGTGTGCTCCCCGCTCGGCCGCGGTCTTGCCACAGCTTGCTGGGCCCGGATGGCAATTCTCCGCTACTCCTGAAGAAACCCACTTTGGCTGGTAACATAACTGGCGGCGTTATTTCCAAGGGCAACGGAAGGAGCAACGAGGACACTCGCAGGATAGGAGAGCAGCACACACACACCACGTGCACGTCTGCACGCTCCTGACGACCCGTCGGAAAGAGAAAGGAAGAGACGGTGCCATTTGCAAGCGCGGCGGAAGGAACGACGTGCCCCAGAGGAAATCTGAGCAAGGAGGTGGCAGGCCTGCTGTCCCAGGACAGGGCACTGGGGACAGAAACGCAGGAAGACGCACGGGGGCGGAGAGCTGCTCTGTGCTCCTGGCCGCGGAGGAACCGCCCCTGTGAGCACGTCTGTCCTGCCCGGAGCCATCTGCAGCTCCGGGGTGTCGCACAGAAGTCCCCACGGCGCCGTCGCAGACTCGGGAGGGACACCCCGCCCCGCGCGGAGGCCGAAGGGACCCGCGAGGCCAGAGCGGCGGGAGTGCGAGCTCCGCCAGGGGAGCCCGCTCCTGGACCGCGAACCGCATGAGGCAGCGGCGGGAACCGAGTGGGCGCGGAGCAGGAAGACGGCCGCGCGGCCCCGCCGCCCGGCGCCGGTGAGGTAAGCCCCGCGGGGGACACAGTGTCACGGCGCACGAAGCCGCGCGGGGTCCTTTCCCCCCAGGGTCTGGCGAACAGCGCCCCCCTCAGCCTCCAGGTTCCGGAAGCTCCTCTTCCCGGGGCCTGGCTTTCTCCTCGCCTGCTCCTCCCTTGGCGGGAGCTGAGGGGACCGGGTTGTTGTCAGTGTGGACGCGGGGCCACGTCCCCCAGTGTGGACGCAGGGCCACGTCCCCCTGAATCCTCCACAGTGGGCCCTGGGAGACCGGGTTCTTGTCAGTGTGGACGCGGGGCCACGTCCCCCAGTGTGGACGCAGGGCCACGTCCCTCTGAATCCTCCACAGTGGGTCCTGAGGAGACCGGGTTCTTGTCAGTGTGGACGCAGGGCCACGTCCCCCTGAATCCTCCACAGTGGGTCCTGAGGAGACCGGGTTGTTGTCAGTGTGGACGCGGGGCCACGTCCCCCTGAATCCTCCACAGTGGGTCCTGAGGAGACCGGGTTGTTGTCAGTGTGGACGCAGGGCCACGTCCCCCTGAATCCTCCACAGTGGGTCCTGACAAAACCGGGTTCTGGTTGGTGTGGACACGGGGCCACGTCCCCCTGAATCCTCCACAGCGGGTCCTGACGAAACCGGGTTCTTGTTGGTGTGGACACGGGGCCACGTCCCCCTGAATCCTCCACAGTGGGCCCTAGGAGACCGGGTTGTTGTCAGTGTGGACGCGGGACCACGTCCCCCAGTGTGGACGCAGGGCCACGTCCCTCTGAATCCTCCACAGCGGGTCCTGAGGAGACCGGGTTCTTGTCTGTGTGGACGCGGGGCCACGTCCCCCTGAATCCTCCACAGTGAGTCCTGAGGAGACCGGGTTCTTGTCAGTGTGGACGCGGGGCCACGTCCCCCTGAATGCTCCACAGTGGGCCCTAGGAGACTGGGTTGTTGTCATTGTGGACGCAGGGCCACGTCCCTCTGAATCCTCCACAGTGGGCCCTAGGAGACCGGGTTCTTGTCAGTGTGGACGCGGGGCCACGTCCCCCAGTGTGGACACAGGGCCACGTCCCCCTGAATCCTCCACAACAGGTCCTGAAGAAACCAGGTTCTTGTCGGTGTGGACACGGGCCCTCATTCCCCCCCCCCCGAAGTCTCCAGAGAAGGTCCTGTGGAGACCGGGTTCTTGTCAGTGTGGACGCGGGGCCATGTACCTCTGAATCCTCCACAGTGGGTCCTGAGGAGACCGGGTTCTTGTCAGTGTGGACGCAGGGCCATGTACCTCTGAATCCGCCACTGCGGGTCCTGAGGAGACCGGGTTCTTGTCAGTGTGGGCACGGGGCCACGTCCCCCAGTGTGGACGCAGGGCCACGTCCCTCTGAATCCTCCACAGTGGGCCCTAGGAGACCGGGTTCTTGTCAGTGTGGACGCGGGGCCACGTCCCCCAGTGTGGACACAGGGCCACGTACCCCTGAATCCTCCACAACAGGTCCTGAAGAAACCGGGTTCTTGTCGGTGTGGACACGGGCCCTCATCCCCCCCCCGAAGTCTCCAGAGAAGGTCCTGTGGAGACCGGGTTCTTGTCAGTGTGGACGCGGGGCCATGTACCTCTGAATCCGCCACTGCGGGTCCTGAGGACACCGGGTTCTTCTCAGTGTGGACGTGGGCACTCGTCCATCCGATGTCTCCACAGCGGGTCGTGAGGACACCGGGTTCTTGTCTGTGTGGACGCAGGGCCACGTCCCCCTGAATCCTCCACAGTGGGTCCTGACGACACGGGGTTCTTGTCGGGGTGGACACGGGACCTTGTCCGCCCGAAGTCTTCACAACGGATCCTGAGGAGACCGGGTTCTTGTCGGTTCGGACGTGGGCCCTAGTCCACCCCAAGACTCCACAGCGGGTCCTGTAGAGACTGGGTTCTTGTCGGTTTGGACCTGGGACTTCGTCCTCCGCATCCCCCATAGCGGGTCCGGATGAAGCCGGTTCTTGTCAGCATGGACACAGGCCCTAGTCCTCCCGAATCCTCCGCAGGGGGTCCTGTGGAGACCAGGTACTTCCGGGTTTGGACGTGGGCCCTAGTCCTCTTGAATCCTTCACAGCGGGTTCTGATGAAACCAGTTCTGGTCGGCGTGGACGCGGGCCCTCCTCCACCGGAAGTCTCCACAGTGGGTCCTGAGATCAGGTTCTTGTCACGTGGACAGGAACCTATGTCGTCCTGTTCCCCCACTGTGCATGTAATGGCACAGACTTAAGGTCAGAGTGGTCCTTCATGAAGAGCTCCTTAGATGGTGTTGTCAAGGGCCTGTCCTCCAGGTTGGAAATGGTCAAGGGTCTTGGGCGCATGACACAAGGCAAAAACAAAGAACAAAAACCCCACACTCTTTGAATTGTCCCCATTCTATCTTAGAGGTGGATGGCGTCACCTGGGCTTGACCTCTCCCAGTGGGCCTGTGCTGCCATGCCATAAAAATCCAAGTCCCAGGAATCAGAGCTTCTTTCTTCCTACGTCTGTGGGCTCTGGGGGCTTGGGGAGCGTCTTCCTCAGAGCCTTCCCCATTTTTTCTTTTGCCTGTGTCTCCTGCCCTGTGCCTTGGCGTGCTTGTCATGGTCTTTTGATAGACTGAAAAGTCTGGAGGCTCCTCTAGGGTGTCTCTGTAAACAGGCTGTGGATACTTTGAGTTTTTCAGTGAATGATGACTTTGGCGGTCTTGGACCAATCCAGCCAGCTGCAGCATGTCAAGTGCTGTAAGCAACAGCTCGGAGCCAATGACGAAGACCCACAAAAGCCAATCAGTGTCCTTGTCTCCCTCCCTTTGGACAAATGATTCTAGGAAGCCTTGCATTTCCACGATGGTATAGTGCCTGTCATCATTTCTGTCTCTCACGCTGGTCCTTGGACATGTAGGTGTAGTGGATCGTGACAGGGGAAATCTGGGATAGAAGTTTTTTCTTTCCAGAGTCGTGTTCTGTGGCCTCCCACACTGAGGTGTCCCACTCAACACCTGACAGGTGGGGAGCCATTGGCGACAGCAGCGAGGATTGCAGCCACTATGGGGAGCCTGCCTTGGCCAAGTCCTCCACCCTGGATGCCATGATGCTCCTTGTAGATTTGCCTCCATCACTAGCTAGGCCTGGCTAATCAAGCACAACACCACGGTGCTGGCCAGAACACAGTGGACCAACCAGCTGGTGTCTTCTTCGACACTAATCTAGGAACACTGTCCTCGGTGTCCACCTCCTTTGGAGGTGAATAGGAAGTACACACCCCTGTACCCCCAGACTGGTGCCTGCTTGTTGGTCTCTGCAGGGAGTCTGACCTTTCATGGCACTGATAATTTAGGGTGAGGGTTTCTGGCAACACCTGGCATAAGCCCAAATCAAAGCTACAGACCAGCAGCAAGCACCAGCTCCTTCCCACAGCAGCTGAGACGTGAGGGTGAGGAATGAGTGAGCCATTCTTAGGTCTAAGGCATTGTAGGGGGGCATCAGCTAGGCTCCCAATCCCATCCTTGAGGATAAATGTATTGTGGGACTTCAGCTTCTGGACTGAATTAAGAACATGTAGACTGTGACCTGCTGAAGGAAGTGGCAACAGCAAGTCACAGTGGGTGACAGGCAGCTCCCTAGGCATCTGAGCTCTCGCTTGGGGTACATGAGATGTGTGGGCCCCTTGTGACTGAAGGTGGGGTTTCAGTACACCCCCAACAAAGGAAATGGAAGCACAGGATTTATGACTTACAGAGCCCGGAACAAGAGGGCACAAGGACCCAGGGAAGGGCAGGCCTCCATCCCACATTCGCCATGATCAGGACATAGAAAACAGGGTAGCAAGTACAGGATTTCTTGGGAGCGGATGGGGCTGAATTCGCTAACTTTCACAGGCTCACCTCTGTGTTATTCTAGAAGGTGCTTGGGAAACCAAAGTGAGAACCCTAGGCAGATTCTTATCTACGGTTAAACTCACTGAAAAGTAGGCAAGAGAAAGAGAGCAGGGATTCACATTTACCAGTCTCCCTCTGGATGCCAGAGTCATCTATAGACACTTGTGCCTACCTTGCTGATTGATGTATGGGGTGCTCCTTTCAGCCTCATGGTCTCAGTCTCCCACATTTGGGAATTTGCTCTCCAGCGAGGCACAGCTTGCACTAGTGGAACCTAATGCCAGTACCCTTCCTTCACAGCCCGCAGACACCCCCGTGTGGGACAGGCAGTATGGGTGGGTGGTAGCCCTCCATTATCCTGAGCCCACATGGGACTGGGGGAAGACAAATTACCTGGAGAATGAGAAACTTTTCAGTCCACAACAGCGTAGTCTTGGAGAAAACTCATGAAGTTGCCAATGAAGGAGCTTGTGTCAACTTCTCTTAATTCTGGAACCAGACACTTCCGCTCAAGACACAGCTCTGACTCAGGTCCTCTTCCCAGAAACTAAGGCTCAGTTTGGGCTCTTACAGGCTTAAAAACTACATAAAAGCCAGAAGCATGCAGTTTTCAAGTTTTATTTCAGAGTGCTGGTCGGTGACCCATGAGAGACCTGGTGTCAGAGCTGTGATGTGCCTGAGGACCCCTGTGTCTCCCGCAGACCCTTGGAAACGTGGATGTCAGCTGTGCCGCCTCAATACTGTATTTTTACAGATGCACCAGATGCATTGTCTATAGTTGTTCAGGGGTCTGGAGGCTAAATTATGGATTGTCTTCTCCAAAAATCTCTTCCTTAACTTTCTCTGTGTTTATAGTTCTGACATTTCCAGAAACAACAAAGAGGAATGCAGCTATTATGGCGTAAATGTGACCAAAACCCACTCTGATATACCATGGATTCATGACTTTGCCTGACTGGCTGAATTCTTCTGGGAGGGGTCCACAACTTGTGCTCCCACCAGTGCCTTGTCCGTGCACCATGGAGGATCCCAGGCTGTGTGGCAGTGGCAGTTCCTGTTATGGTTGCACATCCCTCTGTGACTGCATTTCTATGGGATACAGTCATAATTCAGCTGAGCCCCACTGCCAGTGCAGTAGGTATCCTGACAGAACTTTCCAGAAGCACAGGAAGTACCAGTTCTCACATGACCAATCTGGGTTGTTCCTGTGCTATGATGTGAATCCAGCCCCAAACATCAGAACCCTGGATCTCTGACAGATGGAATCCAACATGCTCTTGCAGCTGAGGGAGAAGTGTGACATTCCTACACTGCAGCCTTCCACAAGGCACGCCTGTAGGGGAACAGGTTCAGCGTTGAATTCCCCGGGGTCTTCTGCAGTGTCCATGTCGGCTACCTTCGTGATTTATGGCATAGCAGACATCTTCACCTTTCCCAGAATTTCTGCCAAAGCTTTCTTGGCAGTGAATAGTGCGGTCAGTGCAGTTTCCATGATAGCAGCAGCCCTCTTCAGTGCACCCGGTTCCATCTTGCATATGGAAGTCACAGGGTATGCCAAGGTCACCCCATGGCAGAACTCTGGAAGATCACGTATATTTTGGATTGGTCTGCAGAGTGTCCTAGCAGCGGAGTTGGTGCAGTCTGTATAGCATCTGCCTGTATTACATTTGCCCCCAGGGGTTCAGATATAATCACGCATACAGCCTAGATTGCTGTAGCACTGGTTGAATGAGCCACAGTCACACTGCTTTCCTGGATCCACTATGTAGTTTCCATAATGATAGTGGGTCAGGCTTTTATTTAAATGTACCATTTCAGTGTTGAACATGCACTTGCCTGTTCCACAATTCATTATGTGCTGCATATGAATGAAGGAACAGTTACTGAAAGCTTCCATTATACCAGTTAGTTGGGTCCTAAGGCAGCTGGACCTTTTTTGGCAAGCACATTCATCAGTGTCAATGCACAAGCCACAATTTCTTGCCATCTGATGTGTTGGTATGACAGAAAAGAGTAAATAATGTCTGCCTAAATAACCCAGAATGATGGCATATAAGCCATTGGTGGATGGCATATAGAATATACAACTGGACTGCCATGAACCTCATGGGGCCCATCTCAAATCACATTAAGGGTGAATGTGTTTTAAGAAATCGAAAATACTTTCACTCATACTATTGAAGAGGAAAAAAAAAGGGGCTCTGATGCAACACATAATTGCCTGTGTGAGCTTGATGTCTCTCACTATAAATGACCATGAAACCAATAACTTACATCAATAGCATGAAATATGGACTCAATTAAGCTAACTAGCTTTACTAGGAATTGGGCACTTTTTTCCACATGGTTAACACACCATACATTGTTTTGAAACTGAAAGCAAGTCCTTTGAAAATTCTGTGATGGGATGAACATAACTTACTAGAGATCCTTGGGGCTGCACTGGCATTTCCTTGAGGAACAGGGGGCCCCCTTTCCTCCTTATATCCCAGGTTATAAGTAGGTCCCATTGCACAGATGTCTGCGACTATGTGAGAAACAAAGTGTTCAAACCATTGGAAATCACCGAGGGGTCTCATATCATAGGCAAGTTAATCCAACTTCATGATATCTTCAAGGCTGCCATAGCCTGTGTCAATTGTGACCATGGAAAAAGGAATCTCCTCCAGGTAGCTGAGGTAGTAACAGTCTGGAGGCATGAAGGGTTAGTCCACCTGCAAGGCTCCCTGAGCATCCTGAGTCATCATCAGCAGAGTCTGGACCGAAAGAGTTTCTTGTGCCGCATGTACATAACATGTCTCTTGCCCCAAAACGCAGGCTATAGGACAGACAGCCAGGCATCTGAATGCCTTTGCTGTGGTGCGGCTCCTTCTTGGGAATTACCACCTCAGAGGATGTGTAGCACCATGAGGGATGCCCTTGAGAACCCTGCACAGGAGCCAGCACTGCCCAGAGTGCAAAGAGCAAGAGGGGCGCCCTCAGGGTGACCTGGCCCTCTGCCAGCCTCATGGCCCTGCTCAGAGACATCTGCCAGTGAGAATGGATAAATGGAGGATCCTCAGCAAAGCCAGGTCTAGACCATCAGACAGAATAGAGGGCTGTGCCAGGTGGCCAGCACCCTGCACCTGGGGGCCCCCTGTGGGGTTAGGCAACAGTCCCAGGGTGTGGCATTGGGTGACCCTGCACATCAGTTTGGCTGGGGTGGATGTGGGAGGGGCAGGTGGGCCATGGTCAAGAGTGGTCACATGGACATGGGTAGGGATTTGGACCCAGAGGCAAGGCTCTAGTCAACACCTTCAATCTTTCCTCCAGCTACTTGCATATGGGCTATGCAGTTATATCACCCTTAACTTCTCTATCAAATCCATGTCCTGTGGTACTGCTGGGTCACTTTCTTTGGATGACTACTTTTTCTCATTACAGAGACCACTGCTTTTGCTTCCTTGTGATGCGGAGGCAAGCATTGTCAATTTTACCTTTAGGGGTGATGCTAAAAATCTCTTTGTAGTTTTGTGTGTCTTATTCTCCTTGGCTATTAGTTTGTAAGCCATTTGATCCTTTTGGTTTTTGCTTTGAAGGTTCCTCTGAGTTCACTGAGGAAAACATTTGTCAGTATTCTGAGTGATGATTGGTGAACTACAAGGTTGTATTTTAGTATTTTCTTATGCCAGCTGGGGAGAACAGAAAGTACTGCTGACCATGTGTGAGCCCCAGGGGTTTTCTCCTCTAATCCCTTATGGGGGTTCTTTCCTGGCCTCTGGCAGTCTCCTCCCATGTATTTTGGTTCCCTCTTCAGCTGGAGATGGAGGGGAGTTGAGGTTCCTTTGGCAGCTTGCACCATGGAGTCTGCCCATGATCAAAAGATGGTATTGACCATGGCACTGCCTTGCTTGTTTAAGTACCCTCTACTGCTTTAAAATGCCCTGGGTCAGGGATAAACCTCAGAGGTGGCGTTTGGACAAGAGTTTGCCTTTTCCCCAGTGGCTGGCCTTCTGAATATAGCTCAAATTCCTTTGCCACCCAAACTAAAACTTTGAACATTGACCTTTCCAGTAACAGGCAGCTGAATTTGGGTTTTGATAACAATGAAATGGAGAGTGAAATGGCAGTTTCCAGGGCCTGGCAGGGAGGGTCAATGTGGACTAGATCTCAAGGGCTATGATTTTGTGTTATGCAAGATGACAAGTTTTAAAGGGGTCTCCACATCATTACCCTTGTAATTATCAATACTGTAATGTATGGTTAAAATTTTGTGAAGAGTCTGGGTCTCATGTTCAGTGAGATCTTACCACAATATAAAAGTGGAAGACACGAGTTTTGCTTCTCACACAACAGTGTGCTGAACTGCATGGACACACTCTACTGATAATTTGAAAACAATTAAAAAAAACTTATATGTTTTGAAAACTAACCCTGAGGATATGTTATTTACAGATATCTTCTTCCATTCCATAGGTTGCTTTTTTGTTTTGTTGATTGTTTCCTTCACTGTGCAGTAGCTTGCTATTTTGAGGCAGTCTCTCTCTATATATAATTTTCTTGTATTATATTAATGTAAATTCAATCTGTTAACATACAGCGTAGTACTCATTTTAGGGGTAGAATGTAGAGAACCATCGCATACATATAACACCCAGTTCTCATTTCACCCAGTGCCCTCCTTAATGGCCACATGCCATTTAGCCCACCTCCCCCACTTCCCCTCAGTTTGTTCTCTGTATTTAAGAGTGTCTTCTGGTTTCCTCCCTCTCTGTTTTGATTTATTTTATTTTTCCTTTCTGTATGTTGTGTTTCTTCTATTCCACTAATGTGTGAAATCATAGGATATTTGACTTTTTCTGACTGACTTGTTCCACTTAGCATAATACACTGTAGTTCCATCCACATTATTGTAATTGGCAAGATGTCATTCTTTTTGATGGCTAAGTAATATTGCATTGTATATATTTACCACCTCTTCTTTATGCATTCATGTGTTGATGAATATTTGGGCTGTTCCACAATTTGTTTTTTGTTGATAAGGCTGCCATAAAGATTGGGATGCACGTGCCCTTTCGAATCAGCCTTTTGGTATCCTTTGGATACCTTTGGTATCCTTGGATAAATGCAATTGCTTGATCACAGGATAGTTCCGTTTTTCATTTTTTGAGGAATCTCCACACTGTTTTCCAGAGTGGCTGCGCCAGTTTGCATTACCATCAACAGTGCGAAAGGGTTTCGCTTTCTCTGCATCCTTGCTGACATTTTGTGTGTTCTGAATTGTTAATTTTAGTCATTGTGACAGGTGTGAGTTGGTATCTCATTGTGGTTTTGCTTTATATTTCACTGATGAAGAGTGTTGTTGAGCATCTTTATTCGTGTCTTTTTGCCATCTGGATGTCTTCTTTGGAAAAATATGTATTCATGTCTTCTGCCCATTTCTTCACTGGATTATTTGTTTTTTGAGCGTTGAGTTTGGTATGTTCTTTATAGATTTTGGATACTAACCCATTGTCTGAGATGTCATACAAATATCTCCCCCCATTTTGTCAGTTGCCTTTTAGTTTTGTTGATTTGTTCTTTGCTGTGCAGAAGCTTTTTATCTTGATGAGATCCCAGTAGTTTATTTTTGCTATTGTTTCCCTTGCCTCTGGGGACATGTGTAGTAAGAACATGTTCTGGCCAAGGTCAAAGAGGTTGGTGCCTGTGTTCTCCTCTAGGATTTTGATGGTTTCCTGTCTCCCATTTAGGTCTTTCATTCAATTTCTATTTATTTTGGTGTGTACTGTAAGAAAGTGGTCCAGGTTCATTACAAGTTCACGATGCTGTCCAGTTTTCTCAACACCAGTTTTTGAAGGGACTTTTTCCATTTGATAGTCTTTCCTGCTCTGTCAAAGATTAGTTGATCATATAGTGATGTGTCCATTTCAGGGTTTTCTAATCTTTTCCATTAATCTATGTTGTTTTTTTTTTTTTTTTTTTGCCAGTGTCATCCTGTCTTGATGACTGCAGCATTGTAATATAGCTTGATATCCAGAATTGTGATGCCTCCAGGTTTTTTTCTTTTTCAAGATCTTTGGTTATTTGGGGTATTTTGTGGTTCCATGATAATTTTAGAGTTATTTGTTCTAGCTCTGGGAAAAATGCTGGTATTATTTGACAGGAAATTGAATTATTTCCATTGAATGTCTAGATTGCTTTGGATAGTATTGTCATTTAACAATGATTTTTCTTTTGATCCATGTGCATGGAATATTTTTTCCATTTCTTTGTGTTTTCTTCAATTTCTTCCATAAATGTCCCAGACTTTTCAGAGTACAGATCTTGTACCTCTTTACTTAGGTTTATTTCTAGTATATTATGGTTTTGGTGTAATTTTAAATGGGATTGGTTCCTTGATTTCTCTTTCTCCTGCTTCATTATTGGTGTATAGAAATGTAACAAATTTCTATATGTTGATTTTGTATGCTACACATTCACAGGTTTATTGTACCAGTTCTAGCGGGGTTTTTGTTGGTGGAGTCTTTAAGGTTTCTATATATGGTATAAAGTTCAACTCCAGAACTGAATAATCCTATTAAAAAATGGCCAGAAGACATGAATAAGCATTTTTCCAAATGTGACCTACAGATTGTCACTAAACACATGAAAAGATGGTCAACATCACTCCTCATCAGGGAAACATAAATCCAAACTACAATGAAATATCAACTCACACTGGTCAGAAAGGCTGAACTCAACAGCACAAGAAACAACAGGTGTTGGTGAGGATGCAGAGAAAGAGGATCCTTTTGGAGGTGCTGGTGGGAATGCACACTGGCACAGCCACTATGGAAAACAGCATGGAGGTTCCTTAGAAAGCTAAAAATACAACTACGTTACGATAGAACAAATGAACTACTAGGTATTTACCCAAAGGATACAAAAATGCTAATTTAAGGGAATTGTACCTCTCTGTTTATAGCAGCTATGTCACAAACAGCCCAGCTATGGAAACAACCCAGCCGAAGTATGCATTGATTGATGAATGGGTATAGAATACATGGTATATCTACATAACCCCGTCCACGCACACTGGAATATTTCTCAGCCGTAAAAGGAATGACATTAGCTATTGTTAAGGACAGGGATGGGCCTAGAGAGTATTATATTTACGGAAATAAGTCAGAGAAAGACAAATATATGATTTCATCCATATGTAGAATTTAAGAAACAACAAATGGGCAAAGGGACAAATAAGAGAGAAGAGGCAAACCAAGAAATAGGCGATTTTTTCAATGTTCACTTATTTATTTAGAGAGAGAATGGGAGGTGGGGCAGAGGCAGATGGGAAGAGAATCCCAAGGAAACGTCGTGCTGTCAGTGCGGAAACCAAAGTGGGGCTCGGTCTCAGGAATGATGAGATCAAGACAAGAGCCCAGATCAAGAGTCGTGGGCCTAACCCATGGAACCACGTAAGCCCCACGAAACAGATACTTAACTATAGGGGAAAAACTGATGGTTGCCCTGGGGAGGGTGTGTGGAGGGATGGGGAGGTAGTTGATGGGGATTAAGGGGAGCGCTCATCACGAACACTGGGTGCTGTATTGCAATGTTGAATCACTATATTTTACACCTGAAAGTAATAGTACATTGCATGTTAACTAACTGGAATTTGAAGAAAAACTCAAATAATGTATTTATAGTGCCTGCAAATGGCCATGTTGGCATACAGCCCATGAAGAAGCATTTATTGCAGAAAATATACTACCAGAAAGAATACCTAGACTATTTGAACTAAGGTATGTTCTTTTCCTTTCCCACCCCAGATCAGCAAGAAGAAACTCCAGTGCAAGTAACTGTGACTATAGGCATGTGCCCCTGAGCCTGGCTGCAACCTCCCCTCCAGACTGTTGTAGCCAATACACACGGTTCCCGGTGACCAGCTCCTGTTCAGAGGACTCTTTCCCAGAGGGACAGGATGTCAGTGACCCTAAGCTGTTTGCTGTTGAGGCCAAGCCCCAGCAGGTGCCTGAGATGTGCGACTCACTCATTGTTGGCAGCCCCACTCCCAGAAAGGAAGCTCTGCCCTGGGCACAGTCCACTAGGGATGCTGGGAACCTGATCACCCCAGACCTGACTTGTATGGCAGGAGTCTCATGCCACCAGGACAAGCAAGCCACAAGGCAGTGAAGCTGCCAGCCACCCCTAAATAGAGCCCTCAGTTTCCAAACTGTTTGGAATCCTGTTTGTCCCCGACATGCCCTGCAGCTGCAGACCTTTGCCCAGAGTATTGCCCAGGTAAGGGGGAGATGGAGTAATCCTCTAATCCAAGGAGCAAATCTGTTCCTATAGAACTGACTTCATTTCCAGCTAAGTGTGAGGAAGAAGGTCTGGGCCTCATGTTGTGGGAGAGTCAGGTGCAGGAGACAGATGGTTTCAGTGGAGGATTCCTAACCTACTCCCCCTCACCTGCAGGAGAGAGCCAGAGCCAGGGACAGTGGAGGGAACAGCTCCTGTCAGAACACATATCAGACTATGGTCTCAACTACTCTCCATTCAGAGGAGTCCGAGGTTGTAGGGTTCAGTCTGTGGAGACTCCATACATCAGAGGGTGGTTGAACATAGGAGTGCTGTCAAATGAAGCAGAGTATCTCATCATGTGGTTTGGGAAAGAAAGAGCTAAGGAATGCCCAACCAAACCACTGTCACCATGGTCTGGCTGTGTGAATGTCCCAGGTCACACCACCTCTCTAATTATGGGACTACCGCCCTTCCCTCCACATCATGTCTTTGAGTTTCACCTGGTTTCAGGTGTGCATCAGTAGTGTCACAGTTCTCTGGCAAAGCATCCCATTGATGGAAGTTTCGTACTTGGTTTATTCCTTTATATTTAGAAAGACTTTTGCCTTATTCTGAGCTTCTAACACTAAGAAAGATGCTGTAAATATTTACACACCATTTATTTTCTGAGCATGGGATTTCATTCTTCAGGGACAAATACCCGGGAGTGGTATTTCCAGGTTCCTTTTTATGTCATCCATGTATAATTTCATAAGCAACAGCCAACAGTTTTCCAGAGCTGGTGTTTGTTTGTCAATCCTTCCTGCATTGTTTGAGGCCCCACGTATGCTGGATGCTCACCTGGATGTTGTTGTCAGTGTTGTCTTCATTCCGGAGCCATTGGGATGTGTGTATAGGGCATCTGTTGCATTCTTGATTTGAATTTCCCTGACAGTCGATGGTGTGAAGAGTCTTCTCCAGTCAGTAACTAATGTGTCTATAACCTCAAGGATAGGATGTCTACTACACAAGGCTGTGCTTGTTTGATGGAGGTTTGTTTCCTTTCTTCCTATTGACTGTTGAGCGTTCTTAGCATATTCAAGATGCAGGTCCCTTGGTGGTTATGCAGTTTGTGAATGTTGTCTCTTACTCTGTAACTTATCTTACTATTGGTATTCATGTGGGCAGATAAGCGTATTTGATTTTCACAAAGTCTATTTATACTATTTCTTTTTATGCGTCTTGTGTTCTTAGCTATAGTTTTCATTTTCTTGATGATTGATTGCTTGTGACTAATATTTTTTTAAACTGTTTATTCTTGATATATAGAGAGAGACAGAACGTGAGCGGGGAAAAGCAGAGAGAGGGAGACACAGAATCTGAAGGAGGCTCCAGGTTCTGAGCTGTCAGCATAGGGCCTGACAACGGGGCTCAAACCCTCAAACCGTGACATCGAGACCTGAGCTGAAGTGAGACACTTAACCGACTGAACCACCCAGACACCCCACTGATTTCTTGACTTACAATGTAACCAAAAGTCTTGTTTTTTTTTCTGGTTTTTCTCAATGTTGACGTGTTCCCTATTTGGTCTCCGGTGACTTAGAGTTTTGTTGTTTGTTTTTAAATTTATAGACTCTAGCAAATCATTTTCGTGGCATGGTTTTTCCTATTATATGGAAATTATGTGGAAATATATGAAATTGAAGTCAAATTTCACAAGAGTTGCCATTCTGTGTCTCTTTGGCCAGACTGCTCATCAGATTGGATAGATATGCTTCTGGGGTCCAAAAACACGTTTACCTTTTCAGGTGGCGGGCTTTCTATATGTCTCAGGAGCCGTTGAGCTCTGTGCACACAACTGAGTTCTTGACACAATTTTTCCTTCGCAATTCTATGTGAAACCCTCAAAATCCATATTTTGCATTGCCAATTTTAGACACTTCATGAATAGAACACATTGAATCTCTTGTATCATTTCCTAAATTTATTTTACTCCTCCGTGTTTGGGACTATAATTTTTCTTCTTCCTTCCAAGGGGAGCTCATATCTGCATTTGTGGAATTCTTCCAGGCTTCTCATCTCTTAATAATTTCCAATGTGCTGTGCAGTTTTTGACCAAAGGAATACTTAGGTTTGTTTGTACTCTACCACATTGGGTGATAGGAGCCGCGAGACAGTATGCATCATATGGGCTTTTTTTTTGTCCCCTTGTATGTTGCCTGTCATATTGAATGTTTATAGAACATATAGCCCCTCACTTTCATAAACCACTAACAGGGGACATGGTTCTCTTCAAGAGACAGGAAAGGAAGACAAGGGAGCTGAGACAGCAAGTCGGGGAAGGAAACCCAGAGCTTCTCAGGAAGCGTCAAATGTCCACACTTTCCAGTTCTGCAGATGTGGGTCCCTACTGAGGCCCAACCTGGGTTCTTGTGCAGGTGTCTGGACAAGCTGCCCATGATGTGTGGGCACAGGGGAATTGGGAAGGGCAGCTGTGGTTTGAATTCCAGCCCACCTGGCACTGCTGTGAAAATTCATGAGTATGTTAATTTATGTCCACCATCAGTTAGGGACATAATGAGTAAATGCAAGACGTTAGACTCACTACCTTAGATTCCATTTTCATGACAATTTGTGGCAACAATTCTCCCTTCCTTTTTTGCACTTTTTAAATTTTTTTAAGTTTGTGTTTAAATATTTGTTAGTTAACATATTGTGTAATATTAATGTCAGTAGTAGAATTTATTGGTTCATCACTTACTTTAACACCCAGTACTCATCACAACACGTGGCTTCCTTAATCCCCAACACCCATTATCCCATCCCCCACACACCTGCCCTCCAGCAACCCTCAGTTTGGTCTCTAACCTTAGAGTTTTTTAATGATTTCTTGCTCTTTTTCCCCTTCCCCTAGATCTAAATTCCCCATAGGAGGAAATCATATGGTGTTTGTCATCTTTGACTTACTTTGCTTAGCATGATA
This sequence comes from Panthera tigris, assembly GCF_018350195.1. Classification (NCBI taxonomy): domain Eukaryota; kingdom Metazoa; phylum Chordata; class Mammalia; order Carnivora; family Felidae; genus Panthera; species Panthera tigris. The sequence goes on from NC_056665.1 coordinate 146,389,225, forward strand.
CCCTGTAGCTGCATCAACATCTTTGCAAATGGCAAGATTTCATTCTTTTTTATGACTGACTAATATACCATTGTATACAGATAGCAAATTAATCACTTGGTGGACTTCTGGTCTCTTTCCTCAGTTTGGCTGTCATAGTTAATGCTGCTGTAAACATTGGGGTGCATGTACTTCCTCAAATCAGAAGTTTTGTATGCTTTGGATGAATTCCTAGTAGAGCAATTGCTGGAGTGGAAGGTTGTTTAATTTTTAGTTTTTAAACTGTTTTCTGGAATGGTCCGGGCACATTGCATTCCCACCAAGATTGTAAAAGGGTTCCCTTCTCTCCTCATCCTCATCAATATCTGTTGTTTCCTGAGTTGTTAATTGTAGCCATTCTGACAGGTGTGCAGTCATCTCTCATTGTAGTTTTGATTTGTAATTCCCTGATGATGAGTGATGTTGAGCGTAGGTTCGTGTGTTGGTTAGCCATCTGAATGCTTTGTTTGGAAAAGTATCTCCTCATGTCTTCTGACCATTTATCCACTGGAGTCTTTGTATTTTGGGTGTTGAGTTTGAGAATTTTTTTTTATAGATTTTGGATAGTAAGCCTTCTTCAGATATGTGGCTTGCAAATACCTTTTTAATTTCTGTAGAATGCCTTTTAGATTACTTGATTGTTTCTTTAGCTGTGCAGAAGGTTTTCATTTTGATGAGGTCCCAGTAGTTCAAGTTTGCTGTTGTTTCCCTTGCCTCTCTAGACACGTCTAGTAAGAAGTTGCTATGTCCCAAGTCCAGGAGGTTGCTGCCTGTTCTCCTCTAGGATTTGATGGTCTCCTGTCTCACATTTAGGTCTTTCACCCATTTGGATTTATTTTTGTGTATGGAGTAAGAAAGTGGTTCAGTTTCATTCTTCTGCATGTTCTGGTCCAGTTTTCCCAACACCCTTTGGTGACAAGGCTGTCTTTTTTTCCCATTACATAGTCTTTCCTACTTCATCCAAGATGAGGTGGCCATACATTTGTGAGTCCATATCTGGGTTTACTCTTCTGTTCTTTTGACCTATGTGTCTCTTTGTGCTTGTAGCTTACTGTCTTGATAAGTACAGCTTTGTAATATAGCATGAAATCCATAATCATGAAGTCTCCTGTTTCTTTGTGTAGCAGAGACATTTCAACACTACTTGCTCCTTAAATCCATGAACATGGAAGGTGTTTCCATTTCTTTATGTCATCCTCAGTTTCTTTCACCGTTTTTAGAGTCTTCAGAGTATAGATTTTTTTTTTGCTTATTTGGCATTCATAAGACTATTTTATTAACACCAAGCAGATAGGAGAGGGGAAGAGAAAGCAGAGTATAGATATTTTAACTCTTTAGGTATCCTATTATATTTGTGCAGTTGTAAACGGGATGGATAGTTTTTTTATTTTTATTTCTGTTTCTTTATTGCTGTGTCGAAATGCAGCAGATTTCAGTATGTTGATACTGTATCTTGTGACTTTGCTGAATTTGTGAATCAGTTCTTGCAATATTTTGGTGGAGTCTTGAGTTTTTTATATAGAGGGTCATGTCATCTGTGAAGAGGGAATGTTTGACTTCTTCTTTTCCAACTTGAATGCGTTTATTTTTTGTTGTTGTCTGTTTTTGAGGATAAGACTTCCACTGCTGTGTTAAGTGGAATGATGGGAGTGGACATCCCTCTTGTGTTCCTGACAGTAGAGGAAAAGGTTGCACTCCTCAATAGAGGGTATTAGCTGTGGGGTTTTCATGTACGGACTTTATGATGTTGAGGTGTGTTTCCTCTACCCCTTGTTGAGGGTTTTTTTCAAGAAAGGATGCTGTACTATGTCAATTTTTTTTTGCATCTATTGAGAGGGTCATATCATTCATATCCTTTCTCTGATTGATGGTATGTATTACATTGATTTATTTGTGACTATTGAACCACCCTTACAGCCAAGGAATAAATCCCACCTGGTCACGTTAAAGGATCCTTTTAATGTCTTGTTGGATTCAATTTGAAAGTATTTTCTTTCTTTTTTTTAACGTTATTTATATTTGAGACAGAGAGGGACAGAGCATGAATGGGGGAGGGTCAGAGAGAGGGGAGACACAGAATCTGAAACAGGCTCCAGGCTCTGAGCTGTCATCACAGAGCTGACACGGGGCTCGAACTCATGGACCACAAGATTACGACCTGAGCCAAAGTCGGACGCTTAACCGACTGAGCCACCCAGGTACCCCTGCAAGTATTTTCTTGACAATTGTTGCATTCTTGTTCATTAGGTCTAGTGGCCTGTAAGTCTCATTTTTAGTGGGGTTTAATCTGGTTTGGAACCGTGATCATACTCATCTTATAGAATGAATTTGGAAGTTTTCTTTCCATTTCTATTATTTGGAACAGTTTGTGAAGACAAGAATTTTCTATTCTACTTAAATAGAATATTTTACACTCTTCTTAAATATCTGGTAGAATTCACCTGTGAACCTATCTAGCCCTGGATTTTTGTGTGTCAGTAGATTTTTGATTAATGATTCAATTTCTTTGCTCATTATCAGTCTGTTCCCGTTTTCTATTTTTTCCTTTTTCAGTTTAGGTAGTTTACATTATTCTGGGAATTTATCCATTTCTTCCAGATTGCCCAATTTGTTGGCATATAAATCTCCAAACTATTCTCTCATAGTTGTATTTCTGTGGTGTCAGTCGCGATGTCTCCTCTCAAATTCTGATTATATTTACTTTCGTCCCTTCTCTTTTGTTTTTGCCAAGTCTGCCCATGGGTTTATCATTTTTATTTATTCTTACAAAAACCAACTTACAGTTTCATTCATCTGTTCTACTGTTTTTCTTTGTTTCTATATCCTTTATTTCTGCTCTAATCTTTTTTGTTTACCTGTTCCTGCTGGCTTTAGGGTTCATTTGTTCTTTTTCTAGCTCCTTTACTTGTAAAGTGGTTGTGTGTTTGAGACCTTTCTTCTTTCTTGAGTGTGTCCTGTACTGCTATATATTTCACTCTTCCATCAACTTTGCTGCATCCAGATGGTTTGGAACTGGCATGTTTTCATTTTCATTTGCTTACATGTATTTTTTATTGCTTCTGTAATTTCCTGAAAATCTCATTGAGCTTTTACTACAATGTTCTTTAACCGAATGTATTGGCAGTGTTGTTCAAATTTTTCTTGTGGTCGACTTCAAGTTTCATAGTGTTGTGGTTTGAAAATACGCATGGAATGATCTCAGTCTTTTTGTATTTGTAGAGGGCTGATTTGTGACATAGTATGTGATCTGTTCTGGAGAATGTTCCATGCCCACTCAAAAAGAATGTGTATTCTAGTGCTTTAGGATAGAATGTTGTGAATATATCTGTTAAGTCCATTCAGTCCATGTGTCTTTCAAAGCCATTGTTTTCTTATTGATTTTCAGCTTAGATTGTCTTTCCATTGTTGTAAGTGGAGTGTTAACGATCTCTATTATTACTATTGTCTATTATCAATGAGTTCCTTTATGTTTCTTATTAATTGAGTTATATATTTCAGTGCTTACATTTCTGGTGTATAAATATTTAAAGCTTCAGATCTTCTTGTTGGATACACCCCTTTATGATGATATACTGCCTTCCTGATTTCTTGTAACAAAGTTTGGTTTGAAAAGTAGTTAGTGTGATATGAGTGTGGTACTACAACTTTCTTTTGATGTCCATTAGCATGATGAATTGTTCACCCTACCCTCACTTTGAATCTACAGGTGTTTTAGGTTGAAACACCTATGTCTTTTGATTGGGCATTTTGTCCATTTACATTCACAGTAATTATTGATAGATATAAACTTAGTGCCATAGTGTTACCTCCAAAGTCATTGTTTCTGGAGATTTTCTCTGTTTATTTCTAGTCTTTGTTACTTTTAGTCTTCCTTTCCTACCCAAAGGGTCCCCTTTAATTTCTTGCAGGGCTGATTTAGAGGCCATGAATTCCTTTGGTTTTTGTTTGGGAAATTCTATCACTCCTTGTATCTGAATGACTGCCTTAGTGGAGAAAGTATTCTTAGCTGCATAATTTTCAATTGTGCATGTTGAGGATATGATGCTACTCCCTACTTGCATGAAGGTTTCTGTAGGGATATCTGCCGTAGTTTTTTTTTTAACCTTCCCTCGTTAGTTAGCAACTTCTTTTGTGTTGATGCTTTTATGGTTTTTCATTATCTGGATATTTTGCCATTTTCCTATGATATGTCTCAGTGTTGGCCTGCTTTTTTTTTTTTTTATTTTAATGGGTGTTCTCTCTGCCTTCTAGATGTGGATGTCTGTTTCCTTCCCCAGCTTGTGGAAATTTTCACTATATTCCCTCAGCTAAAATGTATCCCCCTTTTTCTCCCTCTTATTCTTTTGGGACTCCTTTCAAAAGAATGTTATTACAGTTTATGGAGTTGCTGATTTTCCTAAGTGTACGTTTGTGATGCAATATTTTAATTTTCCTCTTCTTTCCAGCTTCATCTTCCCCATACTTTTATCTTCTATGTCCCTTCCTCATTCATCTGCTTCTTTCCGCCTTGAGGTCATTATATCCAATCAGTTTCACATCTCGGTTACAACATTTAAAATTTCATCCTGACTAGTTTTTAGGTCTCTTCGGTTTGCAGTAAGGGTATCCCTCATGTCTCATATATTTTCCTCAAGCACAGCTAGCATCCTTATGATACTTTTTGAAAATCCTGTTTCATTATGAGAGTTTTCAGAAATTCTGTTTGAGGCACATTAGTTTATGTGTTTTAATTATATCCCTCACAATGACCTTTTATCATGTTTTCTTTTAGGATGAGTTCCTCCATCATGTTGTTGTCTATGTCTCTGCCTTCTTAAATGTTTTAGAAAATCCTGTTATCTTTTCTGCTTCTAGGGTAGTATTTTATTGAGCAGTGTTCACATACTGTCCACGGCCTGACACTTCATGAAGCATTTGTTTTATGTTCCGTGGCACTGTGCTGTCGTGTTTTCGCTGCTCTGTCCCTCAGGACAGTCCTCTGCGGATTTTCTCCTTGCCTCCAGTGGGGAGTGTTGGACCTTGTCCCCAGTGTTGTGAGTTTTAACTAGGTGAGTTTGGTCTGCTTGTTAAAAGAGGCTAATTCCTATCTCCCCTAGAGGTGAGGATATGCGTCACTGTATGATCAGTAGACTTGGTGCGTGTGGGGGCTTACGGTGGTCTTTGGAGGAAGGGGTGCAGTGGTGGTCTGGTTGCCAGGCACTCTTTCCTAGTAAGCAAGCACTTGATGGGGGCTGGAGTAGGTGGAGCTTGGTGTTAGTGGCTCAGCTTGCACTGGGGATGCTGTGCTGCTGAGTGAAATCTGTCCATGCTGATTGGTGGGAGGAAATATTGGCATCAGCTCCCTCTCTAGTCCCTGGAGTTGGAGTTCCCAGCCTCCCCTGTTCAGGAAGCCCTCACACAGCGAGAACACTTGTGGGTCCCAGGCTTCCGTCAGAATTGCTTTCACCCTGTCTGCGTCCAAGCCATTGGCCCATCTGGTGGCACAGGGCTCTTATGTTTTATCTCAGGAGCTCTAGCTGGGTTTGAAAACTCCAAATTGTGTGAACTCAATATGACAGGGACCCCACTGATCCTCTGGGAGAGGGTCTTGATGTGCTGTGCCTGGAGCTGGCTTACCCCAGATGGGCAGTTGCATGAACACTAGGGGCTTGGAGTGCATGGTGAAGAACAACCAGAAGGCAGCGTCCAGCTAGCTGCTCTCAGAAGAGGCTCCTGTGCTAATGATCAGGGAATTTTAATGGTGCCTGTCAGCTCTCCTGTCCTATGAGAGGCAATGCCCCGTCTCCCAAATGCACTCCACAAAGGGAATTGTCTCTCCCCATGCGACCCAGGGAATACTCAGACCACAGTTCCCCTTATGGGCCTCTGCCCTCCTCCACAGGAGCACTGCTGTGCCCACCAGACTCCGCCCCAATGATGGGATTGACTTTTAAATCTTCAGTCTTTGAGCTCCACGTTTACTGGAGGTTGACTTCTAATGATTAACTTCATGGGTTATCTTGACTGTGTCATGGGTGCCCAGATTCACCACTGTTTCTGTGGATGTCTGTGATGTGTTCCAGAAGAGATTGGCATTTCCATCCATGGTTTCTTTCTGCCTGGGCACCACCCATTCCATTAAGTTTGTAAATAGAATCTGATGCAGATGGAGGACGAATTCCCTCATTTTTACTTCCCTTGTGCTTGTTTGAACTGGAATGTTGGTCTCCTCTGGCCCTTTTTCTGAGAGTTACATTATCAGCTCTCCACGTTCTGAGACTAGACACTAGTCAGAATCAGACAAGAATTACATCACTGGTTTTCCTGGGTCTTCAGCTTGTGACAGTAGATCATGGGTCTTCTCAACATATTTAGTTATGGAAACCAATGACATTTGGGTTGTGTTCCTCAGGGGAATCTTGACTAATACATGGAGATTGTTTGTCTCTCCTTTAGAGTAATTGAATAAAGCGGTAGCTCATTTAAAGTCCTGAGTAGCAAAGGGCTATGAAGAAAGTGTCACGTTGTTTGACTGGGACAAGGGCTGGGTGAGGATAAGGAGGAGCTGTGGGATCCTGTGGTCCTGGCTGCACAGGGAGCGCATCTGGGAATCCTGTAAATGTGCAGCTGTTGTGCCTCAGGAAATCTGTAAGTCACTCATATTGAGGGAGCAGAGTAACCAAGTGCAAACAACTGTGTCTTTGTGCATGTTCGTCTAGTTTCCCTATGACAACCCAGTTGCTAATTCAGAGAGTTAATAGGTAAGCACAGAATCATATAACCAGGGAGGCTCCCTGGGGAAACTGCTGTGTGGAGAGGAAGCCCCAGACCCTGACAGGAAACCTGCCTGTAACCTCCATGTGCATCTGCGCCTGGGAACACAAAGGAGAATTGTGCATAGTGTGCGCCCCCTGGTGGTGCTGATCCCCTCCTGCAGGGAGGTTTGTGTGTGGGCTCCCAGTGAGGTCCCCTCACCGTGTCTCCTACACAGTAATATGTGGCCGTGTCCTCGGTCTTGAGGTTGTTCATCTGCAGATACAGCGTGTTCTTGGCGTTGTCTCTGGAGATGGTGAATCGGCCCTTCACGGAGTCTGCGTAGCTTGTGCTACCTCCACTACTACTAATATACGCGACCCACTGCAGCCCTTTTCCTGGAGCCTGGCGGACCCAGTTCATGTCGTAGCCACTGAAGGTGAATCCAGAGGCCACACAGGTGAGTCTCAGGGACCCGCCAGGCTTCACCAGGTCTCCCCCAGACTCCACCAGCTGCACGTCACACTGGACACCTGCAGACACAAGACATGTTGGTCAGGAAACTGTCACACATCCACTGTTTCACTCATATCCATTCACAGACTCAGTGTCCCTCGTTCACCATGAATTACCTTTTAAAAGAGCAAGTAGGAACACCCAGCCCAGCACAAACTCCATGGTGAGGTGTGTGTGTTCTGTGCTGATCACAGAATGGGAACACCTGGGACTCCTGGGGCTGGGGCTCGTCTCCCAGCTGCACGGTCGGGCTGGGTTGGTTTTATCAGCACAGAGAGGGCCCCATTTGCATGTCCTCTGACATATATATCAAGCTCCAGACTTAGATTTGATTGTGTAAAAGTGAATGACAGGGTTAGGGACGCACTTCTACATTAGTTTGTGTGGATGGCGGTGTGACAATATGAAGAATTCTTTTTTTTTTCAGTTTTGGATTTTTCCCTTAATTAATGGAGGCTTCGGCATAACCTTTCAGAAATATTTACCTCAACAGCATGATCACACATTATTTCCTCTTAAAATATTTTAATTTTTAAAATTATTAATTAGTATTTATTTTTAGTTTTAAACATTAACATCCAAATTAGTTATTATATAGTGCAACAATGATTTCAGGAGTAGATTCCTTAGTGTCCCTTACCAGTTTAGCCCATCCCCCCTCCCACAACCCCTCCAGTAGCCCTCTGTTTGTTCTCCATATATATGAGTCTCTTGTGCTCTGTCCCCTCCATGTTTTCATATTATTTTTGTTTCCCTTCCCTTATGTTCATCTGTTTTGTCTCTTAAAGTCCTCATATGAGTGAAGTCATATGAATTTTGTCTTTCTCTGACTGACTCATTTCACTTAGCATAATACAGTCTAGTTCCATCCACATAGTTGCAAATGGCAAGATTTCACTCTTTTTGATTGCCGATTAATACTCCATTGTATATATTTACCCCTTCTTCTTTATCCATTCATCCATCAATGGACATTTGGCTCTTTCCATACTTTGGCTATTGTTGATAGTGCTGCTATGAACATGGGGGTGCATGTGTCCCTTTGAAACAGAACACCTGTGTCCCGTGGAGAAATGCCTAGTAGTGCAATTGCTGGGTCATAGGGGAGTTCTATTTTTAGTTTTTTGAGGAATCTCCATACAGTTTTTCAGAGTGGCTGCACCAACTTGCATTGCCCCCAAAATGCAAAAGAGATCTTCTCTCTGCATCCTTGCCAACATCTGTTGTTGACTGAGTTGTTAATGTTAGCCATTCTGACAGGTGTCAAGTGGTATCTCATTAGGGATTTGATTTGCATTTCCGTGATGATGAGTGATGTGGAGCATTTTTTCATGTGTCGGTTGGCCATCAGGGTGTCTTCCTTGGAGAAGTGTCTATTCATGTCTTTTTCCCATTTCTTCACTGGATTGTGTTTTGGGTGTTGAGTTTGATAAATTCTTTATAGATTTTGGATACTAACTCTTTATCTGAGATGTCATTTGCAAATATCTTCTCCCATTCTGTCAGTTGAATTTTAGTTTTGCTGATTGTTGCCTTCACTATGCAGAAACTTTTGATTTTGATGAGGTCCCAGTAGTTCATTTTTGCTTTTTTTCCCCTTGCCTCTGGGGACGTGTTGAGTAGGAAGTTGCTGCGGCCAAGATCAAAGATGTTTTTGCCTGCTTTCTGCTCGAGGATTTTGATGGCTTCCTGACTTACATTGAGGTCTTTCATCCATTTTGAGTTTATTTTTGTGTATGGTGTAAGAAAGTGGTCCTGGTTCATTCTTCTGCATGTCGCTGTCCAGTTTTCCCAGCACCACCTGCTGAAGACACTGTCTTTATTCCATTGGATAGTCTTTCCTGCTTTGCGAAAGATTAGTTGGCCATACATTTGTGGGTCCATTTCTGGATTTCGTATTCGGTTCCATTGATCTGAGTGTCTGTTCTTGTTTTTTTTATTGTTTTTGGCATTTATTTATTACTTTTCAGAGACAGAGACAGAGCATGAGCGGGGGAGTGTCAGAGAGAGAGGAAGACACAGAATTCCAAGCAGGCTTCAGGCTCTGAGCTGTCAGCACACAGCCTGATGTGGGATCTAACTCACGAACTGCCAGATCGTGACCTGAGTCAAAGTCGGATGCTTAACAGACTGGTCCACTCAGATGCCCCTGAGTGTCTGTTCTTGTGCCAGTACCATACTGTCTTGATGATTACAGCTTTGAAGTATAGCTTGAAGTCTGGGATTGTGATGCCTCCTGCTTTGGTTTTCTTTTTCAAGATTTCTTTGGCTATTCGGCGGCTTTTCTGGTTCCATACAAATTTTAGGATTATTTTTTCTAGCTCTGTGAAGAATGCTGGTGTCACTTTGATCGGGATTGCATTGAATATGTAGGTTACTTTGGGTACTATCAGCATTTTAGCAATATTTGTTCTTCCTATTCAGGAGCGTGGAATCTTTTCCCATATTTTGTCTTCTTCAATTTCTTTCATAAGCTTTCTATAGTTTTCAGTATAAAGATTTTTCACCTCTTTGGTTAGATTTATTCCTGGGTATTTTATGGTTTTTGGTGCTACTGTAAATGGGATAGATTCCTTGATTTCTATTTCTGTTGCTTCATTGTTGGTGTATAGGAATGCAACCGATATCTCTGTGTGTGTTTTATATCCTGCCACTTTGCTGAATTCATGAATCAATTCTAGCAGTTTTTTGGTGGGGTCTTTTGGGTTTTCCATATAGAGTATCATGTCATTTGTGAAGAGTGAAAGTTTGACCGTCTCCTGGCAATATGGATGCCTTTTATTTCTTTGTGTTGTCTGAGTGCAGAGGCTAAGACTTCCAATACTATGTTGAATAACAGTGGCGAGAGTGGACATCCCTGTCTTGTTCCTGACCTTAGGGAGAAAGCTCTCAGTTTTTCCCCATTGAGGATGATATTAGCATTGGGTCGTTCATAGATGGCTTTTATGATCTCGAGGTATGGTCCTTCTATCCCTACTTTCTTGAGGGTTTTTATCAAGAAAGGATGTTGTATTTTGTCAAATGCTTTCTCTGCACCTATGGAGAGGATCATATGTTTCCTGTCCTTTCTTTTATCGATGTGATGAATCACGTGAATTGTTTTACAGATATTGAGCCAGCCCTGCATCCCAGGTATAAATCCCGCTTGGTTGTGGTGAATAATTTTTTAATGTATTATTGTTTCTGGTTGGATAATATCTTGTTGAGGATTTTTGCATCCATGTTCATCAGGGAAATTTGTGTATAGTTCTCTTTTTAAGTGTTGTCTGTGTCTGTTTTTGGAATCGAGGTAATGCTGGCTTCATAGAAAGAGTTTGGAAGTTTTCCTTCCATTTCTAATTTTTTGAACAGTTTCAAGAGACTAGGTGTTAACTCTCCCTTAAATGCTTGGTAGAATTCCCCTGGAAAGCCATCTGGTTCTGGACTGTTGTCTTTTGGCAGATTTTTGATTACTAACTCTATTTCCTTACCTGTTAAGGGTCGGTTCAAATTTTCTATTTCTTCCTGTTTCAGTTTTGGTAGTGTATATGTTTCTAGGAATTTGTCCATTTCTTCCAGATTGCCCATTTTATTGGCATATAATTGCTCATAACATTCTCTTATTACTGTTTTTATTTCTGTTGTGTTGGTTGTGATCTCTCCTCTGTCATTCTTGATTTTATTTATTTGGGTCCTTTCCTTTTTCTTTTTGATCAAACTGGATAGTGGTTTATCAATTTTGTTAATTCTTTCAAAGAACCAGCTTTTAGTTTCATTGATGTGTTCTACTGTGTTTTGGTTTCGATAGCACTAATTTCTGCTCTAATCTTTAGTATTTCCTGCCTTCTGCTGGTTTTGGGTTTTATTTGCTGTTCCTTTTCCAGCTCTTTAGTCATAAGGTTAGGTTGTGTATCTGAGATCTTTCTTCCTTCTTTAGGAAGGCCTGGATTGCTATATACTTTCCTCTTATGACCGCCTTTGTTGCATCCTAGAGGTTTGTGTTGTGGTGTTTTCATTTTCATTGACTTCCATATACTTTTTAATTTCTTCTTTAACTGCTTGGTTAGCCCATACATTCTTTGGTAGGTTCTTCAGTCTCTAATTATTTGTTACCTTTCCTAAATTTTTTCTTGGGGTTGATTTTGAGTTCATGGCATTGTGGTCTGAAAATATGCATGGTATGATCTCGATCTTTGTGTACTTACTTAGGGCTGATTTGTGTCCCAGTGTATGGTCTATTCTGTAGAAATTTCCATGTGCACTGGAGAAGGGTGCATATTGTGTTGCTTTAGGATGAAATGTTCTGAATGTATTTGTTAAGTACTTCTGGTCCAGTGTGTCATTCAAAGCCATTGTTTTCTTGTTGATTTTTTGATCAGCTGATCTGTTTATTGTTGTGAATGGGGTGTTGAAGTCTCCTACTATTATGATATTCTTATCGATGAGTTTCTTTATGTTTGTGATTAATTGATTTCTATATTTGTGTGCTCTCACAATTGGCGCATAAATGTTTACAATTGTTAGGTCTTCTTGGTGGATAGACCCTTTGATTATGAATGATATAATGCCATTCTGCATCTCGTGATGCGGTCTTTATTTTATTTTCAACGTTTTTTATTTATTTTTGGGACAGAGAGAGACAGAGCATGAACGGGGGAGGGGCAGAGAGAGAGGGAGACACAGAATCGGAAACAGGCTCCAGGCTCCGAGCCATCAGCCCAGAGCCTGACGCGTGGTCGAACTCACGGACCGCGAGATCGTGACCTGGCTGAAGTCGGACGCTTAACTGACTGCGCCACCCAGGCGCCCCTTTATTTTAAAGTCTAGATTGATATCAATATGGCTACTCCAGCTTTCTTTTGTTGAACATTAGCATGATAGATGGTTCTCCTTCCCCTTATTTTCAATCTGGAGGCGTCTTTAGGTCTAAAGTGGGTCTCTTGTAAAAAGCATATAGATGGATCTTGTTTTCTTCTCCATTCTGTTACCCTATGTCTTTTGATTGGGGCATTGAGTCCATTGACGTTTAGAGTGAGTACTGAAAGATAGGAGTTTATTGCTATTATGATGCTTGTAGAGTTGGAGTTTATGGTGGTGTTCTTTGGTCTTTCTAACCTTTGTTGATTTTGGTATTTATTTATTTATACAGATATATTTTCATCTTTTCTCCCCTCAGAGATTCCCACTTAAAATTTCTTGCAGGGCTGGTTTAGTGGTCACAAACCCATTTAATTTTTGTTTTACGGGAATCTTTTTATCTCGCCTTCTATTTTGAATGACAGCCTTGCTGGATACAGAATTCTTGGCTGCATATTTTTCTGATTTAGCACACTGAATACATCCCGCCACTCCTTTGTGGCCTGCCAAGTTTCTGTGGATAGGTCTGCTAAACCTGATCTGTCTTCCCTTGTAAGTTATGGACTTTCCCTGTTGGTTTTATGATTCTCTCCTTGCCTGAGTACTTTGTCAGTTTGACTATGATGTGCCTTGTTGATGGTCGGTTTTGGTTGAATCTAATGGGAGTCCTCCGTGCTTCCTGGATTTTGATGTCTGTGTCTTTGCCCAAGTTAGGAAAGATTTCCGCTATGATTTGCTCACATAACCCTTCCGCCCCTATTTCTCTCTTCCACTTCTGGGACCCCTATGATTCTCATGTTTTTCCTTTTTAATGAGTCACTGATTTCTGTAATTCTTAAATCTTGCTCTTTTGCCTTAATCTCCTCTTTTTTTCTGTTTCATTATTCTCTATAAGGTTGTCCTCTATAACACTGATTCTCTGTTCTGCCTCATCCATCCGTGCCACCGCTGCATCCATCTGTGATTGCAGCTTAGGTATAGCATTTTAAATTTCATTCTGGCTATTTTTTACTTCTTTTATCTCTGCAGAAAAGGATTCTAATCTATTTTTGACTGCAGCTAGTATTCTTATTATTGTGATTCTAAATTCGGGTTCGGAAATCTTGCTTGTATCTGTGTTGGTTAAATCCCTGGCTGTCGTTTCTTCGTGGTCTTTCTTTTGGGGTGAATTACTTCGTTTTGTCATTTTGAAGGGAGAAAAGGAATTAATGAGGTTGCAAAATTGAAATTAAAAGATAAAATTACAGAAATATTAAAATTAAAAATTAAACACACACACACAAATTGAACGGAATATGCTAGATCCTAGGTGTGTTTTGTTCTGGGTGTTGAAAGTGAATTGACAGATTAGAGAAAAAAATGGGAGGGGGAGAAAAAAAAGGAAATAATTTGAGAATTTGAAAAAATGAATACAATGAAGTAGACTAAAATGAGAGGATGGGAGTAAAATAGAGTTTGAAAAAATATACAGAAAAGTAAAGAATATAGTGGAAAAAATAAAGAACAATATTTTTAATAAAAATTAAAATAAATGTGATTTTTTTCTTTTTCTGTATTCTAGAAAAAAGAGAGGAAACAAAAAAGAGAAAAAAGACACAAAAAGTAAAAAAAGGAAATTATTCGAAAATTCAAAAAGTGAATACACCGTCGTAGACTAAAATAAAATGATGGAAGTAAAATAGAATTTGAAAAAAATTTACATAAAAGCAATCAATATAGTAAAAAAATTAAAGAAAAATATTGTTAATAGAAATTGAAAGTAAAATGAAGTTTTTCTCATTCTGCATTCAAGAAAAACTACAGAAACGAAGAAGAGAAAAAAAAGAAAGAAAAAATAAAAGGGAAACTGGAAGTTTGAAAACGGGAATACACTGAAGTAGAGTAAAAAAAATGTTGGAAGTAAAATAGAATTTGAAAAAAAGTACAGAAATGTAAAAAATATAGTAATAAAAATTAAAGAAAAATATTTTTAATAATAATTGATAAGAAAAATAATTTTTTCTGTTTCTGCCTTGAAGATAAAGAAAAGAAGTGTAAAAGAGAAAAAGAAAAAAAAGAAACAAAATTGACTAGGTGAACCTGCTAACAGATTGAAGTAGGACTGAAATTACTTCGTTATCCCCTAGATGTCAGTCTATGTAGCTCTTTATAGTCTATAAAGTAAGCGGCAGTGAGACTTGTGTTCCTGAAGAGCCCTGTTGGCCCAGTTGGGTGGGGCTCAGTGTAATGGCTCCGCTCTCCACTAGATGGCGATTTTAGGCTCCTGGGGTGGATTGTTGTGGTGCTTGTAGGTGCGAATGCACATGCCGGGAGAGGTGAAAATGGCACCACCCAGCTACCCAGTCTGTTCTCCTGGATCAGCAATGGGGCACCCATCCTCTGTCTTCAGCCCTTGTCCACTCCCTGCTCCTTCACTCTCCGTGACCAGGCCCGAGGCCGCACCTCTCTCCTAAGTTTTGTCACAGACGCGGCTGTTTTCCCCGGTCCCTTACATCCAAAGGACCGCAGCTTTGACCTGTTCTGCCCCTCTGTGGGAGGATCTCACCAAGCAATGGCCCAATGAGCAATGGCCGAATATCAGCAGCACCTAGGAATGCTTGCTGGACCCTGTTGTTGTCGGTGCCCCGAGACTTTGGCCAGGTGCCAGCCTGCCCCAGAAAGAGTTCGCGAGAGAGTGTAGCAGCAGCGTTTCGTGGATTATGGAAAATCACAACACACGTCTGGCACCAGGCTTCACCCTAAACGACCTTGTTCCAGCACCAGCGAATGTGGCCGTTTTCCGGGGTCTGCTGGGACCAGATGGCTTTGGCAGTCTCCTCCAAATGTCCTTCCAGCAGTGCAGCTGCCTCTCCCCGTGTGGCCTGAGAACATCCCGGACCCCACTCTGTTCCTGGGATTCTCCCTTCCCACCAGAGCACCTCCAGGTATCAAGCTGTGGAGTTGCAGCCTTTGCACTCCCCTTGTTTACAGTCTTAGTGGAATTTACATACTCTCCTTTCTCCTTTCTCCCTTTTTAGTTGAGTCCCTGTGGCTGTTTCCAATTTTCCACTTTCTCTCCAGCTGCTTTTGGGGAGGGGTGCTTTTCCTTTATTCTCCCCCACTCCCCAGTCTCCGTCCTCTCTCCGCCTGCAAAAGCACCTCTCTTCCTGCAGCTTCTTGCTCCCCAAGGTCCCCTCTCCACGCCACGTACTTGTTGAATTCTGTGGTTCAGGTTGTGCAGATTGTTGTGTTAATCCTCAATCAGTTTTCTAGGTGTGTAGGATGGTTTAGTGTTGGTCTGGCTGTATTTCATGGACGCGAGACACACAAAAGTCTTCCATGTTGTTCCGCCATCTTGTCTCCTCCCCCATTGACTGCCTAATTTTCAATTGAACATTTGAGGATATTATGCCACTCCCTTCTTTCCTGCAGGTTTCTGTGGACACTTCTGCCATAATCTTTTATCTTCCTGTATTCATTAGCAAACTCTTTTGTCTTCATGTTTATAGGTTTTTTTAATCTGTGTATTTTGTGAGTTTTACTATGTTATGTCTCAGAGTCAGCCTGCTTTTTTTTTTTTTTAATTTTAATGGGAGTTCTCTGTGACTCATAGATGTGGACGTCTGTTTCCTTCACCATTTAGTGGAAATTTTCCACTCTAATGCGCTCAGACAAAACTTCTCCCCTTTTTTCTCCCTCTCTTCTTCTTCTGCGACTCCTTTGAAAATAATTTTATTACACTTTATGGAGATGCTGATTCCCTAAGTACACGTATGTGATGCAATGTTTTAATTTTCCTCTTCTTTCCTGCTTCATTTCTCACAAAATTTTATCTTCCATGTCATTTACTCATTCATCTGCTTCTTTCTGCCTTGAGTTCATTATATCCAATCAGGTTCACGTCTCAGTTACAGCATTTTAAAAATTTCAGCCTGACTGGGTTTTAGGTCTTTTCCATCTGTAGTCAGGGTATTCTCATGTCTTCTAGGCTTTCTCAAGCATAGCTAGTATCCTTATGATAGTTTTTAAAAGTTCAGTTTCCTTATGATAGGTATTAAATTCTGTTTGAGGCTTATTATTTATATGTGTTTTAATTATATCCCTGGCAATGTCCTTTATGGCTTTTTCTTTTGGCATGAATTCCTCCATCACTCTGTATGTCCATGTCTTCGCTTTTTTTTTTTAACATTTTATTTTTATTTTTGAGACAGAGAGAGACAGAGCATGAATGGGGGAGGGTCAGAGAGAGGGAGACACAGAATCTGAAACAGGCTCCAGGCTCTGAGCTGTTAGCACAGAGCCCGACGCGGGGCTCGAACTCACGGACCGCGAGATCATGACCTGAGCCGAAGTCGGCCGCTTAACCGACTGAGCCACCCAGGTGCCCCTGTCTGCTTTCTTAAGTGTTTTAGTAAAATCCTGTTATGTTTTCTGCTTCTAGAGTAGTGTCTTTTTTGAGAAATGTTTACATACTGTTGACAACCTGACATTCTGGAAGCATTTCTTGCATGTGCTGTGTGCACTGTGCTGTCATGTATTGGCTGCTCTGTCCCTGAGGTCAGTCCTCTGCAGAGTTCTCCTTGCCTCCAGGGGAGAGTTTTTCAACTTTGTCCATAGTGTTGTGAGTTTTAACTAGGTGAGTTTGGTCTCCTTATTAAAAGAGGCTAATTCCTATTTCCCCTAGAGGTGAAGCTATGCCTCACTCTATGGTCAGTAGACTTGGTGCCTGTGGGGGTATATGGTGGTCTTTGGAGGGAGGCGTGCAATGGTGGTCTGGGTTGTAGGCACTCTTTCCCTAGTAAGGAAGCACCTGAGGAAGGAAAGGTGGGTATGTCTCGGTGTCAGTGGCTCGGTATCTACTGGGGGGTGTTGTGCTGCTCACTGAATTCTGTCCATGATAATTGGTGGGAGGAAATATTGGCATCAGCTCCTTCTCTAGTCCCTGCAGTTGGAGTTTCCAACCACCCCTGTTCAGGAAGCCCTCACATAGAACAATCTGTACTCATGGGTCCCAGGCTTCCTTCAGAACCCGGCCTTCACCCTGCCTTTGTCCAATCCATTGGCACACCTGGCAGCTCAGGGCTCTTCTGTTTTATCTAAGGAGCTCTAGCTGGGTGTGAGTACACCAAATTGTATGTACTCAATGCGACAGGGACCCCACTGATCCTCTGGGACAGTGTCTTGGTGTGATGTGGTTGGAGCTGGTTATCCCAGAAGGGCAGTTGCATGAACACTAGGAGCTTGGAGTTCATGGTGAGGAAGAACAAGAAGGCAGCATTCAGTTAGCTTCTCTCAGCAGAGGCTCCTATGCTAATGACCAGGGCAGTGCAATGGTGCCTCTCAGCTCTCCTGCCCCATGAGGGGCAATGCCCTGTCTCCCAAATGCACTCCAAGAAGGTACCTGTCTCACCCGATATGACCCAGGGATCCTCAAACCACAGCAGTCCCTATGGGCCTCGGGGCTCCTTCTCCAGAGGAGCACTGCTATACCCACCAGGGTCCACCCCAGTGATGGCATGGAGTTCTAAATCTTCAGTTTTTGAACTGGACATTTACAGCAGGCTGACTTGTCATGATTACGTTTATGTGTCATCTTCACTGCGTCATGGGTGTCCAGATTCACGACTGTTTCTGTGTATGTCTGTGATGAGTTTCCAGAAGAGATTGGCATTTCCATCCATGGTTTCTTTCTGCCTGGGCATCACCCATTCCATCACAGTTCTGAGTAGAATCCGACGCAGAGGGAGGAAGATTTCCCTCATTTTTACTTCCCATGTGCTTGTTTGAACTGGAACAATTGGAATTGGTCTCCTCCTGCCCTTGTTCTTAGAGTTACATCATAGGCTCTGCAGGTTCTGAGACTACACACTAGTTCAGAATCAGGCGAGAATTATACCACAGGTTTTCCTGGCTCCCCAACTTGTGACAGTAGATCATGGGACTTCTCCACATATTTTGTCATGGAAACCAATGTGCCTTGGGTTCTGTTGCTCGAGGGAATCCTGACTAATACATGCAGATGATTTATCTCTTGTTTAGAGGAATTGAATAAAGCTGTAGCTCATTTAAAGTCCTGAGTAGCAAAGTGTCATGAAGGAAGCGTCACGTTGTTTGATTGGGACAAGGGCTGGGTGAAGATAATGGGGAGCTGTGGGAGCTTGTGGTCCTGGCTGCACAGGGAGTGCATCTGGGACTCATGTAAAGGTGCAGCTGTTGTGCCTCAGGAAATCTGTAATTCACTCATGTTGAGGGACAGGAGTAAGGAATGCAAACAACTGTGTCTTTGTGCATGTTAGGGTAGTTTTCCTATGAAAACAATGATCTAATTCACACAGGTAATAGGTAAACACAGAATCCTGTGTCCAGAGAGGCTCCCTGGAGAAACTGCTGTGTGGACAGGAAGCCCCAGACCCTGAGAGGAAACCTTCCTGTAACCTCCATCTTCACCTGCTCCTGGCAACACAAAGCAGAATTGTACATAGTGTGCGCCCCCCGGTGGTGCTGATCGCCTCCTGCAGGGAGGTTTGTGTCTTGGCTCCCAGTGAGGTCCCCTCACCCTGTGTCTTGCACAGTAATATGTGGCCTTGTCCTTGGCCTGCAGGTTGTTCATTTGCAGATACAGCGTGTTCTTGGAGTTGTCTCTGGAGATGGGGAATCGGCCCTTCATGGAGTCTGCGTAGTATGTGGTACTTCCATCATCATAAATATATGCGAGCCACTGCAGTCCCTTTCCTGGAGCCTGGCAAACCCAGCTCATTCCATATCTACTGAAGGTGAATCCAGAGGCTACACAGGAGAGTCTCAGGGACCCCCCAGGCTGCACCAGGTCTCCCCCAGACTCCACCAGCTGCACGTCACACTGGACACCTGCAGACACAAGACATCTTGGTCAGGAAACTGTCACACATCCACTGTCTCACTCATATCCACTCACAGACTCAGTGTCTCCCATTCACCATGAATTACCTTTTAAAAGGGCAACCAGGAACACCCAGCCCAGCACAAACTCCATGGTGAGGTGTCTGTTCTGTCCTGATCAGAGAATGGGAACACCTGGGACTCCGGGGGCTGGGGCTCCTCTCCCAGCTGCAGAGTCTGGGATGGGCTGGTTTTATCAGCACAGAGAGGACCCCATTTGCATGTGCTCTGACATATATATCAAGCTCCAGTCTTAGATTTGATTCTTTAAAAGTGAACAACAGGGTTAGGGACGCACTTGTAGTTTAGTTTGTGTAGATGGTGCTGTGACAATTTGAATAATTGTATTCAGTGAGTACAGGTGTATTTGCAGTCCTGTGTGCATTTTTACAGGTCTTTCAACAACATAGAACATTTTCACTCTACAAGTATTTAACATACTTTTTGAAGTTTAACCCAAAATACTTCATTCTCTGCCATTTTCACTTGTATAATTTTGTTATTTATTTTGCATGTATTTTCATGCTGGTGTGTAGAATCACAGGTGGTTTATTTTTATTTATTTTCTTTGTTCATTTTGCATCCTGCTCTTTTCCTCATTTAAAAAAACTGGTTCTTAATATATGAAATTTACTGTCAAATTTAAAAAATAAAAAAAAAAAATAAATAAATAAAATAAAATACATGTATGGCATTTAAAAAGAGATTCCAGAGATTCTCCGTACAAAAAAAATAAAGCTAAAGGCTTCAGACTAAAACAGCAAAAAAAAAAAATAAATAAAATAAAAAAATAAAAAATAAAAAAACTGGTTCTAATATTTTTTGTGGAATCTCTAGGGTTTTGTTATGTTTAAGATCAATGTCACCTGCAAACAAGTAGTTTTCCTTCCTCCTTACTGATTTAAATTTTTTTTATTTTTTTTATCCCATATTTTTTTTCTGGTTATGTCTTCCAGTGGTAGGAGAAGAAAGCTTTTCCCTTCTTTTCTTCTGGGATTTAGCCAGTGTAAGGATTCAATTGACATAAGACCTATCTACAGGAGAGAATAAATTTCATTTTGTAAGTGCATGGCCTTCCTAATGACATGACACCCAGAGAAAGGACAAAGCAGGTGGCACTTGTGTCTTTCAGACAACAAAACATTGGATTTGGCAAGAGTTAAGTTTGGGGTATTATGTTAGTCACCAAGTAAGTAGGTTTGTTTGCATAGCCTTCTTGTCCCTGTATTCTTTATTGTGGTGCTAACGATGGTTCTTCCCTCTTGGTACACGGGAGGGAGTTTTATATCCTGCTGTCAAGGGACGATGGAGAGTCTGAGTGTACTTGGACTCTGTCTCAAGTGACTTTCACCCAAATAAGCAGTGTGACAAGATGACATAGTTTGAGGTGGCATATGTATTCTTCACGTTATCATGGGGAATACTTATGTTAGGGGTGACCATCATTGCCTGGCTCCTGATTTGACAGGAAAGCCTTCAGCATTTTACCGTTCAATATGCTGTCAGGTGTGGGCTTTTCATAGTGGCCATGATCATGTGGAGGTAATTTCCTTCAGTTCCTTTTTAATTGCGTTCTTTTTACATGATGAACATGTGTTGATTTTTGTCTAATGTTTTTTTGAATCAATTAATGATGGCTTTGATTCACTCATTCCCTTTGTTAATGGAGGATATCACATTTATGCATCTGTGTATGTTAAAGGATCCTTGCATCCCTGGAGTGAATCCCACTGGATTATGTTGTATGCTCCTCTCAATGTTCTGTTGAATTCAGTATGCTCAGATTTTGTGAAGGAATTTTGCATGTATGTTCATTTGAGATAGTGACCTGTAGTTTCCCTTCTTGTGGTGTCTTCCTTTGGTTTTGGTGTGTAAACAATGCTGTCCTCACAAATTTCATTTGGGACTGCTGTTTTTTTATCAGTGTTCTGTAATAGTTTGAGAAATATTAGCATTAATTCCTCTTTAAATACTTAGTAGAAGTTTTAATAAAGCCGTGGACTCCTAGGCAGATTTTTTGGAGGGTGAGGTTTTAGATAGAGAAATGTTATTAATTTTTCTTTTGTTCATTTTGTATTTTTCCATGATACAGTCTTGGTGGCCTACATTATGGCATAAAATGTGTAATTTGTTCCTGGTGATCTAATTGTTGGCCTATAAATACCTAAGTTTTTCTTTAATGATCCTTTTCATGTCTTTATTTCAGTTTTGTCTCCATTTTCAATTCTGATTGCATTTGTTTGAGTCTTCCTTATTTCCCCAGGCTACGTATTTGTTTCAAATTTTACATACTTTTCCAAATACAAATTTTTATGTAATTGATTTGTTTTCTGTATTTGTGATAGTCTCTATTTTCTGTCTGCTTTATCTTTTTATGGTATTTTCATTTTTATCTTGTTATGTCAATAAAAATGCCAATGAGTTTTTTAAGGAATCTGAAAAATATACAATTCATATGAAAGCACACAACACATGGAAGCAACAAAACAATCATGACGTCGAGAGAACCTGGAGACATCACACTTCTCTCTTTCTAAAGATATTGCAGAGGTACATTAATCACAACAGTGTGCTGCTGGCATCAAATGAGACATTTAGACCAGTGGAGCTCATTACGGAGCCCAGAAGTAGAAGTTCGCAGATGCAGTCAGCAAATCCTGCACGAGATTTCCAACAATGCACAGTGGGGGGAGGATAGTGTCTCTTAAACGTGGTGTTGACTAGGGGCACCTGTGTGGCTCGGTAAGTTAAGCATCCCACTTCCACTCAGGTCATGATCTCACGGTTTGTGGATTCGAGCCTCACATCAGGCTCCTGCTGACAGCTCAGGGCCTGGATTCTGTTTCTGCCTCTATCTCTGTGCCTCCCTACTCATGATCTGTCTCTCTCCCTCAAAACCAAAGTAAGAATTAAAAAATAGTATTGATATATACATGCAAAATAATAACATTTGGCCATAATCTTGCTTCATACATATACGTCGACATAAAAAAATCTCAAAATGGATGAAGGATTAAGAAGAACACTTGAACCTAAATGCCTTCAAAGAAAACATGAAAGATAAATATGACATTCACTTGAGAACGATTGATTTGATATAAAAGCAAAGTCACAGAGAACAAAGCAGGCAAGGGGGACTACATCATACCAGAAAAGGGGCAAGCAAATATTTGCAGAGCTAGAAGGCAGTCTATGGGAGGGTAGACATTACAATAAAAAATATTGAAAAGGAGTTAATATCCGAAATTCAGGAGGGACAATAAGGTGTTCTCATTTCCCGGCCATCAGACCACACCTCAAGCTTCCCCCTTTCCCTAATGGAGACCCACCTCCATTCAAAGTGCTCCTCAGAGGATGAGTCTTAAAGATGTGCCCACTAGTGTCTGGGCCTCACATGCACAAGAGGATGGATTGCCCCCAGTGCAGAGCCTGTGCTCAGGGGGCCTGAGAAAGGAACTGCCCCCACCCATCAGTAGCCAGATGCCCTGTCTTGCTGCAGAGGGAGGACCTGACCCTGTGATAGACTCTTACCGCAGGATGTTCTTGCTTTACCTCCTCACCGTGTAACACCCCGATCTTGTGAGTAAAGAAAGAACAGAATTTGATTCAGAAGACAAAGCTACTGCTTTGTACAATGTAGGAACCATAAAGTCTTTTGTCATCTATTACCCCCACCCCCATCTTTTGTCCCTAACTGGGCTGCCACTCATGTCTCAATTCCTGGTGATGAAGATGCATCCCTGGAATGAACATCTGCTCAACTTTCTTGTCAATGCCATTGCAGTCTGATTCAAAAGTACTCTTTTCATGTATGCTTGGGGAAGGCAACTAAGTAGGGCTCAATAATACTCCCAAGTTGTTGAAGCCAACTTACATTCTGTGCCTTCACCCAAGGCTGCAATCTTGTTTAGTATGTCTGTGACT
Organism: Panthera tigris; assembly: GCF_018350195.1. Taxonomy (NCBI): domain Eukaryota; kingdom Metazoa; phylum Chordata; class Mammalia; order Carnivora; family Felidae; genus Panthera; species Panthera tigris. Next base: position 146,412,148 of record NC_056665.1, read on the forward strand.
TGTCACTGTATTACCAAAGGAGTCAGAGAGCCCTTGCAGACTCCCCCACCCTCCTAAAGCACCAGCCGGTCAGGGCCATACACCCTCCTGTCTTCTTAATGTCCATGGTTGCAAACAGCTACTGCCAACGAGGACTATGTCACAGTGCTTCAAAACTCCCCACAAAGTGTCTTGTCAGTTTTTCACATCCCTTTCACCGGTACAAAAATGCAGTTGCATAAGCTTCTAAGGAAACCTGGCTACTGCTTCCCAAGGACCCCTAACTTCACTGCCTTTGCTCTGTCTCTGTGAGCCCCTCACCCCTACCTGATGCTGCCACAGATTTCTTTTCGTGGCTTTCAGAGTCATTGACCTACTTTAAAGTGTTAATATTAGCTCTGTGCACACCGCAAACTCTCATCTGTCTGAATATCAATAACATGTTTCACCTCTCATTCCATGGAAATGGAGTGGCTGCAGGTATCCTGTGACAACCTGTGCCTCTCGGATATGTCCTCTAACTTTCTTCCCATGAAAATTAGACCTTGGGCCATCAGGCCCCACTGCATGCTTGTACCCCCACAGCTGCTGTCTGGATACATTAGGATCCCCACTCACCTCTGTATTCCTCTCTGACAAGTTTATAATTTCCAGGCCCACCACCTACCTACCAGCAGGCCACTGACCAACCCCTCCATCATCTTGTGTCATGTTAACAGTTTAAATTGGGCTATCCCACTCCCCTCTCTAAAAAGGGAGACCCAGGGCACCTGGGTGGCTCAGTTGGTGGGCGTCCTAGTTCAGCTCAGGTCATGATTTCGCGGATTGTGAGTTTGAGCACTGCATCGGACTCTGTGCTGTCAGCTCAGAGCCTGGAGCCTGCTTCAGATTCTGTGTCCCCCTCTCTCTCTGCTCCTCCCAACTCACACTCTTTCTCTCAAAAATAAATAAACATTAAAAAAATTTAAAAGGGGAGACCCTACTTCATTCCACATGATTGCCCTCAGCTACAGGAATGGTTTCTGGGACATCTGGTGGTCAACACTGAGTTCTATTTAAAAAAAAAAAGTTAACATTTATTTCTTATTGAAAGACAGAGACACAGGGCGTGAGCAGGGGAGGGGTAGATAGAGTGGGAGACACTGAATCTGAAGTAGGCTCCAGGCTCTGAGCTGTCAGTACAGAGCCCGATGTGGGGCTTGAGCTCACAAACTGCGAGATCATGACCTGAGCTGAGGTCCATAGCTTAACCAACTGAGCCACCCAGGTGCCCCACCCTGAATTCTGTTTTGTGACAGCTTCTGTATGTGGGGAAACATAGGAGCCGCTCAGGCCAGTTTCCCTACTAGAAGTACTCCAGGCGTCCTCTCTGCCTGCTGTGAAATCAGCCTAAGCCACTGCACTCCCAGGTTTTCCCAAGCTTGCACATCTGCAAAGGGAAAGACCGCCACTATTCACAGCCATTCCAGACATGCCCTGGAGTCTTCAGGGCTGTTGGCACCCTCTGGAGATCCCACAGGTCCTAACCGCCATGAGTACCAGAGGACAGAGGACATTTTTCCAGCAGGCCTATAATTGCTGCCCTATTATACGCAACTGATCTTTCTGCTAAAATTGCTAACAGTCACTCTCCAGCCCAAACCGTGAGGAGACTGTCACTATCTCTCCAGCGACTGACAGAGCTCACAAGGCTGTCAAATACACAGCCAAGATCAGAGGCCCCTGTCCTTTCCTTCATTTTAGAAGCCTTCCTTTTTCCTTGACTTGGACTATTGTTTATCATGTAAGTTCCTCACAATGGGAAAAGACAGGTAGACAGATAATGATCAGATGGGGTGTACATTGGGGTTGAGTGGGCCTCCTGAGGCCCCTTTCTTCTCTCCTTTGGTCTTGCACCAACCCCATCAGATGGGATAATTAAGAAACTGAGAGACAGCGGGTTCTTCCCAGGCATCCACTAAACCTCTGACTAAATTATTTCCCAGGGCTCTACTTGTAAATCTCTCCAAGTTTTGTGTAATATCAGCAGGCCCCAGCGAGTCCCTCTAGCCCCTCCCTACCCAATGGGGCTCTCCAGATGGATTTGACAAATTGGCTTCCTGTTTGGTTAATGGCTGCATGTTTGGTGGATGGATTGATGCTGTCTGACTGGACATGCCAATGCCACGACTGTGGTAAAGAATGGAATGCCTGAAATGGTTCCTGGATTTGCCATTCCATTATGGATTTAGCCAGACCAAGGAACTCACTTCAGCACATAGACAAACTACGTACTTGCAAACTTGGGGGTGATAATTAGAATTTCATACCCCACATCATCCTTAATCATCACAGAAGAGGATGATGAGGATATGTGGATTAGGGGAACAGATATGGAACATGAAAAACTAGACACAAAATTCCTTCAGGGAAAATCTGCCTGGAAACTGGCCTGGAACATCCAGAATCATTGTCCTTGGCCCTTAATGAGATTTGGAATGCTCCAAATAGCAGGCAGGGACTGACCCCCCTTTGCAACAGTATTTTCGAAAGGAATCCTTAACCCTTTCTTTACTGATTGGGTGAACTTCATGATAACTTATATGACCAAGTTGATGCCATGCATAGCCATGTCCAAGAAGTAACAGGTGCACTTGGGTCATATCATCCACAGACAATAAGAACATGGCCTCTGCCACTGACTACCCTTGCCACCCTTTCTACAGAATATGGGACACTCATCAGGTCTTCAGAGAGCACCCAGTGCCACCTTGCTGAGAGGGACCTTATGACGAACCCCTAACCGACTACACTGCCATCAGAATAAGGGAAAGATTCTTCTGGATTCATGCCAGCTGCACAAAATAGTTCCAGATCGCCATTGTCAAGACCGTGGATGACCATCCCCACAACGACCAAAGGTAAGGATTCCCAGAGCGAATTCCCAGGCTCCGGAACACATGGCATCACATAGTAGGTCACGGATCAAAAAACTGCATTTCCACCTAGTTTTATTTTCTGGCTCTTTCCTGTCAGGAAAAAAAAAAAAACTTTTTAAAATGGAGCCTACCCTTTCCACAACTATCAAAAGACTGACTACATTTCCTGCTCTCCCTCTGAACCTCGATGACTGTCTGTCTTCAGACTGCATCTGCCCCATTCACCTGCGTAGTTATCTCAGCAGGTCAGACACAGACCCTTACACCAGTTTTCCAAGTCCCGTCTACAGTAAATAATCAGTCTGATTGTCAATCGTTTTGACATCAGGATAGCAAGTAAGCCCCCAAAGTAGTGGTATTTCCTGCCAATGCAAGCAGGTGAATGCACCAGGTGGATGGACAAATGGAAGGGTGTGGTATCCACAACCAGAACGACAATGTCTCTCTGCCTTTCCTTCCACTGCATTGATTGGGACCACAACTTTGATGGAAGCTTCAGGATGGTCCTTTGCTCAGGTGAAGTATTGGGAGAGAATATTTCCCTTTGTATGAAGACAGTCATGGTGCTAGGTTCTCTCTCTCGGTGACATAGCAAGGCAGTCTGGTGCCAGATGGACACTAGGTACTCCAGCATAACCCCCATGGCACAAACACTTTCTAGATCCCAAATTGTTTCATTGGCACTCAGACTACCTGTGCATCAAGTGGCATAGCTCAGCCACTTCCAGGTAAGGCTGCCTAACAGCACAAGTCATATGAGAGTAGACCGAAAATCTGGAGTAGCTCAGTCAGGTGACAAAACCCACCTTATAGCTGCTGAAGGACTGCAGGCCTCCCATGTCTCACAAACTTTCAGGAATGCATGATAATTGACCAGTGACAGTGACCCTCAATTGCCCAGACCAGTGGGAACTCATGACAGGCTCTACATGAGCTGGTCAGGCTAACATCTTGGCACTCTTTGGCCTGTTAGGAATTCCCAAGGCAGCAGGATAGAGATGTACAGGTTGAGAGCAGACTGTGGCTGGGACTCCTTGGTCATCGATGCTGAATGGGACATACTGGCTAGCTCAGTCATGACAGAGTCTCCCCTGTGGCCCTTGAGATACCCTCAACTGCCTAGACAGTCTTGGGAATGTGAGCCATCTTATGGACAGCTGGGCATTTACATTTCAGTAGTCAAGTGTAAAGCGCCACCTGTTAGGAGGGGGCTTTAATGCCCGTCAAGTGGGTAGACTGAAAGGAGAAATGGTGTGCTTAATGTCCCCGCTCCTTTAGTAAATCTTGAATTATGGGGTGCAATTACTCAGTCCTCTATTGCACACAATATTGATGTACATATACTGTCTTAAATGGATGTGGGGGGTGCAATTTGCAGTCCTACAGACTCCTGATATGTAGCTCCCCCCAGGAAAGCCAGGCACTGGGTTTGTTTCCACTGGCCTTGATGGCATGTGAGGGCATCCACACCATTAGGAAGACAATGCAGAGTCAAAGGGGCCACCGTTGGTAAAAGAGATTCAGTAAAGATTCTTCCAATAGTGACATCAAAATTATGTTGAGACCCTTCTACTATCCCTCCCTTTATACCTGGTAAACTAAAAGGCACCACACTTATATTTGGAGGGGTTCCTGGGAAGCACTGTACCTTGGCTTCAGGGTCAATGAGAGAAATAAAGTGTTGTTTGTGTCTGCGTCCTACACGGTAATTACAGAAGTGTAGAGGCAGTTGTCCCAGGAGGAAGGACATACTCCACAAACCTCCGGGTCGCTAGGCAGGGGCCTTGGCATCTCCCCACCCACTGGGATCCCGCTCCCCCCTACCAGGGCTCTCATGTCCAGAGAAGTGATGGCAACCACCCGAAGGGTAGGAACAGCATTCTCTTGAAGATCCCAAAGAGTCTGATCAAAGTTTTTGACTTGTGTTCAGGCTGCCTGAGATTAAGTCACTAGGGACCCCTCTTCTCAGAGCTGTGCATAAAGAGAAGTGTGGGCATCATCTCTAGAGCAAGAGATTTGGGTTGAAGTTCCACCCCTTGAATGGGGCACTGCTGGGACCCTCCTGTGGGCTCCTATCTATGGAGGTGGTGATCCCATCACCATTTGCAGCAAAGAAGCCTTAGGATTCTTGAAAATTCTCCTTTTCACATCTGACTATGGCATGCATGCTAATGCCTGCTACACTACAGCTGGTATTTCCATGAATTGTATTGGCACAAGGCTTAAGATCAGAGTGGTTCTTCAAGAAGAACTCCTTAGATTCTGTTGTCACGTGCCTCTCCCCCACGTGGAATTGGACAAGGGCTCATGGGCGCATGACATAAGGCAAAAACAAAACAAAACCCAAAACCCACACCCATTGAATTGTCCCCATTCTATCTTAGAGTTGGATTGCATCACCTGGGCTTGACCTCTGCCAGTGGGCCTGTGCTGTCGTGCCATAAAAATCCAAGTCCGGAGAATCAGAGCTTCTTTCTTCCTACCTCTGTGGACTCTGGGGCCCTAGGTAGCCTCTTCCTCAGAGCCTTCCCCTTTTTCCTTGGTGTGTGTCTCTTGCCATGTGCCTTGGGGTGATTGCCATAGCTTTTGATACAATGAAAAGACTGGAAGCTCCGTAGGTTGTCTCTAAGTAAACAGGCCGCTGATACCTTGAGCTTTTCAGTGATTTATGAATCTGGGGCACTTGGACCAATCCAGACAGCTGTAGTGTGTCAAGCACTTAAAGCAACAGCTTGGAGCCAATTGTGAAGACCCACTAGAGCCAATCAATATCCTTGTCTCCCTCCCTTTCGACAAATGATTCCAGGAAACCTTGCATTTTCATGATGGTGTAGTGCCTGTCACCATTTCTCTCTTTCACACTGGTCCGTGGATATGTTGGTGTAGTGGTCTTGACAGGGAGGACCTGGGATAGAAATTAGCTCTTCCCAGACACGTGTGCTGAGGCCTCCCACACTGAGGTGTCCCCGACAACACCTGTTAAGTAGGGAGCCATTGTCAGCAGCAGTGAGGAATGCAGCCAGTAGGGGGAGGTTGCCTTGGTCATGTCCTCCGCGCAGGGAGACATGATGCTCCTGGTAGAGTTGCCTCTATCACTAGGTAGGCATGGCTAAGCAAGCACAACACCAGGGTACTGGTTGCAACACAGTGGACCCAGCAGCTGGCGTCTTCTTCGACACTAATCTAGGGATATGGTCTTCGGTGTCCAGCAATATCTCACTTGGAGATGAGTAGGAAATACACACCTCTGGAACCCTAGGATGGTGCCTGATTGTTGGTCTCTGCAGGGAGTCTGACCTTTTATGGCACTGCTAACTTAGGATGGGGGTTTCTGGCAACACGTGGCATCAGCCCAAAGCAAAGCTACAGACCACCAGCAAGCTCCAGCTCTTTCCCAGAGCAGCTGAGATGTGGGGGTGAGGAACGAGTGAGCCATTCTCAGTGGTAACACATTGTTGGAGGGCACCACCTAGGCCCCCAATCCCATCCCTGGGGACAAATGTGTTGGGGACCCCAGCTGTTGTACAGAATTAAGAACATGTAGACTGTATCCTGCTGAAGGATTAGGCAAGAGCCATTGCTCAGGGGGTGGACAGGTGGCTCCCTAGGCATCTGAGCTCTGGCTTTGGATACATGAGATGCATGGGGCCCTCTGACTCAAGGTGGCGTTTCAGTGCACCCCCAACAAAGGAAATGGAGGCACAGGATTTATGACTCACAGGGCCCAGAAGCAAGGGTACACAAGGACCTTGGGAAGGGCAGACCTCCTTCCCACAGTCCCAGTGATCAGGACATAGAAAACAGGGTAGCAGGTACCTGATCACTTGAGAATGGATGGGGCTGAAGTCCCTAACTTTTCACAGGCTCACATCTGTGTGGTTATTCGAGAAGGCTCTCAGAAAACCAGTGGGAATCCTAGGCAGATCCTTATCTAAGGTTAAACTCACTGCAAAGTAGGCAAGAGAAAGAGAGCAGGGATTCACATTGATCGGGCTCCAACTGGATGCCAGAGTCATCCATAGGCACTTGTGCCTGCCTTTCTGATTCATTTCATTGGGTGCTCCTTTAAACCTCATGGTCTCAGTCTCCCACATTTGGTAATTTTGTCTCCAGAGAGGCACAGCTTGTGCTAGGTGGAACCTAATGCCAGTCCCCTTCCCTCACAGCCCACAGACAGCCCAGTGTGGAACAGGCAGTGTGGGTGGGTGGTAGCCCTCCATTATCCTGAACCCACGTTGGGACTGGGGGAAGACAGATTACCTGGAGAATGAGAAAATGTTCAGTGTGCAACCGCACAGTTTTGGAGACAACTCATGAATTTGTCCCTGAAAGAGCTTGTGTGAACGTCTCTTAATTCTGGAAGCATATACCTCAGTTCAAGACCCAGATGCTGACTCAGGTCCTCTGCACATAATCTCGGGCTCAGTTTGGGCTCTTGGAAGCTTAGATATATACGTAGAGGCCACAAGCATGCAGTGTTTAAGTTTTATTTCAGCGTTCTGGTCAGTGAGCCATGAGAGATGTGTGTCAGAGCCGTGATGTGCCTGTGGACCCCTGTGTCTCCTGCAGACCCCCGAAACGTGGATATCAGCTCTGAAGCTTCATTGCTGTATTTTCTCACATGTACCAGTTGGATTGTCTATAGTTGTTCAGCAGTCAGGAGGCTAATTATGGATTGTCGTCAGCAACAATCAGTCCCTTAACTTTCTCGGGGTTGATAATTTGACATTTGTGGCGACACCACAAGGAATGCAGCTATTATGGCTTAAATGGGACCAAAAACCGCTCTGAGATATAACAGGGATTCATGACTTTGCCTCACTGGCCGCATTCTTGTTGGAGGGGTCCACTGCCTGTGCTCCCACCAGTGCCTCGTCTAGTGCACCATGGAGGATCCCAGCTTATGTGGCAATGGCAGTTCCTGTTAGTGTCGCACGACCCTCTGTGACTGCATTTCTCTGGGATACAGTCATAATTCAGCTGAGCCACATGGCGACTGCAGTAGGTGTCCTGACAGATGTTTCCAGGAACACATGACATATCAGTTTTCACATGACCAATATCGGTTGTGCTATGACATGAACCCAGCCGCAAACACCAGAACCCTGAGATCTCAGATGGATGGAATCCAACATGCTTTTGCAGCTGAGGGAGATGTGTGACAATCCTACACTGCAGCCTTCCACAAAGCACGTCTGTGTGGGAACAGGGTTCAGTGTTGAATTCCCCGGGGTCTTCTGCAGTGTCCATGTCAGCTGCTTTTTTGATTTATGGTCTAGCAGACATCTTCACCTTTCCAGAATTTTTGCAAAGATTTCTTGACAGTGCATAATGCAGTGAGTGCAGTTCCCATGATAGCAGCAGCCCTCTTCAGTGCACGGGGTTCCATCTTGCATATGGAAGTCATCAGGGCCCGACAAGGACACCCCACGGCAGGACTCTGGAAGATCACATATATTTTGGATTGGCCTGCCAAGTGTCCCAGCATCGAAATCGGTGCAGTTTGTATAGCATCTGCCTGTATTACATTTGTCCCCAGAGGTTAAAATACTATCACTCATACAGCATAGATTGCTATAGCACTGCTCTAAGGAGCTGCAGTCACAATGCTTGCCTGGGTCAGCCAAGTAGTTTCCGAAATGATTGTGGGTCAGGCTTTTATTTCAATGCACCATTCAGTTGTTGAAGAGGCACTTGCCTAATATGCGACTAATTTTGTGCTGTATATGAATGAAGGAACACTTCCTGAAAGCTTCAGGTATAAAAGAGAATTGGGTCCTAATGCAGTTGGACCTTTTCTGGCAAGCATATTCATCAGTGTCAACCCACAAACCAATATTTTTTGCAATCTGATGTGTTGCTATGACAGACATGAGTAAATAGTGTCTGCCTAAATAACCCATCACGATGGGGCTTTGTGGATGGCATATACTTCATACAACTGGACTGAAATTAACTTCATGGGATCCATTTCGAATCACAACTAAGGATGAATGTGGTTTAAGAATTCAAAAACCCTTGGACTCATAGTATCGAAAAAAACGGACTCTGATGCAACACATATTTGCCCATGTTAGCTGGATCTCTCTCATTATAAATTATCATGAAACCAATATAGTAACTTACATGAATCCCATGAAACAATGAGTCAATTAAGCTAACTAGCCTTATTAGGAATTGGGCACCTTTTGACCTGTGGTTGAACACACTCTATATTGTTTTGGAACTGAGAGCAGAATTCCGTGATGGGATGACTACAACTTACTAGAGATCCTGAGGACTGTACTGGCATTTCCTTGAGGAACAGGGGTCCCTATGCTCCTTATATCCCAGGTTATAAGTAGGTCCCATTGCATTGGTGTCTGCCACTCTCTGAGAAACAATGTGTTCAAATGTTGGGAATCGCTGATGTGTCTGATTTCATAGGCAAGGTCATCCAACTTCCTGATACCTTCAAGGCCCTGATAGCACGTGTCCATGGAGACCATGGAAAGAGGAATCTCCTCCAGGTAGCTGAGGTAGTAACAGTCTGGAGGCATGGAGGGGTAGTCCATCTGCAAGTCTCCCTGATCATCCTGAGTGATCATCAGCAGATGTCTGGACCTAAAGGGTTTCTTTGGCCACATGTGGATAACGGGTCTCTTGTCCCAAAACACAGGCTACAGGACAGCCAACCAGTCATCTGAATGCCCTTGCCATTGTGCAGCTCCTTCTTTGTAATTACCACCTCAAGGAGATGTAGCGCCATGAGGGACGACCTTGAGAACCCTGGACAGGAGCCAGCACTGCCCAGAATGCAAACTGCAAGAGGGGTGCCCTCAAGGTGACCTGGCCCTCAGCCACCCTCATGCCCCTGTTCAGGGACATCTGCCAGTGAGAGTGGATAAATGGAGGATCCTCAGGAAAGTGAGGTCTAGGCCATCTGACAGAACAGAGGGCTGTACCGGGTGGCCAGCCCCCTGCACCTGGGATCCACTTGTGGGTTTAGGTAACAGTCCCAGGGTGTGGCATTGTGTGACCCTGCACAACAGTTCAGCTGGGGTGGATGTGGGAGAAGCAGGTGAGCCAGTTCAAGCCATGCTCACATGGACATAGTAAGGACTTGGACCCAGAGACATGGCTCTATTCAACACATTCCATCTTTCCTCCAGCTAGTGAATATGGGATATGAAATTTTTTTTTATTTTTTTTATTTTTTTTTATTTTTTAATATATGAAATTTACTGTCAAATTGGTTTCCATACAACACCCAGTGCTCATGGGATATGAAATTTTAACACCCTGAACTTCTCTACCAATTCCACGTCCTGTGGTACTGCTGGGTCACTTTCTATGGATGACTGCTTTTCCTCATTATGGAGACCAATGCTTCCTACTTCCTTGGGATGTGGAGGTGGACATTGTCAATTTTACCTTTATAGGTGACTAAAAAAATAGCTTCGTCGTTTTTCATGTCTCATTCTGGTTAGACATTAGTTTTCAAGCCATTTGATCCTTTGGTTTTTGGTTTGAAGCTTCCTCTGAGTTTACTGAGGAAACATTTCCCAGTATTCTGTCATGATTGGTGAAGTACAAGGTTGTATTTTAGTATTTTTTTTTATGCCAGCTGGGGAGAACAGAAAGCACTGCTGACCATGTGTGAGCCCCAGGGGTTTTCCGCTCTGATCCCTTATTGGGGTTCTTTCCTGGCCTCTGGCAGTCTCCTCCCATGCATGTGTGGTTCCCTCCTCAGCTGGAGATGCCAGGGAGTGGAGGTAACTTTGGCAGCTTGCACCGTGGAGTCTGCACATGATCAAAAGACGTTATCAACCATGGAACTCCCTTGTTTGATTAAATATGCTCTCCTCCTTTAAAACCCCCTGCATCAGGGAGAAACCTCAGAGTTGGCTTTTGGACAGGAGTCTGCATTCTTACCAGTGGCTGGCCTTGTGCATAAGGCTCAAATTCCTTTCCTACCAAAACTCAAACTTTGAATGTTGACCTTTCCAGCAACAGGTAGCTGAATTCGGGATTTGATAACAATAAAACAGAGTGGAGTGGCAGTTGCCAGGTGCTGGCAGAGAGGCGCAATGAGGGTTAGATATCAAGGTGTGTGATATTCTGTTATGCAAGATGACTAAGTTCTAGAGGTCTTCTCCACAACATTACATGTGTACTTAACAATATTGTACTGTACGGTTAAAATTTAGTGAAGAGGGTGGATCTCAGTTTCAGTGAGATCTTACCGCAATACACGAGTTTTGCTTCTCACACAAAGTATGCATGGACACACACTCTGTACTGATAAGTGAAAATAATTTAAAAAAATGTACATACTTTGGATCCTAACCCTGGGGATATGCCATTTACAAGTATCTTCTTCCATTCCATAGGTTGTCTTTTAGTTTTGTTTATTGTTTCCTTCACTGTGCAGAATTTGCTATTTTGAGGTACTCCCAAGAGTTCATATATGTATGTATTTAATTTTCTTGTAATATTTTTAATTTAAATTTAAGTGTGTTAACCTACAGTGTAGTATTGATTTCAGGTGTAGAATTTAGTGATTCATCACGTACATATAACACCCAGTTCTCATCTCAACAAGTGCCCTCCTTAATGCCTATCTCCCTTTTAGCCCAACTTCCCCAATTCCCCTCAGTTTGTTCTCTGTATTTAAGTCTCTTCCTGTTTCTTCCCTCTCTGTTTTTCTCTTATTTTATTTTTCCTTCTCCTATGTTGTGTTTCTTATATTCCACATATGAATGAAATCATATGATATTTGACTTTTTCTTACTGACTTATTTCACTTAGGTTAATACGTTGTTGTTCCACACACATTTTCATTCTTTTTGATGGCTGAGTAATATTCCATTGTATATATTTACCACCTCTTCTTTATGTGTTCATCTCCTGATGGATATTTGGGCTCTCCCACAGTTTGCTTGTTGTTGATAGGGCTGCTATAAACATTGGGGTCCATGTGCCCCTTCGAATCAGCATTTTGGTATCCTTTGGATAAATACCTAGTAAAACAATTGCTCGATCACAGGATAGTTCTATTTTTAATTTTTTTCAGGAATCTCCACACTATTTTCCAGAATGGCTGCACCAGCTTTCATTCCCACCATGTTAATTTTAGCCATCCTGACAGGTGTGAGGTGTTATCTCATTGTGGTTTTGATTTATGTTCCCTGACGAGGAGTGACAATGAGCCTCATTACACGTGTCATTTCGCCATCTGGAAGTCTTCTTTGAAAAATGTCTATTCATGTCTTCTGACCATTTCTTCACCAGATTATTTGTTTTTTTTTCAGTGTCGAGTTTGAGAAGTTCTTTATAGATTTTGGATACTAAGCCTTTATCTGATAATGCCATTTGCAAATATCTTCTCCTATTTTGTCAGTTGCCTTTTAGTTTTGTTGATTGTGTCTTTGCTGTACACAAGCTGTTTATCTTGAGGTCCCAATAGTTCATTTTTGCTTTTGTTTCCCTTGCATCTGGGACATGTCCAGTAAGAAGTTGTTCTGACCGTGGTCAAAGAGTTTGGTGCCTGTGTTTTCCTCTAGGATTTTGATGGTTTCCTGTCTCACATTTAGGTCTTTCATCCATTTTGAATTTGTTTTTGTGTATATTGTAAGAAAGTGGTCCAGTTCCATTAGAGTTTCCTGTTGCTGTCCAGTTTTCCCAACACCCTTTGTTGAAGGGACTGTCATTTTTCCATTTGTTACTGTTTCCTGTTTTGACGAAGATTAGTTGACCATATTGTTATGTGTCCATTTATGGGTTTTCTACTCTGTTTCATTAATCTATGTGTCTCTTTTTGTGCCAGGACCGTACTGTCTTGATGACTACAGCATTGTAATATAGCTTGAAACCCAGAATTGTGATGCCTCTGTTTTTTTCTTTTTTAGGATCGCTTTGGGTGTTCAAGGTCTTTTGTGGTTCCATGATAATTTTAGAAATATTTGTTTTAGCTCTGTGAGGAATGCTTGTATTATTTGACAGGGATATTTGCATTGAATTATTTGCATTGAATGTCTAGATTGCTTTGGGTAGTATCAACATTTTAACAATGTTTTTTGTTTTAATCCATGTGCATGGAATATTTTTCCATTTCTTTGTGTCTTCTTCAATTTGTACCATAAATGTCCCAGGTTTTTCAGAGTAAAGCTCTTGTAACTCTTTAGTGAGGGTTATTTCTAGGTATCTTATGTTTTTTTGTGTAATTGTAAATGGGATAAATTCCTTGATTTCTCTTTCTCCTTCTTCATTATTGTTGTATCGAAATGCACAAATTTCTGTATGTTGATTTCGTATGCTGCAGCTTTACTGGTTTATTGTATCAGTTCTAGTGGGTTTTTTTTTTTTGGTGGAGTTTTTTAGGTTTTCTGTATGTAGTATAAAATTCAGCTCCAAAACTGAATAATCCTATTAAAAAATGAGCAGAAGGCATGAATAGACTTTCCAAAATGCAACATACAGATGGCCAATAAACACATGAAATGATGCTCAACATCACTCATCATCAGGGAAATATAAATCAAAACTACAACGAAATATCAACTCACTCCTGTCAGAATGACTAAACTCAACTACATAAGGAACATCAGGTGTTTGTGAGGATACAGAGAAAGAGGAACACTTTTGCACTGCTTGTAGGAATGGAAACTGGTGCAGTTTGTCTGGAAAACAGCATGGGCATTCCTCAAAATGCTAAAAATATAACTACCTTATGATTGATCAATTGAACTGCTAGGTATTTACCCAAAGGATACAAAAGTACTAATTTAAAGGGGATTGCAACTCTATATTTATAGCAGCCCTATCAAAAACAGCCCAGCTATGGAAACAGCCCAAGTAAGCATTGACTCATAAATGGATAAAGTACATGTGGTATATCTACACACACACACACACACACACACACACACACTCATACTCATACACTGGAATGTTTCTCAGCCCTGAAAGGAATGACATTTGCTATTTGTAATGATATGGATGGAGTTAGAGAGTATTATGCTAACTGAAACAAGTGAGAGAAAGACAAATATATGCTTTCATTCATATGTAGAATTTAAGAAACTTCAAATGGGAAATGGGACAAAGAAGAGAGAAGAGCTACACCAAGAAATAAACTTTTTTCAATGTTTTTAAATTTATGTTGAGATAGAATGGGGCGAGGAGCAGAGGAAGCGGGAAGGAGAATCCCAAGCAGTCTCTTTGCTGTCAGTGCAGAAACCAAAATGGGGCTTGATCTCAGAATCCATGATATCAAGACATGAACCCAAATCAAGAGTCTTAGGCTTAAGCCATGGAACATATAAACCCAACAAAACAGATTCTTACCTATACAAAACAAACTTATGGTTACCAGAGGGAACGTGGGAGGAGGTTTGGGGAAGTAGGTGATGGGGTTGCAGGGCCGCACTCATAATGAGCACTGGGTGTTGTATGGAAATGTTGAATCGCTATATTTTACACCTGAAAGTAATACTACATTGAATGTTTACTATGTGGAATATGAATAAAATCTCAAATGATGTATTTACAGTGTCTGCAAATGGCCTTCTTGCCATAGAGCCCATGAAGAAACATTTATTCCAGAAAATATACTGACAGACGGCAAAGCTAGAATTTTGAGCTAAGGTATGTGCCTTTCCTTCCCCACCCCAGCTCAGCAAATGGAAACTCCAGTGCAAGGAGCTGGGACTATAGGCATGTGCCACTGAGCCTGGCTGCAACCTCCCCTCCAGACTGTTGCAACCAATACCAGGGTTCCTGGTGACCAGCTCCTGTTCAGAGGACTCTTTCCCAGAGGGACAGGATGTCAGTGGCCCTAAGCTGTTTGCTGTTGAGGCCAAGCCCCAGCAGGTGCCACTGAGATGTGGGACTCACTCATTGTTTGCAGCCCCACTCCCAGGATGGAAACTCTGCCCTGGGCACAGTCCACTCGGGATGCTGGGAGCCTGGTCACCCCAGACCTGACTTGTACGGCAGGGGTCTCATGCCACTAGGACAAGCAAGGCTCAAAGAAGTGCAGCTGCCACTCACCCCTAAACTGATCCCTCATTTTGTCCCCACCTGCAGCTGCAGAGTTTTGCCCAGGGCAGGGGGGAGCTGGAGCAATCCACTAAACCAAGGTGCAAATCTGTTTCAGTATAACTGACTTCATTTACAGATGAGGGTGAGGAAGGTCTGGGCCTCATGTTGTGGGAGAGTCAGGTGCAGGAGACAAATGTTTTCAGTGGAGTATTCCTAACCTACTCCTCCTCACCTGCAGGAGAGAGCCAGAGCCAGGGACAGTGGAGGGAACAGCTCCTGTCAGAACACATGTCAGATTATGGCCTCAACAACTCTCCATTCAGAGGAGTCCGAGGTTGTAGGGTTTAGTCTGTGGAGAGTTGAAACATGAGAGCATTGTTGAGCGCAGGACAGCATTCAACATGAGGCAGAGGAACTTATCATGTGAATGTTGGGCAGAAAGAGATAAAGAAACCCAGCCAAACACTGTCATCTGGGCTGGCTGTGTGAATGTCCCAGGCCACACCACCTCTGTAGTCTTTGAGACGACTTCCCTTCCCTCATATCATGTCTTTGAGGTTCTCCTAGTTTCAATTCTGCATCAATAGCGTCACATTTCTGTGGCAAAGCATCCCATTGATGGAAGTTTCATACTTGGTTTATTCCTTTTTATTTAGAAAGACTTTTGCCTTATTCCTAGCTTCTAACACTAAGATGCTATAAATATTTACACACCATTTATTTTGTGAGCATGGGATTTCACTCTGGAGCAGACACTCGGGAGTGGTATTTCCAGGTTACATGTTAAGTCATCCATGTATAATTTCATAAGCAACAGCCAACAGTTTTCCAGAGCTGGTGTTCGTGTTTCATTCCTACCTGCAGTGTTTGAGGCCCCACGTGTGCTGGATGCTCACCTGGATGGTGTTGCCAGTGTTCCCTTCATACCTGAGCCCTCAGGATGAGTGCATAGGGCATCTATTGCATTCTTGATTTGAATTTCCTTGACAGTCGATGGTGTGAAGAGTCTTTTCCTGTCCTTACCTAATGTGTCTATAACCTCTAGGATGGGATGTTTACTACGCAAGGCTGTGCTTGTTTTATAGAGTGTTGTTTCCTTTCTTCCTATTGACTGTTGAGGGTTCTTAGCATATTCGGGATGCAAGTCCCTTGGTGGTTATGCAATTTGTGAATATTGTCTTTTCCTCCGTAACTTGTCTTACTACTATTGATTGCCACGTGTTCAGAAAAAAATTATTTGATTTTCACAAAGCCCATTTATACTATTTCTTTTTATGGGCCTTTGGTTCTTAGGTATAATTTTGGTTTTCATAATGATTGATTGCTTGTGACTGATAATTTTTTTTTTTAATTTTTATTCTTGAGACAGAGAGAGAGAGAGTGCAAGTGGGCGAGAGGCAGAGAGAGGGAGACACAATCAGAAGCAGGCTCTAGGCTCCAAGCTGTAAGCATAGAAACTGACACGGGGCTCAAACCCATGAACCGTGAGATCGTGAACTGAGCTGAAGTCAGATGCTTAACTGACTGAGCCACGCAGGCACCCCAGTAATTTCTTGATTTACAATATAACTAAAATCTTTTTTTTTTTTCTGGTGTCTCTCAATGCTGACTTGTTCGCTAACTGGTCTCTGGTCTCTGTTGTTTGTTTTTAAGTTTATAGTGTGTAGTAACTCATTTTCATGGCATGGTTTTTTCATAATATATGGAAATTCTGTTCTCATGCTGAAATTGAACTCAAGTTTCACAAGATATGCTGTGTGTGTCTTTTTGGACAGATTGTTTATCAGATTTGATAGATGTGCTCCGGGGCCAAAAAACACGTTAACCTTTCCAAGTTTTGGGGTTTCTATATGTGTCAGGAGCCATTGAGCTCTGTGCCCACAACCAAGTTCATGACTCAAGATGTTTCCTTCACAATTCTATGCGAAACGCTGACAATTCATTCTGTGCATTGTCACTGTCAGACACTTCATGAATAGAACACATGAAACTGTTTTATCATTTCCTGCATTTATTTTTTGTTTTGCATGTTTGGGAGTATAAGATTTCTTCTTCCTTCCAAGGGGAGCTCATACAGCATTTGTGGAATTATTCCAGGCTTCTCATGTCCTAATGCTTTTGCAACGTGCTGTACAGTGTTTCACTAAGTGCATATTTAGGTTTATTTGTACTCTGCCACTTTGGGTGATAGGAGCCCATGAGACAGGCTGCACCATATGGGTTTTTATTTGTCCCCATGTAAGTGATCGGTCATATTGAACATTTATAGAACACATAGCCCCTCACTTTCATGCACCAGAAACAGGGGACATGCTTCTTTTCAAAGAGAAGGGAAAGGAATAAAAGGGAGTGGAGCCAGCAAGGTCGTGGGAGGAAACCCAGAGCCTGGCAGGAATGGTCATCTCTCCACACTTTTCAGTCAGGCAGATGAGAATCCCTGCTGTGGTCCAACCTGGGTTCTTGTGCAGGTGTCTGGACAAGTTGCCCATGGGGTGTCGGAACAGTGGAGTTGGGAAGGGCAGCTGTGGTTTGAATTCCAGCCCACCTGGAACCACTGTAAAAGTCATGAGTATGTTAATTAATGTCCACTAGCAGTTAGGGATAAAATGAGTAAATGCAAGAAGTTAGACTCACTACCTTAGATTCCATGTTCACGACAATTTGTGACAATGTTTCTCCCTTCCTTTTTTTCCACTTTTCTAACTTTTTAAGTTTGTGTTTAAATTTTTATTAGATTACATACTGTGTGATATTAATTTCAGTAGTAGAATTCACTGATTCATCACCCACATTCACATCCAGTACGCATCAGAACACTTGGCCTACTTAATCCCCATCATCCATTAACGCATCCCCTACACCCCTGTCCTCCAGCAACCCTCAATTCGTTCTCTATCCTTGGAGTCTTTTATATTTTTTCTTGCTCTTTTTTTCCCTTTCCCCTATGTTCATCTGCTGTGTTTCTTAAATTCCCCATATAAGGAAATAATATCATGCTCGTCTTTCTTGGACTGCCTTATGTCACTTAGCATGATATCCTCTAACTGCATCAACATCTTTGCAAATGGCAAGATTTCATTCTTTTTTATGACCGAATAATATTCTAGTCTATACATATACATGCATATTCATCACTCGGTGGACTTTTGGTCTCTCTCCTCACTTTGGCTCTCATTGTTAATGCTGCTATAAACATTGGGGTGCATGTGCCTCCTCAAATCAGAATTTTTGTATCCTTTGGGTGAATACCTAGTAGAGCAATTACTGGAGTACAAGGTAGTTTCAGTTTTAAGTATTTAAAGTGTTTTCTGGAATGGCCACACCCCTTTGCATTCCCACCAAGAGTATAAAAGGGTTCCATTTTCTCCTCATCCTCATCAATATCTGTTGTTTCCTGAGTTGTTAATTTTAGCCATTCTGAGAGTTGTGAGGTCCTATCTCATTAAGTTTTGATTTGTGTTTCCCTGTTGTTGAGTGATGATGAGTATTTTTCATTAGCCATCTGGATGCTTTGTTTGGAAAAGTGTCTAGTCATGTCTTCTGCCCTTTTCTTCACTGGATTGTTTGTATTTTGGATGCTGAGTTTGATATGTTCTCTATAGATTTTGGATAGAAAGGCTTTATGAGATATATCATTTGCAAATACATTTTTCAATTCTGTAGGTTTCCTTTTAGAGTAGTTGATTGTTTCTTTAGTTGTGCAGAAGCTTTTCATTTTGATGAGGCCCTGGCTGTTAATGTTTGCTATTGTTTCCTTTGCCTTCTGAGACACGTCTAGTAAGAAGTTGCGATGTCCAATGTCAAAGAAGTTGCTGCCTGAGTTCTCCTCTAGTATTTTGATAGTCTCCTGTCTCACATTTAGGTCTTTCACCCATTTTGAATTTATTTTTGTGTATGGTGTAAGAAAGTGGCTCAGTTTCATTCTTCTGCATGTTCTGGTCCAGTTTTCCCAACACCCTTCATTGAGAAGACTGTCTTTTTTTTTTTTCCCATTACATAGTCTTTCCTACTTCATTCAAGATGAGGTGACCATACATGTGTGAGTCCATATCTGGGCTTACTAGTCTGTTCTATTGATCTGTGTGTCTCTTTTGTGCTTGTAGCATACTGTCTTGATGACTACTGCTTTGTAATATACCATGAAGTCTGCAATCATAAAGTCTCCTGTTTCTTTGTGTAGCATAGACATGTCAACAATACTTGCTCCTTCAATCCTGAACATTGACTGTGTTTCCATTTCTTTGTGTCATCCTCAGTTCTTTCATCGTGTTTGTATTTTTCAGAGTATAGATCTTTTAACCCTTTAGTTATCCTATTATTTTTGGTGCAATTGTAAAGGGGATGGAATTTGTTTGGATTTGTCTTTCTGTTTCTACATTATTACTATATACAAATGCAATAGATTTTTGCATGTTGATTTTGTATCTTGTTACTTTGCTGAATTTGTGTATCAGTGCTTGCAATATTTTGGTGGGTTCTTGGGTTTTCTATATAGAGTGTCATGTCATTGTGAAGAGTGAACGTTTGACTTCTTTCTTGCCAATTTGAATGCCTTTATTTCTTTTTGTTGTCTGTTTGTGAGGATAAGACTTCCAGCTATGTTAAGTAGAATGATGGGAGTGGGCATCCCTCTTGTGTTCCTGACAGTAGAGGAAAAGGTTTTTTCCCTACTGTGGATAGTACCTGTGGGGTTTTCATATATGGTCTTTATGATGTTAAGGTGTGTTTCCTCTATGCCTTGTTGAGGGTTTTTATTAAGAAAGGTTGCTGTACTTTGTCAAATGCTCTTTTTCACATCTATTGAGAGGATCATATAGTTTTTATCCTTTATCTTATCGATGTGTTGTATGACATTGAGTCATTTGTGAATATTGAACCACCCTTACAACCAAGGAATGAATCCCACCTGATCGTGGTAAATGATAATTTTAACGTATTTTTGGATTCAAGCTGCAATTATTTTCTTGATAATTGTTGCATCCATGCTCATTAGGGCTAGTGGCTTTTAAGTCTCCTTTTTAGTTGGGTTTTATTTGACTTGGAACCATGGTCATACTGTTCTTATAGAATGAGTTTGGAAGTTTTCTTTCCATTTCTATTATTTGGAACAGTTTGGTAAGACTAGAATATTCTATGCCACTTAAATAGATTATTTACACTCTTCTTTAAATATCAGGTAGAATTCACCTGTGAAGCCATCAGGCCCTGGTCTTTTGTGTTTCAGTAGAGTTTTGATTACGGATCAATTGCTTTGTTCATTATCAGTCAGTTCAGGTTTTCTGTTTCTTCCTATTTCAGTTACTGTAGTTTCCATTACTGTAGGAATTTATCCAGTTCTTCCAGATTGACCAGTTTGTTGGCATACAAATTTCCAAAATATTTTCTTCTAATTGTATTTCTGTGCTATTAGTTGTGATCTCTCGTCTTAAATTTGTGGTTATATTTACTTAGTCCTTTCTCTTTTGTTTTTGGCAAACCTGGCCTTGGGTTTATCATTTTTATTTATGATTCCAAAAACCAACTTGTATTTTCATTCATCTGTCTAATGTTTTGTTTGTTTCTTTATCATTTGTGTGCTCTAATGTTTTTTATTTACCTTCTGCTGGCTTTAGGGTTCATTTGCTGTTCATTTTCTAGCTTCTTTAGTTGTGAAGTGGTTGTGTGTTTGAGATTTTTCTTCTTTCTTGAGTTTGGCCTGTATTGCTATATATTTCCCTCTTCCAACCACTTTTGCTGCATCCAGATGGGGCACTGGCATGTTTTCATTTTAATTTGCATGTATGTGTTTTTTATTGCTTCTCTAATTTCCTGAAAACCTCATTCATTCTTTACCACAATGTTCTTTAACCTTAGGTATTAGTGGTGTTGCCAAAGTTCTTGTGGTTGACTTCACGTTTCATAGTGTTTGGTATGAAAATGTACATGTATGATCTCAGTCTTTTTGAACTTGTAGTGAGCTGATTTATGACATAGTATGTGATCTGTTGTGGAGAATGTTGCATGTGCAGTCAAAAAGAATGAGTATTCTGTTGCTATACGGTGGAATGTTCTGAATATATCTGTTAAGTCCATTTGGTCCAGTGTGCCTTTCTAAGCCATTGTTTCCTTATTAATTTTGGCTTAGGTGATGTGTCCATTGCTGTAAGTGGAGTGTTGAAGTTCTCTATTATTATTCTTGTATTATTATCAATAAGTTTTTTGATGTTTCTTATTAATTGATTTATGTATATATCAGTGCTTACCCTTTCGGTGTATAAATATTTAAAGCTTTATATCTTCTTGTTGGATAGACCCCTTCATGATGATGTACTGACTTCCTCATCTCTTGTAACAG
Organism: Panthera tigris; assembly: GCF_018350195.1. NCBI lineage: Eukaryota > Metazoa > Chordata > Mammalia > Carnivora > Felidae > Panthera > Panthera tigris. The sequence goes on from NC_056665.1 coordinate 146,433,403, forward strand.
ACTTTGGTTTAAAATCTAGTTAGTGTGATATGAGTATGGTACTACACCTTTCTTTTGATGTCCATTAGCCTGATAAATTGTTCTCCCTCCCCTCACTTTCCATCTACAGTTGCTTTAGGTTGAAAATGAGTCTATCGTAGGTAGTGTACAGGTCTTGCATTTTTTTAATCCATTCTGATATCCTTTGTCTTTTGATTGGACCATTTTTCCCTTTTACATTCACAGTGATTATTGATAGATATAAACTTTTGCCATTGTGTTATCTCTAAAGTCCCTGTTTCTGGAGATTTTCTCTGCTTATTTCTAGTCTTTGTTTCTTTTAGTCTTCCTTTTCCACTCAAAGAGTCCCCTTTGATAATTCTTGCAGGGCGCTTGTTTAGAGGCCATGAACTCCTTTGGTTTTTGCTTTTCTGGGAAATTCTATCTCTTCTTGTATCCGAATGACCCTTTCTGGACAAAGTATTCTTGCTGCATAATTTTCAACTGTGCATGTTGTGGATATCATGTTACTCCCTTCTTGCCTGAAGGTTTCTGTGGATACATCTGCCATAATCTTTTCTTTTGTCTTCCCTGTTTATTTAGTGACCTCTTTTGTCTTGGTGCTTATAGCGTTTTCCTTCTTCTGTGTATTTTACCAATTTCTCTCTGATATGTCTCAGTGTTGGCCTGCTTTTTTAAAATAATGGCATTCTCTGTGCCTCCTAGATGTGTATGTCTGTTTCCTTCCCCATTTTGGGGAATTTCCCATGGTAATTCACTCAGATAACTCTTCTTCCCTTGTTTTCTCCCTCTCCTTCTTCTGGGACTCCTTTGAAAAGAATTTTATTACACATTATGGAGTTGCTGAGATCCCTAAGTATATGTTTGTGAGGCAATACTTTAATTTTCCTCTTCCTTTCTGCTTTATTTCCCCCACAATGTTATCTTCTATGTCACTTGCTCATTCATCTGCTTTACGCCTTGAGGTCATTATATACCATCAGTTTCACATCTTGGTTACAGCATTTAAAATTTCAGCATGCTAGGTTTTAGGTCATTTCTATCTGCAGTAAGGGTTTCCTTCATGTCTCCTATGCTTTCCTCAAGCACAGCAAGTATCCGTATGATAGTTGTTAAAAATTCTATTTCCTTGTGAGAGTTTTTAGAAATTCTGTTTGAGGCATATTAGTTATATGTGCTTTAATAATATCCCTGGCAATGACCTTTTATCGTTTTTTCTTTTGGGATGAATTCCTCCATCATGGTGTATGTCTATGTCTCTGCTTTCTTAAGTGTTTTAGAAAATCCTGTTTTGTTTTCTGCTTCTAGAGTAGTGTCTTTATTGAAAAGTGTTCAATTGCTGTTGAGGGCTTGACTCTTTAGGAAGCATTTGTTGCATAATCTGTGTGCACTGTGGTGTTGTGTATTGGCTGCTCTGTCCCTCAGCTAAGTCCTCTGCAGAGTTTCTCCTTTTCTCCATCGATGAGTGTTTAGACATTGTCCACAATGTTGTGAGTTTTAACCAGGTGAGTTTGTTCTGCCTGTTAAAAGAGGCTAATTCCTATTTCCCCTAGAGGTGAAGCTATGCCTCACTATATGGTCAGTAGACTTGGTGCCTTTGGGGGTATATGTCGTCTTTTGAGGGAGGGGCGCAGTGCTGATTTGGTTTCCAGGCCCTCTTTCTCTAGTAAGGAAGCACCTGAGGAAGGCAAGGGGGGGTATAGCTTGGTGTCAGTGGCTTAGCTTCTACTGGGAGGTTCTGTGCTGCTCACTGAATTCTGTCCATGCTGATTGGTGGGAGGAAATATTGGCATCAGCTCCCTGTCTAGTCCCTTGAGTTGGAGTTCCCAGCTTCCCCTGTTCAGGAAGCCCTCCCACAAAGAGAACAATCTGTACCTGTGGGTCCCAGGCTTCCATCAGAACCCTGCCTTCACCCTGTCTGTGTCCAAACCATTGGCCCACCTGGTGGCACAGGGCTCTTATGTTTTATCTCAGGAGCTCTAGCTGGGTTTGAAAACTCCAAATTATATGAACTCAATATGACTGGGACCCCAGTGATCCTCTGTGACAGGGTCTCGCTGTGCTGTGGCTGGAGGTGTTTATCCCAGGAGGGCAGTTGCATGAACACTAGGGGCTTGGAGTTCATGGTGAGGAAGAACAAAGAGGCAGCATTCAGTTAGCTGCTCTCAGCAGAGGCTCCTATGCTAATGACCAGGGCAGTGCAATGGTGCCTGTCAGCTCTCCTGCCCCACAAGAGGCAATGCACCCTTTACAAAATGCACCCTGAGAAGGGCATTGTCTCTCCCCAAGTCGCCCAGGAGATTCCCAGACCACAATGCCCCCTATGCAACTCTGCCTTCCTTCTCCACAGAAGCACAGCTATGCCCACCAGGCTCCATGCCAGTCATGGCATGGACTTCTAAATCTTCAGTCTTTGACCTGCACATTTACAGGAGGTTGACTTGTCATGATTACCTTTATGTGTCATCTTGACTGCATCATGGGTGCCCAGACTCCCCACTGTTTCTGTGGATGTCTGTGATGTGTTCCAGAAGAGACTGGCATTTCTATCCATGGTTTCTGTCTGCCTGGGCATCACCCATTCCATTAAGGTTAAGAATAGAAACTGATGCAGAGGGAGGAGGAATTCCCTCAGTTTTACTTGCCATGTGCATGTTTGAATTGGAACATTGGTCTCCTCTGGGCCTTGTTCTGAGAGTTACATCATCAGCTCTTCACATTCTGAGACTAGAAACTAGTTCAGCATCAGATGAGAATTACACCTCTGGTTTTCCTGGGTCTCCAGCATGTGAGAGTGGAATATGGGGCTTATCAATGTATTTAGTCATGGAAACCAATGTTCTTTGGTTTCTGTTCCTCGGGAGAATCCTGACTAATACATGGAGATGAATTATCTCTTCTTTAGAGGAATTGGATAAAGCTGTAGCTCATTTAAAGTCCTGAGTAGCAAGTTCCAGGAGGGAAGTGTGTCACATTGTTGGGACAAGTGCTGGGTGAAGATAATGGGGGTCTGGGGGATCCTGTAGTCCTGGCTGCACAGTGAGTGCATCTGGGACTCCTGTAAAGGTTCAGCTGTTGTGCATCAGGAAATCTGCAATTCACTCATACTGAGAGACAGGAGTAAGCAATGCAAACAACTGTGTCTTTGTGCATGTTAGGGTAGTTTTCCTATGACAACACAGTTGCTAATTCAGAGAGTTAATAGATAAAGACAGAATCCTGTGACCAGAGAGGCTCCCTAGAGAAACTGCTGTGTGGAGAGGAAGCCCCAGACCCTGACAGGAAAGCTTCCTTTAACCTCCATCTGCACCTGCTCCTGGGAACACAAAGCAGAATTGTGCATAGTGTGCGCCCCCTGGTGGTGCTGATCCCCCCTGCAGGGAGGTTTGTGTCTGGGTTCCCAGTGAGGTCCCCTCACCGTGTCACTTGCACAGTAATATGTGGCCGTGTCCTCGGTCTTCAGGCTGTTCATCTGCAGATACAGCGTGTTCTTGGCGTTGTCTCTGGAGATGGTGAATCGGCCCTTCACGGAGTCTGTGTAGCCTGTGTTACTTCCATCATATTTAATATATGCGACCCACTGCAGCCCCTTCCCTGGAGCCTGGCGGACCCAGCTCATTCCATAGTTACTGAAGGTGAATCCAGAGGCCACACAGGTGAGTCTCAGGGACCCGCCAGGCTTCACCAGGTCTCCCCCAGACTCCACCAGCTGCACGTCACACTGGACACCTGTAGACACAAGACATCTTGGTCAGGAAACTGTCACACATCCACTCTTTCTCAGTCATGTCCACTCACATACTCAGTGTCTCCCATTCACCGTGAATTACCTTTTAAAAGAGCAACCAGGAAAACCCAGCCCAGCACAAACTCCATGGTGAGGTGTGTGTGTTCTGTGCTGATCACAGAATGGGAACACCTGGGACTCCCGGGGCTGGGGCTCCTCTCCCAGCTGCAGGGTTGGAGCTGGACTGGTTTAATCAGCACAGGGAGGGCCCTATTTGCATATCCTCTGACTATATATCAGGCTCCAGACTTAGATTTGTTTCAAATTTAAAACCAGTGTTTGAGAGGCACTTCTAGATCACTTCTTGCAGAAGGGACTGTGACAGTATAAATAATTCTAATCTGTGAACACAGTCATCTTTTCATCTGTGTTTGCCATTTTACATATCTTTCTCCCAGCAGGTCATGTTTGGTATGTTATTTTACTTTTTAGTGAAATTTAATCCTAAATACTTTATTTTGTGCCATATAATTTTAATATGTGTTTATTTTTGTGTGATAGATAGAAGGAGAGAGAGATCAGAGAGAGAGAAAGGGACAGAGAATCCTAAGTAGGCTGTAAACAATCATTTCAGACCCTGCCTCAGAATTAAACTCAGGAACCATGAGATCATGACCTGAGCCAAAATCAACAGTAGGCCCTTAACGGATTGAGCCACACAGGTTCTCCATTTTGTGCCATTTTCAATTGTGTGATGTTGTTAGTTTTTTCATATACTATGTTTTTGTTGTATGGAAATACAACATATTTTTGTATGTTGATTTGTATCCTGAACTTTTCCTGAGTTTATTAGTTCTGATACTTTTTTTGTGGAGTTTCTAAGGTTTCACTATATGTAAGTTCACGTGATTCTCAAATAATTTTCTTCTTACTGATTTACATGTCTTCATTTCATTTTCTTACCTAATTTTTATGGGTACATCTGCAACTTGTAGGAGCAGCAAGCTTTTTCCTTCTTTGCTTCTGTGTTCTTTGTCTGGTCTAAGGATTCAATTGACATAAGACAGATCTACAGAAGAGAATAAATTTCATTTGCATGTGCACAAGCTTCCTAATAATATGACACCCAGAGAATGAAGAAAGGAGGTGGCACTTGTGCCTTTTAGAATAAAAAACAATGGATTTGTGAAGAGTTAACAAGACAGAGATTTGGGTTTGGGCAAGTCAATTAGTGAGGAATTAACAAGGCTTGTTTGCACAGCCTTCTTGGTGCTAAGTTCCCATTTCTGGTGCTAAGGATGGTTCTCCCATTCTGGTATAGGGGAAGAAGATTCCCAGGAGAGATTTATGTCCTGCTCTCAGGGGGACAAAGAAGGGTCACAGATTGCTTAGACTAGCTGTTACTCTAGTGACTTTCCTCCAAATAAGCAATGTGACTAGATGACATACATTGGGTGCCATATTTTACTGGTCTTCATGTTACCATGTGGAATACCTATGTAGGGAATGAGCATCCTTGCCCGGCTCCTAATGTGACAGGAAAAGCTTCAGTTTTTCACTGTTAAATATGCTGTCATGTGTGGCCTTTTCATCTATGGCCACGATTTTGTGGAGGTTATTTCTTTCTTTCCCTCAGTTGCTGAGATTTTTTAATAATGACAATTTGTTGAATTTTGTCTAGTTTTATATGTATCAATAGATGATGATCTAGATGATCAACAGATGTGACTGCATTGTCACATATGACCCTTTCATTGTGCTGTTGCATTCACTATGCTAGGAGTTTCGCATGTATGTCCATCTGAGATATTGGCCTTTAGTTTCTCTTCTTACGGTGTCTTTCGATTTTGCAGCATAGTAAGGTTGGTCTTGTAGATGAACTGGGGCATATTCCTTTCTTTTCAGTTTTTGGTAAGAGTCTGAGAGGTATTGTCATTAAGTCTCTTTTATATTTTGAGATAATTCACAGATAAAGCCCTGTGTACTAAGCTGACTTTTTCTTTTGGGGCGGTGTATGATTAGATTATAGATTGAATTTTATTTGTGTTCATCCTGTTAATTTTCTGTTTCTTCATGTACAGTCTTGCGGATTGTTTGTCTTTGGAAATTGCCTAGTTGCCCTTAGTTATCTAATAATGGGTCTATAATTATCTAGGCATTTTCTGTTATTGTTTTTCACTTCTTTGGTATCAGTTATGTCCCCTCCTTAATTCTGATTGTATCTGTTTGAGTTTTACTTATTTCCTAGTAGAGATGCTTTTTAAATTGCATTTAGCTTTCCAGATATCCATTTCAATTTGTTAATTTTTTGTATTATTACACTTTTTATTCCTCTTATCTGTTCTAATAATTTCTAATATTAGTTGAGTTAATAAAATGCCAATGAATGTATCTGGGAAATTATTATTTATATGGTACCACAAGCACACAGAAGTGAGAAAACAATCCTGAGAAAGAAGAACAAACCTGGAGACAGCACACATCCTCCTTTCTAAGTATATTGCAGAGGTACATTGTCTCTAACACTGTGCTGCTGGCACAGTCAGACACACAGACCAGTGGAGCAGATTACAGAGACCAGAGTGAGATGTGTCTGGATGCAGTCAGCAAATCCTCCATGAGATTTCATAGAATTAAAATTAGGGAAAAAAATGGCCTCTTTCACAAATGGTTTTGAATTCCAGTGAGTAAAATAATGACATTTTGTCCTTATCTTATAACATACAGATATGTAGACCCCCATTCAGCCCCTTCCCTGGAGTCTGGCAAACGCACCTAATCAATTAGCTACTGAAGGGGAATCTAGAGACTTCACAGGAGAGTCTCAGGGACCCCCTCCCCTGCCAGGCATCATCAGGTCTCCCCCAGACTCCACCAGCTGTATGTCACACAAGACATCTACAGATACAAGTCAGGAAAATGTCACACATCCACTGTTTCTCTCACTCATATCCACTAACATAGTCAGTGTTTCTTGTTCATGAATTACTGTTTAAAATAGAACCAAGGAAAACCAAAGTGAACCCAAACTCCATGGTGAGATGTCTGTGTTCTGTTCTGATCACTGAATGTGAACACTTAGGGGCTGGGGCTCTTCTCCCAGCTACAGTTTCAGGGATGGGTTTAATCAGAATACAGACGTCCTTTGACAATATAGCAAATTTTGCAATAGAATCCTCAAGAAACCAGTGACCCTTGGCAGGTGTAAGGGATGGGGCAGTGTTTGGTGTCACATTATCTTTCAGGACATTGTGATTTATTAATTTGTGATTTTGCTGCAGTGATTATAAGTACCCATGATAATCCTTATTTTCACATATGCACCCAAATACTTGAGGTAAGAATCAGTATACCACCATTGTACAGGTTAACAGATACACTGCAGCAGAGACAGAGTGTGTGAATGTCCAAGATCACGTATGAGGTGATAGTAGTCCCAGTATCTGAACCTGTGCTCCCCATCAGGGGACCCACCGGCCTCCTGAACCACATGCAGGACAAGGCTGGACATCCCAGTGAGGTTTGCAGGTTCCTGACCTTCTAGAAGTCCCAGGAGAGTGATGGATAGAAGCCAGGTCTATTCTGTCACAAATTGGAGTGAGTGAGAAGCCTCGACAGAGACTCACAGAGCTGATGGAGATTCCAGGGGGTTTCTACAAACACAAGGGGTCATTTACACATGAACTCTATGTGGACATCAATGGAAACCCTCAATATGGAGCCTCTGGGTGGCTCAGTTGGTTAAGTGTCCGATTTTCACTCAGGTCATGGTCTCACAGTTTATGAGTCTGAGCCTTGTGTCGTGCTCTGTGCTGACAGCTCAGAGCCTGGAGACTGCTTCATATTCTGATACTGTGTCTCCTCTCTCTCTCTTCCCTTTGCCTGCTCGTAGTCTGTCTCTCTCTCTCATAAAAATAAATAAACATTAAAAAAAGAAAGCCTCAGTAATGTTAAAATGGTTGAATTTTATTAAACTATGTTGAAGGCAAAACACCTGAGATCAGGAAGGATGATGTTAATTAAAAATATTTCTTCATCTATGAAATGGAGAACATTATTCTTCTGAAGTCTTGTTAATGTGAGAATGATCAAAGATGTATTTATCCCAGTGTCTGACCCTGGGAAAATTTGTGTATTCCCATTATCATGGTTTATTTAAACAGGGAGGACACTTGTGTGTTTCCACAGCTTTTACAAACTCTTTGCTGTGTTCACGTCAGAGGAAGTGTGCAGAGCCTGGATCTGAAAGCCCTTGAGAGGAGACCAGTCCTCAACCAATCTCTTGTCGTGGATCATGAGCTCTCTGGTCTCTGAGTTCCCCCTGGTGGTTGTGATTGCCCCCGGTGGTCCCCGTGCTCCTGTTGTTTCACAGACCCCTGCAGAGTTACAGTGACTCCTTTATTCCCCTCCCCATTTATGCAACAGGCAAGGGTGAGACCCTTCCATCATGAGCACTGCAGACCCTTCTGCTCACAGGATGACTCCTCCTACATATTTTCCATCTTTGCACCCTTCACTCTGCTTTTTGCCTCTAAATATACAGTTATATTTCCTTTAATCATTGGTGAGCAACAATCTTGAATAGTCATCCTTACCAGCTGGCAAGAGTCAGAAGAACTTTTCATTTGATAATCGAGAGAACAAAAGAAAGATTTTTGGGCTCAGAAATTCTACCTTCATGAAACTGGGATAAATGTGCTCAGCGTCAGACATGTACCACCTTCAAGAAAAAAGGAAGTGTCAATCCCAGAGACAAGTTGGAGTCTGAGATTCAGAGCATTCTGTCTTTGAACCTAACGGGTTTCCCCAGATTGATAATCAAATTGTTTCTTGTTGGTGATGCACTTCTAAATTACACTGTATTTCTTCTGGGATAGGAATGTCAGTACCTGTTATGTTATGGTTACCATGCAGAAGCATTCAGAAAACAAAAATGGTTTTCTAGAAATGCAGGTTGGCTGATGGAGAGAGTTTCACCCCAGGATGGAAGGTACCACGGTCTCACCGTACACAAGCTACATGGTTAGATTTGGGGTTTTAGAGGTAGTGAAATTTAGGAACGTTTTGGACTTGACTTAATATGTAATGATTTGACATGTTGGAGGATTTGGGGGTGTGGTAATGTGAGTTTCATGTGGGGTGGAGGTGAACTTTCCCTGACACCAGTGTGGACTGTGGTCATCTATGTCATTCTTGAACCTGTGTAGAATAACTTATGTGGCCAAAGGGACTTGTCACATGAGATTAATTTTGACACATTGATATTACTGCCATGTGTATGAGTCTGGGGATGGCGTTCAGGACACAGATGGGCAGTCACCAAATGTCCTTCTCTGAACTGAAGATGAGTGGGTCCTGAAGACAGCACATCTGTGGGAGGGAATACCTTGAGAATTGTGGGATGAAACCCCTCATCACCAGGCACAGACACTATCTTGCATGAAGTTCAAGTCTCCCTCTGGATCTGAGTGTCTAACTGAATCCAGGTGGATATGCATGAATGTCCCCAAAATGCTCTGAGGTGAAGAGAAACGGTAAGGAAAGAAACATGAAGAAAGACAGATAACAACAAGGAAAGACACATAAAGGTGTCATTGCCATTGAGAGAGGACTTCTGGGGATGACATGCATCCTGTTTTCTGCAGCCTTGATTGGACAATGTTGGACACTAGCCAGTGGAGTTCGGGGGCAGCCCTACAAACTGGGCTCTGGGATGTAAGACCAAAACCATAGCCACCCTAAGCTGACTGTATTGTGGACAAGTGACATGACTCGGGAGGTCCCTCACCTGAGGGTAAAGAGATGTTCTGGCCACCCTGTGGCCCCCCACCCTCTGAGGTCACTCCCCCTAAATGTTATACATTCACAGCTTCTATTGTATGTGAAATGTACCCTCTCTCAGTAAGGCGATGGTCCACTGCTGGTTCTGGGAGGATCCATCCTTGTGACCTTGTCTCTGGTATAAACCTCCTCTCTGTCTTCTAAGAATGAAAGCAAAGTTCCCCTTAACATGCAGCTAAAATCCAATATTGTGCCGTCACTTGGATCCAATTATTTTTTGGTGTAAATCACTAGTGAAATTGTCATCTGTTTGGAAATTCCCTTCAGAAGCAAGTACTGGAATACATGGGTGGTGTCAGGTGGTGTAGACCAGTGGAACAGCACATGGTAACCATGCATCCTCAAGGCTGAGCTTGTTCCCTAGAGAGGAATGTGAAGTACAAGGAATGCCAGCTGACACTAGTCTGTGCTTTCTGAGTACCCAGCAGACCTGGGTGAACGAGCCTGGTCCAGGAGCAAGGACGTCTACACACAGGCAATACATAGATGCCAGCTGTCTAGACAGACTGCCCATGAGATGTGGTCACAGAGGAGCAGGGAAGGGCAGCTGGGGTTTGAATTCCAACTCACGTGGCACCAACATTGGGAATCCTGAGTATGTTTGTTAATTAATGTCCACTACCAGTTAGGGATAAAATGGGTAAATGCAAGTTTTTAGACTCACTGCCGTAGATCCCATTGGTTATGACCATTTGTAACAACATTTGTCCCCTTCCTTTTTATCCCCTGTTTTTTAATGTCTGAAGATTTTATTTATTTACATCTTTGTTAGTTAACATGTAGTGTAGTTTTAGTTTTGGGAATAAAATTTAGTGATTCATCACATACATTAACACCCAGTGTGCATCACAACAAGTGACCTACATAATCTCCATCACCCGTTTAGCTATTTGAATCAGAATTTTTGTGTCCTTTGTGTAACTACCTTGTAGAGAAATTGGTGGGACATAAGGTAATTCTATTTTAACTTTTTAAACTCTTCTCCAGTGTGGTCACACCACTTTGCATTCCCACCAAGAGTATAGGAAGGTTCCTCTGTCTCCACATCCTTGCCAATATCTGTTGTTTCCTGAATTGTTCATTTTAGCCATTCTGACAGGTGTGAGGTGGTATCTTATCATGATTTTGAATTGTTTTTCCCCAATGATGAGTGATGTTGAGCATCTTTTCATGTGTCTCTTAGCCATCCAGATGTTTTCTTTGGAAAAGTGTCTGCTCATGTCTTTTGACCATTCACTGGATATTTGTTCTTCTGTGTTTGTTAAGTTCTTACAGATTTTGGATACTAACTCTTACCATGTATGTCATTTTCAAATATCTTCACTCCTCTGTCAGTTGCCACTTAATACTGTTGATTGTTTCCTCCACTGTGCAGAAGCTTTTTATCTTGATGAGGTCCCAATAGTTCATTTTTTGCTTTTGTTTTCCTTGCCTCTAGAGGCATGTGTATTAAGAAGTTGCCGAGGTCGAGGTCAAAAAGGTTTCTGCATGTTTTCTCTTATAGATGTTGATGGTTTTTGGTCTTACATTTAGGTTTTTCATCCATTTTGAATATATTTTTGTGTTTGCTGTAGGAAAGTGTTCCAGATTCAATCTTCCTCATGTTACTATCCAGTTTTCCCAGCACCATTTGCTGAACAGACTGTTCAGCAAATCTGGTTCTCTATTCTGTCCCATTCATGTATGTGTCTATTTTTGTGCCAGTACCATGCTTTCTTGATGATTACAGCTTCGTAATACAGCTTGAAGTCTCCTGTTCATGTAAGTATAGTGTTCCTGGTAAAACAAACTTTGTAAACCAGACCCGAGTAGGTAAGCACAGAATCATGTGTCCAGAGAGGCTTCCTGGGGGAAACTGCTGTATGGAGAGGAAGCCCCAGGCCATGGCACAAAACCTTCCAACAACCCCTACCTGCACCTGCTCCTGGGAACACAAACAGAATGGTGCATAGTGTGCACCCCCTGGCGGTCCTGATCTTCTACAGGGCGGTTTGTGTCTGGGCTCACACTGACAACCCCTCACTGTGTCCTTGCACAGTAATACATGGCCGTGTCTGCAGACCTCTGACTGCTTAGCTCCATGTAGGCTGTGTTTGTGGATGTGTCTGCTGTCAGAGTGAGTCTGCCCTGGAACTTCTGTGCATAGCTTGTAGAATCATCTTCAGGGTCAATGCTTCCCATCCACTCAAGCCCTTGTGCAGGAGCCTGTCGCACCCAGTGAATATAGTAATCAGTGAAGCTGTATCCAGATACTTTGCCGAAGATCTTCACTGATGCCCCAGGCTTCCTCACTTCAGCCCCAGACTGCACCAGCAAAACCTGGGAGTGCACACCTGTAGAGAGGGGACAAGAGTGGATGAAATCAATGTTGACCGGTCCTGGTCCTCTCCTGTGTCCAGGGACTTGGCTGACCCTTACCTGTCGCCACTGCCACCAGGTAGAGGATTCTCCAGCTCCAGTCCATTGTGAGGGGATGTGTCTCCGGGTCTCCGGTAGAGGATGGCGTTTTACGGTGATGCTCTCAGGGCACAGACACACCCATACTTAACCTAGTGCTCTGAGGACTATTTGCATAGTCATGAGACAGAGTATTTCATACACAGGACCAGAACCATCTGGAGACGGTCCCAGAGACCGTGTACATTGGGACTCAGAGAGCACCAGTCTAATCCTTGTTTGAGGACATGGGTCCTTGGCCAGGTTCCTGAACTGTGTGCAGACTGAGCTCCTGCCACTGAGTGATAAGACCTTACAGGAAATTCTCCCCATTGTGGACCAGTATTGAATGAGGCAGAGACCACCTGAACCTGTTGTTGGCTCTGATATCTGAACGTCTTATTCCTGGAGAAGCGTGTCTCCAAACTGTTGCACAAAATGGGGTAATATATGCATCCTGGCTTCCATCTCTTAGATGAAGATATCTAAAAGCCCTGGAGTAGCAGCGTCAAGTGTCTTCTCACTGCCTGAGTTCATTAAATGCTCTGATGGAACAGGATATTTAAACACCCTTTAGCATCCATCATCCTGCTCATATTTTAGATTGCTTTCTGGAAAAGGAAACACTGGCTTCCGACAGGAAAGCCTTCCTCACCCGTTGTGAACCTACTCACGTGGGGTAGCAGCCTGGTGCTGGGTAGTACTGAAAGCTCCCTGCAGTCTAGGCCCGGCCCTGCAGGGAGGTTCCTGTCAAGACTCACAGGACATTTATTCCAGTGTCTCTACTCCAGCATTACATGGTGGAGGGGAGCAGAATATGCCACCCCAAATATGCCGCTGGAATGAAACATGCTTGAGAAACAGCCAGTGCAGAGACGCACTGACCATCCTTTGTTCCCTAAACAGAATATAAATCTCCTATGTGAAATACACCCTTTTTGTACCAGGAGGGGAGAACTGTCCTTAGCACCAGAAAAAGGAATTTAGGCCCCAGAATGCTGTGCAGAGAAACCTTAGTTCTTCACTACTGTAGTAACACTAAGCACATTGAAGCTCTCACTTTTTCCCCATTGAGGATGATATTAGTGTTGGGTCATTCATATATGGCTTTTATGATCTCGAGGTATGCTCCTTCTATCCCTACTTTCTTGAGGGTTTTTATCAAGAAAGGATGCCGTATTTTGTCGAATGCTTTCTCTGCATCTATGGAGAGGATCATATGGTTCTTGTCCTTTCTTTTATTGATGTGATGAATCACGTTAATTGCTTTGCAGATATTGAACCAGCCCTGCATCCCAGGTATAAATCCCACTTGGTCGTGGTGAATAATTTTTTTAATGTATTGTAGTATCTGGTAGGCTAATATCTTGTTGAGGATTTTTGCATCCATGTTCATCAAGGAAATTGGTCTATAGTTCTTTTTAGTGTGGTCTCTGTATGCTTTTGGAATCAAGGTAATTCTGGCTTCAGAAAGAGTCTGGAAGTTTTCCTTCCTTTTCTATATTTTGGAACAGCTTCAAGAGAAGAGGTGTTAACTCTTCCTTAAATGTTTGGTAGAATCCCCTGGAAAGCCATCTGGCCCTGGAGTCTTGTTTTTGACAGATTTTTGTTTACTAATACTATTTCCTTACTGGTTATGGGTCTGTTCAAAGTTTTATATTTCTTCCTGTTTCCGTTTGGTAGTGTATATGTTTCTAGGAATTTGCCCATTTCTTCCAGATTGCCCATTTTATTGGCATATAATTGCTCATAATATTCTCTTACTATTGTTTTTATTTCTGTTGTGTTGGTTGTGATCTTTCCTCTGTCATTCTTGATTTTACTTATTTGCATCCTTTCCTTTTTCTTTTGGATCAAACTGGCTAGTGGTTTATCAATTTTGTTCATTTTTCAAAGAACCTGCTTCCGGTTTCATTGATTTGGTCTACTGTTTTTTTGGTTTCGATAGCATTAATTTCTTTTGTAATCTTTATTATTTCCTGTTTTCTGCTGGTTTTGGGTTCTATTTGCTGTTCTTTTTCCAGCTCCTTAAGGTGTAAGGTTAGGTTGTGTATCTGAGATCTTTCTTCCTTCTTTAGGAAGGCCTGGAATGCTATATACTTTCATCTTATGACCACCTTTGCTGCGTCCCACAGGTTTTGGGTTGTGGTGTTATCATTTTAATTGACTTCCATATATTTTTTAACTTCCTCTTAACTGCTTGGTTAGCCCATTCATTCTTTAGTAGGATGTTCTTTAGTCTCCAAGTATTTTTTACTTTTCAAAATTTCTTCTTGTGGTTGATTTTGAGTTTCACAGCATTGTGTTCTGTAAATATGCACAGTATGATCTCAATCTTTTTGTACTTACTTAGGGCTGATTTGTGTCCCAGTATATGGTCTATTCTGGTGAACCTTCCATGTGCGCTGGAGAAGAATGCATATTCTGCTGCTTTAGGATGAAATTATTCTGAATATATCTGTTAAGTCCATCTGGTCCAGTGTGTCATTCAAAGCCATTCTTTCCTTGTCAATTTTTTGTTGAGATGATCTGTCCATTGCTGTGAGTGGGGTGTTGAAGTCTCCTAATATTATAGTATTACTATCGGTGAGTTTCTTTATGTTTGTGATTAATTGATTTATATATTTGTGTGCTCTCCCATTTGGCACATAAATGTTTACAACTATTGGGTCTTCTTCATCTATAGACCCCTTGATCATGATATAATGCCCTTCTGCATCTCTTGATACAGTATTTTTAAGTCTAGATTGTCTGATATAAGTATGGCTACTCGGGCTTTCTTTTGTTGACCATTAGCATGATAGATGGTTCTCCATCCCCTTATGTTCAATCTGAAGGTGTCTTTAGGCCTAAAGTGGGTCTCTTGTGAACAGCATATAGATGGATCTTGTTTTCTTATCCATTCCGTTACCCTGTGTCTTTTGATTGGGGCATTGAGTCCACTGAGGTTTAGAGTGAGCACTGAAAGATGTGAGTTTATTGCCATGATGATGCTTGTAGATCTGGAGTTTCTGATGGTGTGCTCTGGTCGTTTCTAATCTTTCTTGCTTTTGATATATATATATATATTTTTTTTTTCATCTTTTGTCCCCTCAGAGAGTCCCCCTTAAAATTTTTTGCAGGGCTGGTTTAGTGGTCAAAAACTCTTTTAATTTTTGTTTGTCTGGGAAACTTTTATCTCACCTTATATTTTGAATGACAGCCTTCCTGGATAAAGAATTCTTGTCTGCATACTTTCTGATTCAGCACACTGAATAGACTCTGCCACTCCTTTCCGGCCTGCTGAGATTCTGTGGATAGGTGTGCTGCAAACCTGATCTGTCTTCCCTTGTATGTTAGGGACTTTTTTTTCCTTTCTGCTTTCATGATTCTCTCCTTGCCTGAGTATTTTGTGCATTTGACTATGATATGCCTTGTTGCTGGCCAGTTTTTGTTGAATCTAATGGGGGTCCTCAGTGCTTCCTGGATTTTGATGTCTGTGTCTTTGCCCAGGTTAGGAAAGTTTTCCGCTATGATCGGCTCACATAACCCTTCTACCCCTATTTCTCTTTCTTCCTCTTCTGGGACTCCTATGATTCTGATGTTCCTTTTTAATGAGTCACTGGTTTCTCTAATTCTTAAATCATGCCCTTTTGCCTTAATCTCCCTCTTTTTTTTCTGCTTCATTATTTCCTATTAGTTTCTCCTCTGTATCGCTGATTCTCTGTTCTGCCTCATCCATCCTTACCACAGCTGCATCCATCCGTGATTGCAGTTCAGGTATAGCATTTTTCATTTCTTTCTGGCTATTTTTTTTCTTACTTCTCTTAACTCTTCAGGAGGGATTCTAATCTATTTTTGACTCCATATAGTGTTCTTATTATCGTGATTCTAAATTCTGGTTCAGACATCTTGCTTGTATCTGTGTTGGTTAAATTCCTGGCTGTCGTTTCTTCGTGGTCTTTCTTTTGGGGCGAATTCCTTTGTTTTGTCATTTTGAAGAGAGAAAAGGAATTAATGAAGAGAAATATTGAGATAAAACAAATAAAATTACAAAAATATTAAAATTAAAAATTAAACACACACACACACACACACACACACACACACACACAAATCTAATAGTTAATGCTTGATCCTAGTTGTGTTTTGTTTCGGTGTTGAAAGTGGTTTGACAGATTAGGGAAAAAAAAGGGGGCAAAGTAAATCACTTGAGAATTTGAAAAAATGAATACACTGATGTAGAGTAAAATGGGTAGATGGGAGTAAAATAGAATTTGAAAATAATATATACAAAAGTAAAGTATATAGTAGAAAAAATTAAATAAAAATATTTTTAATAAAAATTATGAATTTTTTGTTGTGTATTTAAGGAAAAAGTAAAGAAATGAAAAAGAGAATAAAGATAAAGAAAAGAAAAAAAAGAAATAATTTGATAATTTGAAAAAGTGAATATACTGTAGTAGACTAAAGTAAAATGATGGAAATAAAAGGGAATTTGAAAAAATTTACATAAAACTAAAAAAACATACTAATGACAATTAAATATGATTATTTTGTAAATATGAAATTTATTGTCAAATAGGTTTCTATACAACACCCAATGATCATCCCAACAGGCGCCCTCCTCAATACCCATCACCCACCCTTCCCACTCTCCCACCCCCATCAACCCTCAGTTTATTCAGTTATTAAGAGTCTGTTATGGTTTGACTCCCTCCCTACAACTTTTTTTTTCCCCCTTCCCATGGTCTTCTGTCAAGTTTCTCAGGATCCAAATAAGAGTGAAAACATACGGTATCTGTCTTTCTCCATATGACTAATTTCACTCAGCACAACACTCTCCAGATCCATCCATGTTGCTACAAAAGGCCACATTTCATTCTTTCTCAATGTCAGGTAGTATTCCATTTTGAATAGATACCACAATTCCTTTATCCAGTCATTAGTTGATGGACATTTAGACTCTTTCCATAATTTGGCTATTGTTCAAAGTGGTGCTATAAACATTGGGGTACAAGTACCCCTATGTATCAGCACTCTTGTATCCTTTGGGTAAATTCCTAGCAGTGCTATTGCTGGGTCATAGGGTAGACCTATTTTCAATTTTTTAGGAACATCCACACTAGTTTCCAGAAAGGATGCACCAGTTTGCATTCCCACCAACAGTGCAAGAGGGCCTTACATCAAATATAGTGCCTTACATCAATCCCTTGAAGCATTGAGTCAGTCAAACTAACAAGCCTTATGAGGAATCGGGCACATTTTGACACGTTGTTGAACACACTATACATTGTTTTGGAACCGAGAACAAGTCCTTTCAAAATCCCATGATGGGATGAATACAACTTACTAGAGATCCTGGGGGCTGTACTGATATTTGCTTGAGAGAACAGGGGGTTCCTATCCTCCTCATATCCCAGGTTATAAGTAGGTCCCGTTGCATTGCTGTCTGCCACTATCTGAGAAACAACGTGTTCAAACCGTTGGGAATGGCTGAGGGGTCTGATTTCATAGGCAAGGTCATCCAACTTCATGATACCTTCAAGGCCCCCATAGCACGTGTCCATGGTGACCATGGAAAGAGGAATCTCCTCCAGGTAGCCGAGGTAGTAACAGTCTGGAGGGATGAAGGGGTAGTCCATCTGCAAGGCTCCCTGATCATCCTGAGTCATCATCAGCAACTGTCTGGACCAAAAGAGTTTCTTGTGCCTCATGTGGATAACATGGCTCTTTCCCCCAAAATGCAGGCTATAGGACAGCCAGCCAGGCATCTGAACGCCCTTGCCGTGGTGCAACTCCTTCTTGGGAATTACCACCTCAGAAGAGATGTAGCGCCATGAGGGACGACCTTGAGAACCTTGGACAGGAGCCAGCAATGCCCAGAGCGCAAACAGCAAGAGGGGTGCCCTCAGGGTGACCTGGTCCTCTGCCAGCCTCATGCCCCTGCTCAGGGACATCTGCCAGTGAGAATGGATAAATGGAGGATCCTCAGCAAAACCAGGTCTAGACCATCTGACAGAACAGAGGGCTGTACCAGGTGGCCAGCACCCTACACCTCGGGGCCACCTGTGGGGTTAGGTAACAGTCACAGGGTGTGGCATTGGGTGACCCCGCTCATCAGTTCACCTGGGGTGGATGTGGGAGAGTCAGGTGGGCCATGGTCAACAGTGCTCACATGGACATGGGTAGGGACTTGGACCCAGAAACACGGCTCTATTCAACACATTCCATCTTTTCTCCTTCTACTTGGATACGGGATATGCAATTATAACACACTGAACTTCTCTACCAATTCCATGTCCTGTGGTACTGCTGGGTCACTTTCTCTGGATGACTGCTTTTCCTCATTATGGAGACCAATGCTTCCTACTTCCATGGGATATGGAGGTAGACTGTCAATTTTACCTTTGTACGTATTGAAAAACATCGCTTTGTAATGTTACATGTCTTATTCTGGTTGGCTATTAGTTTGCAAGCCATTTGATCCTTTTGGTTTTTGGTTTGAAGCTTCCTCTGTGTTGACTGAGGAAACATTTCCCAGTATTCTGTGTCATTATTGGTGAAGTACAAAGTTGTATTTTAGTATTTTCTTATGCCATCTGGTGAGAACAGAAAGTACTGCTGAACATGTGTGAGCCCCAGGGGATTTCCCCTCTAATCCCTTATTGTGGTTCTTTCCTGGCCTCTGGCAGTCCTCTCCCATGCCTGTGAGTTTCTCTCCTCAGGTGGAGATAGATGCAGGGGAGTTGAGGTTACCTTGGCAGCTTGCACCATGGAGGACGCACATGATCGAAAATGGTATCCACCATGGAACTCCCTTGTTTAAGTACCGTCTAGTCCTTTAAAATCCTCTGGGTTGGGCAGAAACCCTCAGAGTTGGCTTTTGGAGAAGAGTCTGCCTTAGCCCCGGGTGGCTGGTCTCCTAAATAAAGCTCAACTTCTTTTCCCACCAAAACTAAAACTTGAACATTGACCTTTCCAGAAATACTCAGCTGAATTTGGGATTTGATAACAATAAAATGGAGAGTGGAATGGCAGTTGTCAGGGGCTGGCAGGATGGGGCAATGAGGAGTAGATCTCAAGGGCTATGATTTTCTGTTATGCAAGATGATTAATTTCTAGAGGGGTCTCCACAACATTACCCCTGTCATTAACAGTACTGTACTGTATGGTTCAAATTTTGTGAAGAGTGTTGGTCTCATGTTCAGTGAGATCCTAACACAAAACACAAGTGGAAGGCACGAATTTTACTTCTCACATGACAGTATGCTGAACTTCATGGACACACTCTCTACTGATAATGTGAAAATAATTTAAAAGCATTTACATAGTTTGAATACTAACCCTGAGGATATGTCATTTACAAATATCTTTTTCCATTCCATAGGTTGGCTTTTAGTTTTGTTGATTTTTTCCCTCACTGTGCAGAAGTGTGCTATTTTCAGGTAGTCCCAATAGTTCATATATGTATGTATTTAATTTTCTTGTTTTATTTTTAATTTAAATTCAAGTCTTCAGTCTTTGAGCTCCACGTTTACAGGAAGTTGACTTGTCATGATTAACTTTATGGGTTATCTGGACTGAGGCATGGGTGCCCAGATTCACCACTGTTTCTGTGGATGTCTGTGATGTGTTTCCAGAAGAGACTGGCATTTCCTTCCATGGTTTCTGTCTGGGCATCACCCATTCCATTAAGGTTGTGAATAGAATCTGATGCAGAGGGAGGAAGAATTCCCTCATTTTTACTTCCCATGTGCTTGTTTGAACTGGAACAGTGGTCTCCTCTGGCCCTTGTTATGAGAGTTATACCATCAGATCTCTACGTTCTGAGACTAGACCCTAGTTCAGAATCAGACATATTACACCACTGGTTTTCCTGGGTCTCCAGCTTGTGACAGTAGATCATGGGACTTCCCAACCTCTTTAGTCATGGAAACCAATGTGCTTTGGGTTCTGTTCCTCAGGAGAATCCAGACTAATACATGGAGATGATTTATCTCTTGTTTAGAGGAATTGAATAAAGCTGTAGCTCATTTAACGTCCTGAGTAGCAAGTGCCAGGAGGGAAGTCTCACGTTGTTTGATTGGGACAAGGGCTGGGTGAGGATAATGGGGAGCTGTGGGATCCTGTGGTCTTGGCTGCACAGGGAGTGCATTTGG
Source organism: Panthera tigris (assembly GCF_018350195.1). Classification (NCBI taxonomy): domain Eukaryota; kingdom Metazoa; phylum Chordata; class Mammalia; order Carnivora; family Felidae; genus Panthera; species Panthera tigris. The sequence continues at coordinate 146,453,548 of NC_056665.1, forward strand.
GACTCCTGTAATGGTTCAGCTGTTGTGCCTCAGGAAATCTGTAATTCACTCATGTTGAGGGACAGGAGTAAGCAATGGAAACATCTGTGTCTTTTGTGCATGTTAGTGCAGTTTTCCTATGACAACAGGTATCTAATTCAGCGAGTTAATTGGTAAGCACAGAATCCTGTGTCCAGAGAGGCTCCCTGGGGAAACTGCTGTGTGGACAGGAAGCCCCAGACCCTGACAGGAAACCTGCCTGTAACCTCCATCTGCACCTGCTCCTGGCAACACAACGCAGAATTGTGCATAGTGTGCGCCCCCTGGTGGTGCTGATCCCCTCCTGCAGGGAGGTTTGCGTGTGGGCTCCCACTGTTGTCCCCTCACCCAGTCTCTTGCACAGTAATATGTGGCCATGTCTTCGGCCCTCAGGTTCATCTGCAGATACAGAGTGTTCTTGGCGTTGTCTCTGGAGATGGTGAATCGGCCCTTCACGGAATCTGCGTAGTATGTGCCACTTCCATCAGTATCAATCCGTCAGACCCACTGCAGCCCCTTCCCTGGAGCCTGGCGGACCCAGTTCATGCTGGAACTACTGAAGGTGAATCCAGAGGCTACAACGGTGAGTCTCAGGGACCCCACAGGCTGCACCAGGTCTCCCCCAGACTCCACCCGCTGCACGTCACACTGGCCACCTGCAGACGCAAGATATCTTGGTCAGGAAACTGTCACACATGCACTGGTTCTCGCTCATACCCACTCACATACTCAGTGTCTCTAATTCACCATGGCTTACCTTTCAAAAGAGCAACGAGGAAAATCCAGCCAAGCACAAACTCCATGGTGAGGTGTCTGTGTTCTGTCCTGATCACAGAATGGGAACACCTGGGACCCCTGGAGCTGGGGCTCGTCTCCCAGCTGCATGGTCGGGATGGGCTGGTTTTACCAGCGCAGAGAAGGCCCTATTTGCATGTTCCCTTACATATATATCACACTGCAGACTTAGATTTGATTCTTTCAAAGTGAATGGCAGGTTTAGGGATGCACTTCTACATTAGTTTGTGTGGATGGTGCTGTGACAATATGAATAATTCTAATCAGTGAGCACAGGTATGTTTGCAGAACTCGTGCATTTTTACATGTCTTTCATCAACCAAGGTCATTTTCACTCTACAATTATTTTACATAATTTATGAAGTTTAATCCCAAGTACTTTATTCTGTGCCATTTTCTGTTGTATAATTTTGTTACTTGTTTTGCATATATTTCCATGCTGGGGTGTAGAATCATAGGTGGTTTATTTTTATTTATTTTCTTTGTTCATTGTGCTCATTGTGCATCCTGCACTTTTCCTCATTTCAAAAAACTGGTTCTAATATTTTTTGTGGTATCTCTAGGGTTTTGTTATGTTTAAGATCATGTCATCTGCAAACAAATAATTTTCCTTCCTCCTTACTGAGTTAAATGTCTTTTATTTCTTCTTATTGCCACAGTTTGTGGGTACTTCTTCCAGTTGTAGGAGAAGAATGCCTTTCCCTTCTTTTCTTCTGGGTTTTCACCAGGTGTAAGGATTCAATTGACATAAGACTGATCTAAAGGGAAGAATAAATTTAATTTTGCAAGTGCCTGGGCTTGCTAATAATATGACACCCAGAGAATGAACAAAGCAGGTGGCACTTGTGACTTTCAGACAACGAAATATTGGATTTGGCAAGAGTCAAGGCAAAGGTGTGGTTTTGGGGTATTTAATTAGTCAACAAATAACTAGGTTTGTTTGCACAACCTTCTTGTCCCTGAGTTCCTTATTCTGGTGCTAAGGATGGTTCTCCCCTCCTGGTACAGGGAAGGGGAGTTTCCCAAGGGAGATTTATATCCTGCTGTCAAGGGACAAAGGAGGGTCTGAGAGTCCTTGGACTGGCTGTTTCTCCCGTGACTTTCATCCAAATAAGGACGGTGACACGATGATATGGTTTGAGGCAGCATAGTTATTCTTCACGTTATCGTTGGGAATACTTATGTTGGGGATGAGCATCATTTCCTGGCTCCTGATAAGGCAGAAATGGTTTTAGTATTTTATGTTCAATATGCTGTCAGGTGTGGGCTTTCATAGTGGCCATGATCATGTGGAGGTAATTTCCTTCTCCTTTTTAATTGAGATATTTTTAAATGATGAACATGTGTTTTTTGTTCATGAAAAAACTTTCTCTAATGATTTTATGAATAAATTAAGGATGGCTTTGATTTAATCATTCCCTCTGTTAATGGAGGACATCACATTTTTGCATTTGTGTATGTTGAAGGAAACTTGCATCTCAGGGATGCATCACACTGGATTATCATGTGTGATCCTTTCAGTGTGCTGTTGAATTCAGTAGGCTCGGACTTAATCAACGAATTTTGCATGTATGTGTATCTGAGACACTGGCCTGTAGTTTCCCTTCTTGTGGTGTGTTTCTCTGGCTTTGTTGTGAGAGTAAAAGTGTCCTCATAAAGTGCATCTGGGAGTGGTCTTTTTCATCAGCAATTTGTAATAGTTTGAGAAGTATTGGCCTTAATTATTCTTTAAATATGGTGGAATTTTAATAAAGCCTTGTTTTTTTTTGGAGGGTGAAGGTTTATATTAAGGATATCTTCTTACTAATTTTTGTTTTGTTCCTCTGTATTTTGCATGAAAGAGTATTGGTGGATCATATAATGCTAGAAAATGTGTAATTTGTTCTTGGTGATCTAATTGTTGACCTATAAATATCTAAGTTTTTCCTTTATGATCCTTTTCATGTGTTTAGTTCAGTTATGTCTCCTTTTTCAGTTCCGATCGCATTTGTTTGAATCTTACCTATTTGCCTAGGCTACCTATGTTTTTTAAATTTCACTTATCTTTCCAAATTCAAATTTCAATGAAGTTGATTTGTTTTCTGTATTTGTGATAGTCTTTTTTTCTCTGCTGTATCTTTTTATGTTAATTTTATATTTATCTTTTTATCTCAATGAAAATGCCAATGCCTTTTTTTTAAAGGAATGTGAAAAATATACTAATTCATATGTAACCACAAAACACATGGAAGTAAAAAAAAATCATGAAGAGGAGAGAACCTGGAAGAAGGAGAACACTTCTTCCTTCTAAATATATTGCAGAGATACATTAGCTCCAACAGTGTACTGCTGGCATGAAATGAGGCATATAGACCAGTGGAGCTCATTACGGGGCCAAGATGTAGAATTGTGCAGATGCAGTCAGCAAATCCTCCATGAGATTTCCAACAATGCACAGTGGGGAAAGGATTGTGTCTCTTAAACATGGTGTTGACTAGGGGCGCCTGGGTGGCTCAGTCAGCTAAGCATCCAACTTCCAGTCACGTATTGTTGTCATGATTTGTGGGTTTGAGCCCCACATCAGGCTCTGTGCTGACAGCTCAGAGCCTGGATTCTGTGTCTGCCTCTATCCCTGTGCCTCCCCTGATCATGATCGGTCTCTCTCCCTCAAAAATAAAAGAAACATTAAAAAATGGTGTTGATACACACGTGCAAAATAATGACATTTGGCCGTACTCTTGCATCATACATATACGTCAACACAAAAAAATCTCAAAATGGATTAAAGATTAAGCAGAACAGCTGACCCAAAATGCCTTCGAAGAAAACACACAGGATAACCATCATGACATTCTCTTGACAATGATTTATTTGATACAAAAGCAAAATCACAGAGAACCATGGCAGACAAGGGGGACTGCATCAAACTAGAAAGGGGGCAAATCAAACAGTAGCAGGGTGAGAAGGCAGTCTATGAAATGGGAGACATTACATTAAAAATATTGAAAAGGAGTTAATATCCAAAATACAGGAGGGACTCGTTCACATCAATAGCAAAAATCACAATTATAATAATAAACGCATCACCTGATTAAAATTTGGGTCAAACATGTAAATATCCATTTTGCTATTAAGGTTGAAAAAATGTCCATCCAGCATATGACTTGCTGTTCATCATCACTAATCATCAGAGAATTCCACCCCCGATCCACTGAGATATCACCTCACAACTGATAGCAAGGCTATTATAAAATAAGGCAAACACAACAAGAACATCTCAAGTGTTGCTGAGGATATGGAGAACAGGCAATCCTAGAATTCACTTGATGGGAGTGCAACATAGTGTAGCTACTATGGAAAACTGTGGTGAAATAACCCACTAAACTGAGTTCCTAATCTGCTCCCATACAGTTGACTTCATGTCCAGCTGAGTGTGAGGAAGGTCTGGGCCTCATGTTCTGTGGAGAGGCAGGTGCAGAGACAGGTGGATCCAGTGGATGATTCCTTAACTACTTCAGTAGAATGGACCCCTGGCTGACCGTTTTGTAAGACTTGACTCAGTGTGCCTCCCCACTGGTTGTCTCAGGCTTCCTGAACTGGATGGAGAACAAAAGGAGTGAAGGGTAGAAACTACTCTTTTCTCTCACAGGAACGTGTATATACTGAGAATCCTTGAGAGAAAGTCGTGGAGTTGATGAAGAAGCTGTGGGGTTGCGACAACTACAAGAGTCTTTACTTATGCTCTCTCTTCATGGCCATCACAGGAAAACCTTAAGGAAAATAAAAGGAGAGAGGAGCTGCTCAAATATATTAAGTTTAGATCACTTGAATGAGTCAGTCTCCTCTGTTTGAAAATCACTTACATCTATTTTAAATGGTGGCCCGTGTACTTGTGAGGCACAGGTCTGATCATATGAGAGTTAATTTATCCCCGAGCTTGGTCTCTGTCAAGGTCGGCACTACTATATGACTGTTCACTCTAAATGTTAGAAGACATCTGTGTTTGTAAATGTTTTAGGAAACAGTGTGTACTGTTTACTGGTCAGGATGAAGTTTGCAAGGCATGATGAGAAAGATGCTTCACAGGAAACCTGACCCTGTAACACTGGTTCTGGATATGAATTCTGAGATCTTGGGTGCCCCCTGGAGACCTGTGAACCTCCAGGTTCCCTACGTGGCTCCTGGTGTCCTGTGTGTTCCTGATGACCTGAGTGCCCCCAGGTGAACTGAGTGGCAACTAGTGACTTCAACGCCCCATGGACACCTGAGCATCCCCCTGGAGGTCTGAGTGCTCCATGCAGAACTGAGCGACCCTGGTGTCCTCAGCTCCCCCTGGTAACCTGAGCACCCCAGCAGATCTCAGTTACTTCTGCTGTCCTGAATGCCCCCTTGTGACTTTTAGGTAACCTAAGGGCAAATCGCAATTTTGGGGCCGATGCTCAGCTCTCAGAAGTCCTTTGTGGTGTTTGAGCCAGCTCTGTGGCTAGGCCTATTCTGTCCTGTTCACCCTTAGAGGCAGTTCTGATTGTGTGGCTGTTAATCCTGGGGGAAACTCCAAGGGTGTGGCCAGCACCTGCTTTATCCCTCTTCCTCTTGCCTAACAAACTGCCTAACTGATGGACATGTGGCTCTTGTGGTCTGGACCCTAGTATGTGATATAGAATATATGATAGTATGTGAACCATCCACTGCATCCACTCTGCTGGGGTCGGTGGATCCAATTCTATCAGAAATTACTGGTTGAGATGGAGAACCCCAAGATGCTGCTAGTGAGGTGCAGGGTGTGCAAGGCACTCACCAGTTGGGCACAACCCCTGCAGCTGCACCTGGGACAGGACCCCTGGGGACAAGGAGACTCAGCCTGGGCCAGTCACCAGCAGTCACAACCATTCCCATCATCCCACATCTGACATCTGAAACCCTCAGCTTTGGGACCCCTCACCAGGCACAAGGAAGGCTCTACAGTCTCTTCTGTTTCTCGAATACAGTTCTGCCTTCCTCAGGGACTTCAGCCCTGTCTGAGGAGAGAGCTGTGGGCTCCCACTCCCCGAGATTGGAGTTTACTCTAGATCTTGAGAAGTTTGCCTGTGTGGGAGGGAGCATGTCCTGATAAGTGGACAAAAATTGAGTCAGGCTCCCCTTGTCCTTCCAGGTCCACCTGTGGGCATCTCTTTGTTGATCCGCAGGCTTGTTGGTCCTCGGTCAAGGCAACACTTGGTCTATGAATTGTGTTGGAGGCAGGTCAAGTGATCGCCTCACCTTTCTGATCAGATAGTGAACAAATGAGTGGATCACAATTCACTATACTCTATCTGTCCGAAAGATATTTCAAGGGATCCATATTTTCTCCAGAAAACTTTCCAAATCAAGTCTTTAAATACATTCCATTTTAACAGTCATTCCACACATAACTGTATAGGAAAAATCTATATTGATGTCCAGTCTGGTGTAAATATAACAAGCAAAGGACACTTGTTCCCAGGATCATATTTCTTTTAGTTTCCACACTGATGTATTAACCTCACCTGACAACCACCTGCAAAGCATGGGCACACCTGGAGACTTCTGATCTTGATGGTTCTCTGCTGATGGGGTTTGCTTCCTCAGTCATCTGCAAAGCTTGGAAGCAGTGCCGACATCTTTAAGTGCACAGACACCAAGACATGGACACCTTTCTGTCACCTGCAGATATGATTCCCATGCATGGCTGTTGTCTCCATCTCCTGAGAAATCCCCATCCAACACAAGGGGCTGTTAACTCAGGGAGGAGGCACAGATGTCACAGAAAAGTGGGGGACTCTTCACTGATATGGACAGAGACCATCAGCATATGAGGTAAGAAGTTAATGGCACTAAAACAACCACAGTAATGAAAATGGATTGCCTGTCCTGGACATCATTGGAATCTAAAAATCTGGAGCCTAAAGAAATTGCAGAAAATGTGTTCGTAGTACTGAAGGCATGTGCCAAGAGGATAAATGCTGAGTTAGCTGAATAGACTTCAAATAGAGATCAGAAAGCTAGATAGTAGATAGATGATAAGTGGATAGGTGATGGATGATAGAGGGTAGATAGATGATAGATAGATAATACTTTTATGTTATATTAAAGTCATTATAGAGGATTCAAATCATTATGAATGTATTATAATGAAATTACCCACTATTGGCAATATTTTTTAAAAGACCATAATTTCATACGGAAAAGAATATTTGACACCAACTTTAGATATACAATATAAATAATTATGACTTCAATATTTTGTGAATACAGCTTCTACATGGGGTAACACATGCCTGCTTGTAGATTCCTCCTCCCTCTGGGGCTTTGGCTTCCATTCCGATTTGTTCCCAGGGTCTCCCTTCCCAGGATGTCCTGAGCTCTGGGGTGTGCAGAGACAAGAGCTCTTTCCTGGATCTGGACCATCGTCCCTCTGGTTAACATTTACAGCTCCTTCCAGGCCCTTGCTCAACCACCAGGCTTCTGCCCACCAGGCTCCCTCCCTGCCTCCACCACCTGCGAGCTTCCTTCTGGACTCTTCCATTCATTTCCTGTGGATTTAACAACAGTGTGTTAGGTTGGCAGGTCTCCTAATAATAATTCACATTGAGGAAAGAACTGTATAGGTAAAACATGACAGACTCTCTCCACAATAGCCTTGAGTTCATTCCCATGATGTTATTATTTTGCACCCCATCTCAGCCCCTTGACCCCACAGTTTTGCCTTAGAAACTGTCACTTTCATGAACTGAACTAAATCTGTCCCCCCTACACAACTGGTCCATCCTATCTATCTACTCTGTATGGTCATCAGACAACCACCAAGCTAAGAAGGAACACAATACAGAGTGTGAAGACATAAGTATTTATAGAAATAATTTTATAAAATTTTATCTAATAATGAAAGTAATGAGATATTTACAGAAGTAACTTAAATATGGTAAATGACCATGTTTATTATAAGATTCTATGAGTTTAGATGAACATAATCAAGTTACAGGACAACCGAGTAACCACAGGTCAAAGAAATGTATCCTTCTCAGGTCTATCCAAACCCTTTCCTTTGCACACCAATCAGTTTCCTATCTCTCCATTTCTCTATGGGCCTCGCGTGTTCTCTGTCTCAAAAATAAATAAACACTACAAAATAAAGATACGTACAGGTCAGTGATATTTAATGGAGAACCCAGAAATAATCCCCTTCATTTTGGTCAACTGAATTTTGACAAGAGCAGACAACATGACATTGGGGAGCAAATGGTCTTTTTAATAAATGGTGCTAGACAGCTGGCTATCCATGTGCAGAGGAATGAAATTGCGTCCATATCTCACACCATATACAAACATCAAATCAAAATGGATCAACAGTTTAAATGTAAAATTATGACCTCTGGAAGCAATATATCGAGATAAATCTTCATGACCATTGGGTTTAGCAATGCTGTTAGAGATGACACCAAAGCACGAGCAAGGAAAGAAAAGTAGATAAATTTAGTTTTCTCAACATTAGAAACCTTTGTACACCAGAAGATGCTATCTCCAAAGTGAAAAGCCAAAGCCTAATGGAAGACAATATTTGCACAGTATTTGTCTGGTAAGAGCCTGTTATGCAGAATGTATAAAGAGTTTTTACAACTCATCAACAAAAAGACAACCCAATTTTTCATATGGACAAAGGATTTGGATATATCTTTCCCCAGTGCAATCAAACAAATGGTGAATACCACTTGAAAAGATATTAAACATCAATAGTCCTTATGGAAATGGAGATTTAAACCACAGTGAGATACCCTTTTACACGCACTAAAAATGCTCTAATCAATACAACTATAAAATAACAAATGTTGGTAAAGATGTTGAGAAATTGGAACCCTTCAACCTTGCTTGTGGAAATGTAAAATGGTGGAGACTATGTGTAAAAGAGTTTGGCAATTCCCCCCCCCCCAAAAAAAAGATAAAAACATAGAATTACCATATGGCCCAACAATACTACTCCTAGATGTATATCTCTAAGATTGAAAACAGTTGTTTAAACAAAGTGCATGTGCACATACATAGCAGTACTGTTCACAATAGCCACATTGTAGAAACTATGCAAATGCTTATCAGTGTGTGAATGGATAAACAACCTGGGGCAGACCCTTAAACAGGAATATTCTGTCATACAAAGAAATAAAGTAAAATGTTGTGGCTGTAGAGAATACTGGTTTCTCAGAAAGCTATCACAGGACTCCACATCTGCACTTACATCTGGAACTTTAAAGCAAAGCCTTGAGCAGGTATTCATGTTCCCGTATTCATAGCAGCTTCTTCACAACAGCCAAAAGATGGAAGCAACCCAAGTAACTATTCACAGGTGAGTAAATAAACAAACTGTAGTATATACACAATGGAATATAATTCAGCCTTCAAAAGGAAGAGAGTTCTGACACACACCTGCACACCGACTGAACTTGGCAGTCATTAATTGCTGAGTGAAATGAGCCAGTGACAGAAGGAAAATACACTATGGTTCCACTTAAGTGAGGTGTCCAGAAAAGTCATACTCAGAGACACCAAGTAGAATGTGGCTGTAGGGGCCGAGGGGAAAGGGGAATTGGGATTTAGGGTTTAATAGATACAGAGTTTCCCTAGGGGAACATGCCAACGTTCTGGAGATGGATGTACAACAGTGTGAATGCAGTTAATGCCAGACAACTGTATGCTTAAAGTGACTTACGTGGTAAGTGTTATGTTACACACATTTAATCAGAATTTAAAAAGGAAGGACTGATACACGTCACAACATGGGTGAATGCAGAAAACATCCTCAGTGACAGAAGCCATCCAGAAAAGGCCACTCAGGAACCATCTTGCTCTTTTTTTTTTTTAACATTTATTATTTATTGTTGAAAAAGAGAGACAGAGACAGGTCATGATAGGGGGAGGTGTTAGCAAGAGGGAGACACAGAATCTCAAGCAATCTGTAGGCTCTGAGCTGTTAGCACACAGCCAGAAGCAGGTGCTCGAACCCATCAACTTGGAGATCATGACCTGAAGTGAACTCGGCCTTTAGCAGACTGAGACCCCAGGCGCCCCAGGAACCACCTTGCTCTTTAAATCCCCCCAGGTTACACAGATAGGGGAAAGTCTCAGGAGCACTTCCCCAAAAGAAGCCAGATCAGAATGGGAAAAGACATTTCACAGTGGGGCAGGTGGGGACACTTGAAGTGGGCCTGTGGTCTGGGGTCTAATGTGGAAACGCAGGGATTTCCTCATTTGGGGTTCTGTGGTGGTTTCTCGGGAGGGCGTCCCCGTTTGGGTTAAAACGCACCAGAGTATCTCATGTAAAGTGGCAAACGCGGTAAAGAAATGAACCTCCAGGTAAAGCGTATTTGCGCTGCCGTGACACGTTCACTGCACGTCTGAAATCACAGAGTAAGGTACTCCTCGAAACAACAGTGTCAGCCCCACATGACAGAAGCAAGAGAGGGGTCAAACGCTGTGACGTAGGCCCACGCCCAGACCCAGCTCACCCAGGCGGAGAGGCCACGGGCCCTGCGGGAGGCAGCACGTGAGCCAGAGGCACGTGGGAGGGTTCTATTGGTGGCCACGTGTCTGGGTGCAGCGGAAGCAGTGGGATTTGGAATTCCGGTTGTCCGCAAGACGCCACTAAGAAGCTGTTAGAACTGCGAAAACCAATGAAGGGACATCTCCCGGAAGTGGACTCGGGAGGCGGGGAGGGGAGGCTGGAAGGCGGAGCCCACCACCCAGGGTCAGGCTGGGGAACAACCCACCGCTACAGACCCAAGATTAGAACCCTCCGCGGAGAGAAGCCCCAGGCTCAGGCCCCACCAGGGGAAGCCTTGCCCTGCGGCCCCTACAGGAAACCCACCGCGCCTGCAGCTGGGCCCGGGAGGCGCCTGCTCCCTTGCAGCCCTGCTTTCCTCCTGCGGACTTCGCTTCAAAACCACGCTCCCAACTTCCTCTTCTCCGCGAAACAGCGTTCCTCTCCGTGTGCTCCCCGCTCGGCCGCCGTTTTGCCACAGCTTGCTGGGCCCGGATGGCAATTCTCCGCTACTCCTGAAGAAACCCACTTTGGCTGGTAACATAACTGGCGGGTTATTTCCAAGGGCAACGGAAGGAGCAACGAGGACACTCGCAGGATAGGAGAGCAGCACACACACACCACGTGCACGTCTGCACGCTCCTGACGACCCGTCGGAAAGAGAAAGGAAGAGACGGTGCCATTTGCAAGCGCGGCGGAAGGAACGACGTGCCCCAGAGGAAATCTGAGCAAGGAGGTGGCAGGCCTGCTGTCCCAGGACAGGGCACTGGGGACAGAAACGCAGGAAGACGCACGGGGGCGGAGAGCTGCTCTGTGCTCCTGGCCGCGGAGGAACCGCCCCTGTGAGCACGTCTGTCCTGCCCGGAGCCATCTGCAGCTCCGGGGTGTCGCACAGAAGTCCCCACGGCGCCGTCGCAGACTCGCAGGCTCGGGAGGGACACCCCGCCCCGCGCGGAGGCCGAAGGGACCCGCGAGGCCAGAGCGGCGGGAGTGCGAGCTCCGCCAGGGGAGTCCGCTCCTGGACCGCGAACCGCATGAGGCAGCGGCGGGAACCGAGTGGGCGCGGAGCAGGAAGACGGCCGCGCGGCCCCGCCGCCCGGCGCCGGTGAGGTAAGCCCCGCGGGGGACACAGTGTCACCGCGCACGAAGCCGCGCGGGGTCCTTTCCCCCCAGGGTCTGGCGAACAGCGCCCCCCTCAGCCTCCAGGTTCCGGAAGCTCCTCTTCCCGGGGCCTGGCTTTCTCCTCGCCTGCTCCTCCCTTGGCGGGAGCTGAGGGGACCGGGTGCTTGTCAGTGTGGACGCGGGGCCACGTCCCCCAGTGTGGACGCAGGGCCACGTCCCCCTGAATCCTCCACAGTGGGCCCTAGGAGACCGGGTTGTTGTCAGTGTGGACGCGGGGCCACGTCCCCCTGAATCCTCCACAGTGGGGCCTGAGGAGACCGGGTTCTTGTCGGTGTGGACATGGGCTCTCATCCCCCCCGAAGTCTCCACAGAAGGTCCTGTGGAGACCGGGTTCTTGTCAGTGTGGACGCAGGGCCACGTCCCCCTGAATCCTCCACAGTGGGTCCTGAGGAGACCGGGTTCTTGTCAGTGTGGACGCGGGGCCACGTCCCCCTGAATCCTCCACAGTGGGTCCTGAGGAGACCGGGTTGTTGTCAGTGTGGACGCGGGGCCACGTCCCCCAGTGTGGACGCAGGGCCACGTCCCCGTGAATCCTCCACAGTGGGCCCTGGGAGACCGGGTTGTTGTCAGTGTGGACGCGGGGCCACGTCCCCCTGAATCCTCCACAGTGGGCCCTGGGAGACCGGGTTGTTGTCAGTGTGGACGCAGGGCCACGTCCCCCTGAATCCTCCACAGTGGGTCCTGAGGAGACCGGGTTATTGTCAGTGTGGACGCGGGGCCACGTCCCCCAGTGTGGACGCAGGGCCACGTCCCTCTGAATCCTCCACAGCGGGTCCTGAGGAGACCGGGTTCTTGTCTGTGTGGACGCGGGGCCACGTCCCCCTGAATCCTCCACAGTGAGTCCTGAGGAGACCGGGTTCTTGTCAGTGTGGACGCAGGGCCACGTCCCCCTGAATCCTCCACAGTGGGTCCTGACGACACGGGGTTCTTGTCGGGGTGGGCACGGGCCCTCGTCTCCCCGAAGTATCCACAGCGGGTCCTGAGGAGACCGGGTTCTTGTCAGTGTGGACGCAGGGCCACGTCCCCCAGTGTGGACGCAGGGCCACGTCCCCCTGAATCCTCCACAGTGGGTCCTGAGGAGACCGGGTTCTTGTCTGTGTGGACGCAGGGCCACGTCCCCAGTGTGGAGGCAGGGCCACGTCCCCCTGAATCCTCCACAGCGGGTCCTGACGAAACCCGGTTCTTGTCGGTGTGGACACGGGCCCTCATCCCCCCCGAAGTCTCCACAGCGGGTCGTGAGGACACCGGGTTCTTGTCTGTGTGGACGCGGGGCCACATCCCCCTGAATCCTCCCCAGCGGGTCCTGAGGAGATCGGGTTCTTGTCCGTGTGGACGCAGGTCCAGGTCCTTCCGAATCCTCCACAGCAGGTCCTGAAAAGCCGGATTCTTGTTGGTGTGGACACGGGACCTTGTCCGCCCGAAGTCTTCACAACGGATCCTGAGGAGACCGGGTTCTTGTCGGTTCGGACGTGGGCCCTAGTCCACCCCAAGACTCCACAGCGGGTCCTGTAGAGACTGGGTTCTTGTCGGTTTGGACCTGGGACTTCGTCATCCGAATCACCCACAGCGGGTCCGGATGAAGCCGGTTCTTGTCAGCATGGACACAGGCCCTAGTCCTCCCGAATCCTCCGCAGGGGGTCCTGTGGAGACCAGGTACTTCTGGGTTTGGACGTGGGCCCTAGTCCTCTTGAATCCTTCACAGCGGGTTCTGATGAAACCAGTTCTGGTCGGCGTGGACGCGGGCGCTCCTCCACCGGAAGTCTTCACAGTGGGTCCTGAGATCAGGTTCTTGTCACGTGGACAGGAACCTATGTCGTCCTGTTCCCCCACTGTGCATGTAATGGCACAGACTTAAGGTCAGAGTGGTCCTTCATGAAGAACTCCTTAGATTGTGTTGTCAAGGGTCTCTACTCCAGGTTGGAAATGGTCAAGGATCTGGGCACATGACACAAGGCAAAAACAAAAAACAAAAACCCCACACTCTTTGAATTGTCCCCATTCTATCTTAGAGGTAGATGGCGTCACCTGGGCTTGACCTCTCCCAGTGGGCCTGTGCTGCCATGCCATAAAAATCCAAGTCCCAGGAATCAGAGCTTCTTTCTTCCTACTTCTGTGGGCTCTGGGGGCTTGGGGAGCGTCTTCCTCAGAGCCTTCCCCCCTTTTTTTTTGCCTGTGTCTCCTGCCCTGTGCCTTGGCGTGCTTGTCATGGTCTTTTGATAGACTGAAAAGTCTGGAGGCTCCTCTAGGGTGTCTCTGTAAACAGGCTGTGGATACTTTGAGTTTTTCAGTGAATGATGACTTTGGCGGTCTTGGACCAATCCAGCCAGCTGCAGCATGTCAAGCGTTGTAAGCAACAGCTCGGAGGCAATGACGAAGACCCACAAAAGCCAATCAGTGTCCTTGTCTCCCTCCCTTTGGACAAATGATTCTAGGAAGCCTTGCATTTCCATGATGGTATAGTGCCTGTCATCATTTCTGTCTCTCACGCTGGTCCTTCGACATGTAGGTGTAGTGGATCGTGACAGGGAAAATCTGGGATAGAAGTTATTTCTTCCCAGAGTTGTGTTCTGTGGCCTCCCACACTGAGGTGTCCCACCCAATACCTGACAGGTGGGGAGCCATTGGCGACAGCAGCGAGGATTGCAGCCACTAGGGGGAGCTTGTCTTGGCCAAGTCCTCCACCCTGGGTGCCATGATGCTCCTTGTAGATTTGCCTCCATCACTAGCTAGGCCTGGCTAATCAAGCACAACACCACGGTGCTGGCCGCAACACAGTGGACCAAGCAGCTGGCGTCTTCTTCAACACTAATCTAGGAACACTGTTCTCGGTGTCCACCTCCTTTGGACGTGAATATGAAATACACACCCCTGCACCCAGACTGGTGCCTGCTTGTTGGTCTCTGCAGGGAGTCTGACCTTTCATGGCACTGATAATTTAGGGTGAGGGTTTCTGGCAACACCTGGCATAAGCCCAAATCAAAGCTACAGACCACCAGCAAGCACCAGCTCCTTCCCACAGCAGCTGAGACATGAGGGTGAGGAATGAGTGAGCCATTCTTAGGTCTAAGGCATTGTAGGGGGGCATCAGCTAGGCTCCCAATCCCATCCGTGGGGATAAATGTATTGTGGGACTCAGCTTCTGGACTGAATTAAGAACATGTAGACTGTGACCTGCTGAAGGAAGTGGCAACAGCAAGTCACAGTGGGTGACAGGCAGCTCCCTAGGCATCTGATCTCTCGCTTGGGGTACATGAGATGTGCGGGCCCCTTGTGACTGAAGGTGGGGTTTCAGTACACCCCCAACAAAGGAAATGGAAGCACAGGATTTATGGCTTACAGAGCCCGGAACAAGAGGGCACAAGGACCCAGGGAAGGGCAGGCCTCCATCCCACATTCGCCATGATCAGGACATAGAAAACAGGGTAGCAAGTACAGGATTTCTTGGGAGCGGATGGGGCTGAATTCGCTAACTTTCACAGGCTCACCTCTGTGTTATTCTAGAAGGTGCTTGGGAAACCAAAGTGAGAACCCTAGGCAGATTCTTATCTACGGTTAAACTCACTGAAAAGTAGGCAAGAGAAAGAGAGCAGGGATTCACATTTACCAGTCTCCCTCTGGATGCCAGAGTCATCCATAGACACTTGTGCCTACCTTTCTGATTGATGTATGGGGTGCTCCTTTCAGCCTCATGGTCTCAGTCTCCCACATTTGGAAATTTGCTCTCCAGAGAGGCACAGCTTGCACTAGTGGAACCTAATGCCAGTACCCTTCCATCACAGCCCGCAGACACCCCCGTGTGGGACAGGCAGTATGGGTGGGTGGTAGCCCTCCATTATCCTGAGCCCACATGGGACTGGGGGAAGACAGATTACCTGGAGAATGAGAATCTTTTCAGTCCACAACAGCGTAGTTTTGGAGAAAACTCATGAAGTTGTCAATGAAGGAGCTTGTGTCAACTTCTCTTAATTCTGGAACCAGACACTTCCGCTCAAGACACAGCTCTGACTCAGGTCCTCTTCCCAGAAACTAAGGCTCAGTTTGGGTTCTTACAGGCCTAAAAACTACATAAAAGCCAGAAGCATGCAGATTTCAAGTTTTATTTCAGAGTGCTGGTCGGTGACCCATGAGGGACCTGGTGTCAGAGCTGTGATGTGCCTGAGGACCCCTGTGTCTCCCGCAGACCCTTGGAAACGTGGATGTCAGCTGTGCCGCCTCAATACTGTATTTTTACAGATGCACCAGATGCATTGTGTATAGTTGTTCAGGGGTCTGGAGGCTAAATTATGGATTGTCTTCTCCAAAAATCTCTTCCTTAACTTTCTCTGTGTTTATAGTTCTGACATTTCCAGAAACAACAAAGAGGAATGCAGCTATTATGGCGTAAATGTGACCAAAACCCACTCTGAGATATACCATGGATTCATGACTTTGCCTGACTGGCTGAATTCTTCTGGGAGGGGTCCACAACCTGTGCTCCCACCAGTGCCTTGTCCGTGCACCATGGAGGATCCCAGCCTGTGTGGCAGTGGCAGTTCCTGTTATGGTTGCACATCCCTCTGTGACTGCATTTCTCTGGGATACAGTCATAATTCAGCTGAGCCCCACTGCCAGTGCAGTAGGTATCCCGACAGAACTATCCAGAAGCACAGGAAGTACCAGTTCTCACATGACCGATCTGGGTTGTTCCTGTGCTACGATGTGAATCCAGCCCCAAACATCAGAACCCTGGATCTCAGACAGTTTGAATCCAACATGTTCTTGCAGCTGAGGGAGAAGTGTGACATTCCTACACTGCAGCCTTCCACACGGCACGCCTGTATGGGAACAGGTTCAGCGTTGACTTCCCCGGGGTGTTCTGCGGTGTCCATGTCGGCTGCCTTTGTGATTTATGGTATAGCAGACATCTTCACCTTTCCCAGAATTTCTGCCAAAGCTTTCTTGACAGTGAATAGTGCGGTCAGTGCAGTTTCCATGATAGCAGCAGCCCTCTTCAGTGCACCCGGTTCCATCTTGCATATGGAAGTCACAGGGTACGTCAAGGTCACCCCATGGCAGAACTCTGGAAGATCACGTATATTTTGAATTGGTCTGCAGGGTGTCCAAGCAGCGGAGTTGGTGCAGTCTGTATAGCATCTGCCTGTATTACATTTGCCCCCAGGGGTTCAGATATAATCACGCATACAGCCTAGATTGCTGTAGCACTGGTTGAATGAGCCGCAGTCACACTGCTTTCCTGGATCCACTATGTAGTTTCCATAATGATAGTGGGTCAGGCTTTTATTTAAATGTACCATTTCAGTGTTGAACATGCACTTGCCTGTTCCCCAATTTATTATGTGCTGCATATGAATGAAGAAACAGTTACTGAAAGCTTCCATTATACCAGTTAGTTGGGTCCTAAGGCAGCTGGACCTTTTTTGGCAAGCACATTCATCAGTGTCAATGCACAAGCCACAATTTCTTGCCATCTGATGTGTTGGTATGACAGAAAAGAGTAAATAATGTCTGCCTAAATAACCCAGAATGATGGCATATAAGCCATTGGTGGATGGCATATAGAATATACAACTGGACTGCCATGAACCTCATGGGGCCCATCTCAAATCACGTTAAGGGTGAATGTGTTTTAAGAAATCGAAAATACTTTCACTCATACTATTGAAGAGGAAAAAAAGGGGGCTCTGATGCAACACATAATTGCCTGTGTGAGCTTGATGTCTCTCACTATAAATGACCATGAAACCAATAACTTACATCAATAGCATGAAATATGGACTCAATTAAGCTAACTAGCCTTACTAGGAATTGGGCACTTTTTTCGACGTGGTTAACACACCATACATTGTTTTGAAACTGAAAGCAAGTCCTTTGAAAATTCTGTGATGGGATGAACAGAACTTACTAGAGATCCTTGGGGCTGCACTGGCATTTCCTTGAGGAACAGGGGGTCCCCTGTCCTCCTTATATCCCCGGTTATAAGTAGGTCCCATTGCACAGATGTCCTCGACTATCTGAGAAACAAAGTGTTCAAAGATTGGAAATCACCGAGGGGGTCTCATTTCATAGGCAAGTTAATCCAACTTCATGATATCTTCAAGGCTGCCATAGCCTGTGTCAATTGTGACCATGGAAAAAGGAATCTCCTCCAGGTAGCTGAGGTAGTAACAGTCTGGAGGCATGAAGGGGTAGTCCACCTGCAAGGCTCCCTGAGCATCCTGAGTCATCATCAGCAGAGTCTGGACCAAAAGAGTTTCTTGTGCCGCATGTACATAACATGTCTCTTGCCCCAAAACGCAGGCTATAGGACAGACAGCCAGGCATCTGAATGCCTTTGCTGTGGTGCGGCTCCTTCTTGGGAATTACCACCTCAGAGGAGATGTAGCGCCATGAGGGATGCCCTTGAGAACCCTGCACAGGAGCCAGCACTGCCCAGAGTGCAAACAGCAAGAGAGGTGCCCTCAGGGTGACCTGGCCCCCTGCCAGCCTCATGCCCTTGCTCAGGGACATCTGCCAGTGGGAATGGATAAATGGAGGATCCTCAGCAAAGCCAGGTCTAGACCATCAGAACAGAGGGCTGTGCCAGGTGGCCAGCGCCCTGCACCTGGGGGCCCCCTGTGGGGTTAGGCAACAGTCCCACGGTGTGGCATTGGGTGACCCTGCACATCAGTTCCGCTGGGGAGGATATGGGAGGGGCAGGTGGGCCATGGTCAAGAGTGGTCACATGGACATGGGTAGGGATTTGGACCCAGAGGCATGGCTCTAGTCAACACCTTTAATCTTTCCTCCAGCTACTTGCATATGGGCTATGCAGTTATATCACCCTTAACTTCTCTACCAATTCCATGTCCTGTGGTACTGCTGGGTCACTTTCTTTGGATGACTACTTTTCCTCATTACGGAGACCACTGCTTTTGCTTCCTTGTGATGCGGAGGTAAACATTGTCAATTTTACCTTTATGGGTGATGCAAAAATCTCTTTGTAGTTTTGTGTGTCTTATTCTCCTTGGCTATTAGTTTGCAAGCCATTTGATCCCTTTGGTTTTTGCTTTGAAGGTTCCTCTGAGTTCACTGAGGAAAACATTTGTCAGTATTCTGAGTGATGATTGGTGAACTACAAGGTTGTATTTTAGTATTTTCTTATGCCAGCTGGGGAGAACAGAAAGTACTGCTGACCATGTGTGAGCCCCAGGGGTTTTCTCCTCTAATCCCTTATGGTGGTTCTTTCCTGGCCTCTGGCAGTCTCCTCCCATGTAGGTTGGTTCCCTCTTCAGCTGGAGATGCAGGGAAGGTGAGGTTACTTTGGCAGCTTGCACCATGGAATCTGCCCATGATCAAAAGATGGTATTGACTATGGCACTGCCTTGTTTAAGTACCCTCTACTGCTTTAAAACGCCCTGGGTCAGGGAGAAACCTCAGAGGTGACGTTTGGACAAGAGTTTGCCTTCTCCCCAGTGGCTGGCCTTCTGAATATAGCTCAAATTCCTTTGCCACCCAAACTAAAACTTTGAACATTGACCTTTCCAGCAACAGGCAGCTGAATTTGGGTTTTGATAACAATGAAATGGAGAGTGGAATGGCAGTTTCCAGTGCCTGGCAGGGAGGGTCAATGAGGAGTAGATCTCAAGGGCTATGATTTTGTGTTATGCAAGATGACAAGTTTTAAAGGGGTCTCCACATCATTACCCCTGTAATTATCAATACTGTAATGTATGGTTAAAATTTTGTGAAGAGTGTGGGTCTCATGTTCAGTGAGATCTTACCACAATATAAAAGTGGAAGACACGAGTTTTGCTTCTCACACAACAGTGTGTTGAACTGCATGGACACACTCTCTACTGATAATTTGAAAACAATTAAAAAAAACTTATATGTTTTGAAAACTAACCCTGAGGATATGTCATTTACAGATATCTTCTTCCATTCCCTAGGTTGCTTTTTTGTTTTGTTGATTGTTTCCTTCACTGTGCAGAAGCTTGCTATTTTGAGGTAGTCTCTCTCTATATATAATTTTCTTGTATTATATTAATGTAAATTCAATCTGTTAACATATAGTGTAGTACTCATTTTAGGGGTAGAATGTAGAGAACCATCGCATACATATAACATCCAGTTCTCATTTCACCCAGTGCCCTCCTTAATGGCCACATGCCATTTAGCCCACCTCCCCCACTTCCCCTCAGTTTGTTCTCTGTATTTAAGAGTGTCTTCTGGTTTCCTCCCTCTCTGTTTTGATTTATTTTATTTTTCCTTTCTGTATGTTGTGTTTGTTATATTCCACTAATGTGTGAAATCATAGGATATTTGACTTTTTCTGACTGACTTGTTCCACTTAGCATAATACACTGTAGTTCCATCCACATTATTGTCATTAGCAAGATGTCATTCTTTTTGATGGCTAAGTAATATTGCATTGTATATATTTGCCACCTCTTCTTTATGCATTCATGTGTTGACGAATATTTGGGCTGTTCCACAATTTGTTTTTTGTTGATAAGGCTGCCATAAAGATTGGGATGCACGTGCCCTTTCGAATCAGCATTTTGGTATCCTTTGGATACCTTTGGTATCCTTGGACAAATGCAATTGCTTGATCACAGGATAGTTCCGTTTTTCATTTTTTGAGGAATCTCCACACTGTTTTCCAGAGTGGCTGCGCCAGTTTGCATTACCATCAACAGTGCGAAAGGGTTTCGCTTTCTCTGCATCCTTGCTGACATTTTTTGTTTTCGGAGTTGTTAATTTTAGTCATTGTGACAGGTGTGAGTTGGTATCTCATTGTGGTTTTGCTTTATATTTCACTGCTGAAGAGTGTTGTTGAGCATCTTTATTCGTGTCTTTTTGCCATCTGGATGTCTTCTTTGGAAAAATATGTATTCATGTCTTCTGCCCATTTCTTCACTGGATTATTTGTTTTTTGAGTGTTGAGTTTGGTAAGTTCTTTATAGATTTTGGATACTAACCCATTGTCTGAGATGTCATACAAATATCTCCCCCCATTTTGTCAGTTGCCTTTTAGTTTTGTTGATTTGTTCTTTGCTGTGCAGAAGCTTTTTATCTTGATGAGATCCCAATAGTTTATTTTTGCTATTGTTTCCCTTGCCTCTGGGGACATGTCTAGTAAGAACTTGTTCTGGCCAAGGTCAAAGAGGTTGGTGCCTGTGTTGTCCTCTAGGATTTTGATGGTTTCCTGTCTCACATTTAGGTCTTTCATTCAATTTGTATTTATTTTGGTGTGTACTGTAAGAAAGTGGTCCAGGTTCCTTACAAGTTCACGATGCTGTCCAGTTTTCCCAACACCAGTTTTTGAAGGGACTTTTTCCATTTGATAGTCTTTCCTGCTCTGTCAAAGATTAGTTGATCATATAGTGATGTGTCCATTTCAGGGTTTTCTAATCTTTTCCATTAATCTATGTTGTTGTTTTTTTTTTTTGCCAGTATCATCCTGTCTTGACGACTACAGCATTGTAATATAGCTTGATATCCAGAATTGTGATGCCTCCAGGTTTTTTTCTTTTTCAAGATCTTTGGTTATTTGGGGTCTTTTGTGGTTCCATGATAATTTTAGAGTTATTTGTTCTAGCTCTGTGAAAAATGCTGGTATTATTTGACAGGAAATTGAATTATTTCCATTGAATGTCTAGATTGCTTTGGATAGTATTGTCATTTAACAATGATTTTTCTTTTGATCCATGTGCATGGAATATTTTTTCCATTTCTTTGTGTTTTCTTCAATTTCTTCCATAAATGTCCCAGACTTTTCAGAGTACAGATCTTGTACCTCTTTACTTAGGTTTATTTCTAGTATATTATGGTTTTGGTGTAATTTTAAATGGGATTGATTCTTTGATTTCTCTTTCTCCTGCTTCATTATTGGTGTATAGAAATGTAACAAATTTCTATATGTTGATTTTGTATGCTACAAATTTACAGGTTTATTGTACCAGTTCTAGCGGGGTTTTATTTGGTGGAGTCTTTAAGGTTTCTATATATGGTATAAAGTTCAACTCCAGAACTGAATAATCCTATTAAAAAATGGCCACAAGACATGAATAAGCATTTTTCCAAATGTGACCTACAGATTGTCAATAAACACATGAAAAGATGGTCAACATCACTCCTCATCAGGGAAATATAAATCCAAACTACAATGAAATATCAACTCACACTGTTCAGAAAGGCTGAACTCAACAGCACAAGAAACAACAGGTGTTGGTGAGGATGCAGAGAAAGAGGATCCTTTTGGAGGTGCTGGTGGGAATGCACACTGGCACAGCCACTATGGAAAACAGCATGGAGGTTCCTTAGAAAGCTAAAAATACAACTACGTTACGATAGAACAAATGCACTACTAGGTATTTACCCAAAGGATACAAAAATGCTAATTTAAAGGAATTGTACCTCTATGTTTATAGTAGCTATGTCACAAACAGCCCAGCTATGGAAACAACCCAGCCGAAGTATGCATTGATTGATGAATGGGTATAGAATACGTGGTATATCTACATAACCCCGTCCATGCACACTGGAATATTTCTCAGCCGTAAAAGGAATGACATTAGCTATTGTTAAGGACAGGGATGGGCCTAGAGAGTATTATATTTACGGAAATAAGTCAGAGAAAGACAAATATATGATTTCCTCCATATGTAGAATTTAAGAAACAACAAATGGGCAAAGGGACAAATAAGAGAGAAGAGGCAAACCAAGAAATAGGCGATTTTTTCAATGTTCACTTATTTATTTAGAGAGAGAATGGGAGGTGGGGCAGAGGCAGATGGGAAGAGAATCCCAAGGAAACGTCGTGCTGTCAGTGCGGAAACCAAAGTGGGGCTCGATCTCAGGAATGATGAGATCAAGACAAGAGCCCAGATCAAGAGTCGTGGGCCTAACTCATGGAACCACGTAAGCCCCACGAAACAGATACTTAACTATAGGGGAAAAACTGATGGTTGCCCTGGGGAGGGTGTGTGGAGGGATGGGGAGGTAGTTGATGGGGATTAAGGGGAGCGCTCATCACGAACACTGGGTGCTGTATTGCAATGTTGAATCACTATATTTTACACCTGAAAGTAATAGTACATTGCATGTTAACTAACTGGAATTTGAAGAAAAACTCAAATAATGTATTTATAGTGCCTGCAAATGGCCATGTTGGCATACAGCCCATGAAGAAGCATTTATTGCAGAAAATATACTACCAGAAAGAATACCTAGACTATTTGAACTAAGGTATGTTCTTTTCCTTTCCCACCCCAGATCAGCAAGAAGAAACTCCAGTGCAAGTAACTGTGACTATAGGCATGTGCCCCTGAGCCTGGCTGCAACCACCCCTCCAGACTGTTGTAGCCAATACACACGGTTCCCGGTGACCAGCTCCTGTTCAGAGGACTCTTTCCCAGAGGGACAGGATGTCAGTGACCCTAAGCTGTTTGCTGTTGAGGCCAAGCCCCAGCAGGTGCCACTGAGATGTGTGACTCACTCATTGTTGGCAGCCCCACTCCCAGGAAGGAAGCTCTGCCCTGGGCACAGTCCACTAGGGATGCTGGGAACCTGATCACCCCAGACCTGACTTGTATGGCAGGAGTCTCATGCCACCAGGACAAGCAAGCCACAAGGCAGTGAAGCTGCCAGCCACCCCTAAACAGAGCCCTCAGTTTCCAAACTGTTTGGAATCCTGTTTGTCCCCGACACGCCCTGCAGCTGCAGACCTTTGCCCAGAATATTGCCCAGGGTAAGGGGGAGATGGAGTAATCCTCTAATCCAAGGAGCAAATCTGTTCCTATAGAACTGACTTCATTTCCAGCTAAGTGTGAGGAAGAAGGTCTGGGCCTCATGTTGTGGGAGAGTCAGGTGCAGGAGACAGATGGTTTCAGTGGAGGATTCCTAACCTACTCCCCCTCACCTGCAGGAGAGAGCCAGAGCCAGGGACAGTGGAGGGAACAGCTCCTGTCAGAACACACATCAGAGTATGATCTCAACAACTCTCCATTCAGAGGAGTCCGAGGTTGTAGGGTTCAGTCTGTGGAGACTCCATACATCAGAGTGTGGTTGAACATAGGAGTGCTGTCAAATGAAGCAGAGTATCTCATCAGGTGGTTTGGGAAAGAAAGAGATAAGGAATACCCAACCAAACCACTGTCACCATTGTCTGGCTGTGTGAATGTCCCAGGTCATACCACCTCTGTAATTATGGGACTACCGCCCTTTCCTCCACATCATGTCTTTGAGTTTCACCTGATTTCAGGTGTGCATCAGTAGTGTCACATTTCTCTGGCAAAGCATCCCATTGATGGAAGTTTCGTACTTGGTTTATTCCTTTATATTTAGAAAGACTTTTGCCTTATTCTGAGCTTCTAACACTAAGAAAGATGCTATAAATATTTACACACCATTTATTTTCTGAGCATGGGATTTCATTCTTCAGGGACAAATACTCGGGAGTGGTATTTCCAGGTTCCTTTTTATGTCATCCATGTATAATTTCATAAGCAACAGCCAACGGTTTTCCAGAGTTGGTGTTTGTTTGTCAACCTTCCTGCATTGTTTGAGGCTCCACGTATGCTGGATGCTCACCTGGATGTTGTTGTCAGAGTTGTTCATACCTGAGCCATTGGGATGTGTGTATAGGGCATCTGTTGCGTTCTTGATTTGAATTTCCCTGACAGTCGATGGTGTGAAGAGTCTTCTCCAGTCAGTAACTAATGTGTCTATAACCTCAAGGATAGGATGTCTACTACACAAGGCTGTGCTTGTTTGATGGAGTTTTGTTTCCTTTCTTCCTATTGACTGTTGAGGGTTGTTAGCATATTCAAGATGCAGGTCCCTTGGTGGTTATGCAATTTGTGAATGTTGTCTCTTACTCTGTAACTTATCCTACTATTGGTATTCATGTGGGCAGATAATTGTATTTGATTTTCACAAAGTCTATTTATACCATTTCTTTTTATGGGTCTTGTGTTCTTAGCTATAGTTTTCATTTTCTTGATGATTGATTGCTTATGACTAATATTTTTTTTAAATGTTTATTCTTGATAGAGAAACAGAACGTGAGCAGGGAAAAGCAGTGAAAGAGGGAGACACAGAATCTGAAGCAGGCTCCAGGTTCTGAGCTGTCAGCATAGGGCCTGACAACGGGGCTCAAACCCTCAAATTGTGACACCGAGACCTGAGCTGAAGTGAGACACTTAACTGACTCAACCATCCAGGCACCCCACTGATTTCTTGACTTACAATGTAACTAAAAGTCTTGTTTTTTTCTGGTTTCTCTCAATGTTGACGTGTTCCCTATTTGGTCTCTGGTGACTTAGAGTTTTGTCGTTTGTTTTTAAATTTATAGACTCTAGCAAATCATTTTCGTGGCATGGTTTTTCCTAATATATGGAAATTATGTGGAAATATATGAAATTGAAGTTCAAATTTCACAAGAGTTGCCATTCTGTGTCTCTTTGGCCAGACTGCTCATCAGATTCGATAGATATGCTCCTGGGGTCCAAAAACACGTTTACCTTTTCAGGTGGTGGGCTTTCTATATGTCTCAGGAGCCGTTGAGCTCTGTGCACACAACCGAGTTTTTGACACAATTTTTCCTTCACAATTCTATGTGAAACCCTCAAAATCCATTTTTTGCATTGCCAATTTTAGACACTTCATGAATAGAACACATTGAAACTCTTGTATCATTTGCTAAAATTATTTTACCCTTGCGTGTGTGGGACTGTAATTTTTCTTCTTCCTTCCAAGTGGAGCTCATATCTGCATTTGTGGAATTCTTCCAGGCTTCTCATCTCTTAATACTTTTCCAACGTGCTGTGCAGTTTTTGACCAAATGAATACTTAGGTTTATTTGTACTCTACCACATTGGGTGATAGGATCCGCGAGACAGGCTGCATCATATGGTTTTTTTTTTTTTTTTTTTTTTTGTCCTCTTGTATGTTACCTGTCATATTGAATGTTTACAGAACATATAGCCCCTCACTTTCATGAACCACTAACAGGGGACATGGTTCTCTTCAAGAGATAGGAAAGGAAGGCAAGGGAGCTGAGAAAGCAAGTCGGGGAAGGAAACCCAGAGCTTCTCAGGAAGCGTCAACTGTCCACACTTTCCAGTTCTGCAGATGTGGGTCCCTGCTGAGGCCCAACCTGGGTTCTTGTGCAGGTGTCTGGACAAGCTGCCCATGATGTGTGGGCACAGGGGAGTTGGGAAGGGCAGCTGTGGTTTGAATTCCAGCCCACCTGGCACTGCTGTGAAAATTCATGAGTATGTTAATTTATGTCCACCATCAGTTAGGGATATAATGAGTAAATGCAAGACGTTAGACTCACCACCTTAGATTCCATGTTCATGACAATTTGTGACAACAATTCTCCATTCCTTTTTTCCACTTTTTAAATTTTTTAAGTTTGTGTTTAAATATTTGTTAGGTAACATATTGTGTAATATTAATTTCATTAGTAGAATTTATTGGTTCATCACTTACATTAACACCAAGTACTCATCACAACACGGGGCCTCCTTAATCCGCAACACCCATTATCCCATCCCCCACACACGTGCCCTCCAGCAACCCTCAGTTTGGTCTCTAACCTTAGAGGTTTTTTTTTTTTTTTTATGATTTCTTGCTCTTTTTCCCCTTCCCCTAGATCTAAATTTCCCATAGGAGGAAATCATATGGTGTTTGTCATCTTTGACTGACTTACTTTGCTTAGCATGATGCCCTGTAGCTGCATCAACATCTTTGCAAATGGCAAGATTTCATTCTTTTTTATGACTGAGTAATATGCCATTCTATACATATAGCAGATTAATCACATGGTGGACTTTTGGTCTCTTTCCTCAGTTTGGCTGTCATAGTTAATGCTGCTGTAAACACTGGGGTGCATGTATTTCCTCAAATCAGAAGTTTTGTATGCTTTGGATGAATTCCTAGTAGAGCAATTGCTGGAGTGGAAGGTTGTTTAATTTTTAGTTTTTAAACTGTTTTCTGGAATGGTCCGGGCACTTTGCATTCCCACCAAGAGTGTAAAAGGGTTCCCTTCTCTCCTCATCCTCATCAATATCTGTTGTTTCCTGAGTTGTTAATTGTAGCCATTCTGACAGGTGTGCAGTCATCTCTCATTGTAGTTTTGATTTGTAATTCTCTGATGATGAGTGATGTTGAGCATATGTTCGTCTGTGTCGGTTAGCCATCGGAATGCTTTGTTTGGAAAAGTATCTCCTCATGTCTTCTGCCCATTTCTCCACTGGATTCTTTGTATTTTGGGTGTTGAGTTTGAGAAGTTTTTTTTAATAGATTTTAGATAGTAAGCCTTTATCAGATATGTGGTTTGCAAATACCTTTTTAATTTCTGTAGAATGCCTTTTAGATTAGTTGATTGTTTCTTTAGCTGTGCAGAAGGTTTTTATTTTGATGAGGTCCCAGTAGTTCAAGTTTGCTGTTGTTTCCCTTGCCTCTCTAGACACGTCTAGTAAGAAGTTGCTATGTCCCAAGTCCAGGAGGTTGCTGCCTGTTCTCCTCTAGGATTTGATGGTGTCCTGTCTCACATTTAGGTCTTTCACCCATTTGGATTTATTTTTGTGTATGGAGTAAGAAAGTGGTTCAGTTTCATTCTTCTGCATGTTCTGGTCCAGTTTTCCCAACACCCTCTGTTGACAAGGCTGTCTTTTTTCCCATTACACAGTTTCCTACTTCATCCAAGATGAGGTGGCCATACATTTGTGAGTCCATATCTGGGTTTACTCTTCTATTCTCTTGATCTATGTGTCTCTTTTGTGCGTGTAGCTTATTGTCTTGGTAAGTACAGCTTGTAATATAGCATGAAATCCATAATCATGAAGTCTCCCGTTTCTTTGTGTAGCATAGACATTTCAACACTACTTGCTCCTTAAATCCATGAACATTCAAGGTGTTTCCGCTTCCTTGTGTCATCCTCAGTTTCTTTCACCGTTTTTAGAGTCTTCAGAGTATAGATATTTTAACTTTTTAGGTATCCTATTATATTTGGTGCAATTGTAAACGGGATGGATAGTTTTTTTTTATTTTTCTTTCTGTTTCTTCATTATTGCTGTGTAGAAATGCAGCCGATTTCAGTATGTTGATACTGAATCTTGTGACTTTGGTGAATTTGTGCATCAGTTCTTACAATATTTTGGTGGAGTCTTGAGTTTTTTATATAGAGTGTCATGTCATCTGTGAAGAGGGAATGTTTGACTTCTTCTTTTCCAACTTGTATGCCTTTATTTTTTGTTGTTGTCTGTTTTTGAGGATAAGACGTCCACTGCTGTATTAAGTAGAATGATGGGTGTGGACATCCCTCTTGTGTTCCTGACAGTAGAGGAAAAGGTTTTTTTTCCCCACTGAGGATATTAGCTGTGGGGTTTCATGTACGGACTTTATGATGTTGAGGTGTGTTTCCTCTACCCCTTGTTGAGGGTTTTACCAAGAAACGATGCTGTACTATGTCAATTTTTTTTTTTGCATCTATTGAGAGGGTCATATCATTCGTATCCTTTCTCTGATTGATGGTATGTATTACATTGATTTATTTGTGACTATTGAACCACCCTTACAGCCAAGGAATAATATCACCTGGTCACGTTAAAGGATCCTTTTAATGTCTTGTTGGATTCAATTTGCAAGTATTTTCTTTCTTTTTTGTAACGTTTATTTATTTTTGAGACAGAGAGAGACAGAGCATGAATGGGGGAGGGTCAGAGAGAGGGAGACACAGAATCTGAAACAGGCTCCAGGCTCTGAGCTGTCAGCACAGAGCCTGACACGGGGCTCGAACTCATGGACCGCAAGATTACGACCTGAGCCAAAGTTGGACGCTTAACCGACTGAGCCACCCAGGCGCCCCTGCAAGTATCTTCTTGACAATTGTTGTATTCTTGCTCATTAGGGCTAGTGGCCTGTAAGTCTCATTTTTAGTGGGGTTTAATCTGGTTTGGAACCGTGATCATACTCATCTTATAGAATGAATTTGGAAGTTTTCTTTCCATTTCTATTATTTGGAACAGTTTGTGAAGACAGGAATTTTCTATTCTACTTAAATAGAATATTTTACACTCTTCTTAAATATCTGGTAGAATTCGCCTGTGAACCTATCTGGCCCTGGATTTTTGTGTGTCAGTTGATTTTTGATTAATGATTCAATTTCTTTGCTCATTATCAGTCTGTTCACGTTTTCTCTTTCTTCCTTTTTCAGTTTAGGTAGTTTACATTATTCTGGGAATTTATCCATTTCTTCCAGATTGCCCAATTTGTTGGCATATAAATCTCCAAACTATTTTCTCATAGTCGTATTTCTGTGGTGTCAGTCGCGATGTCTCCTCTCAAATTCTGATTATATTTACTTTCGTCCCTTCTCTTTTGTTTTTGCCAAGTCTGCCCATGGGTTTATCATTTTTATTTATTCTTACAAAAACCAATTTATAGTTTCATTCATCTGTTCTACTGTTTTTCTTTGTTTCTATATCCTTTATTTCTGCTCTAATCTTTTTTGTTTACCTGTTCCTGCTGGCTTTAGGGTTCATTTGTTCTTTTTCTAGCTCCTTTACTTGTAAAGTGGTTGTGTGTTTGAGACCTTTCTTCTTTCTTGAGTTTGGCCTGTGCTGCTATATATTTCACTCTTCCATCAACTTTGCTGCATCCAGATGGTTTGGAACTGGCATGTTTTCATTTTCATTTGCTTCCATGTATTTTTTATTGCTTCTGTAATTTCCTGAAAATCTCATTCAGCTTTTACTACAATGTTCTTTAACCTAATGTTTTGGCAGTGTTGCTCAAATTTTTCTTGTGGTCGACTTCAAGTTTCATAGTGTTGTGCTTTGAAAATACGCATGGAATGATCTCAGTCTTTTTGTACTTGTAGAGGGCTGATTTGTGACGTAGTATGTGATCTGTTCTGGAGAATGTTCCATGCCCACTCAAAAAGAATGTGTATTCTGGTGCTTTAGGATGGAATGTTGTGAATATATCTGTTAAGTCCATTCAGTCCATGTGTCTTTCAAAGCCATTGTTTCCTTATTGATTTTCAGCTTAGATTGTCTTTCCATTGTTGTAAGTGGAGTGTTAACGATCTCTATTATTACTATTGTCTATTATCAATGAGTTTCTTTATGTTTCTTATTAATTGAGTTATATATTTCAGTGCTTACATTTTTGGGGTATAAATATTTAAAACTTCAAATCTTCTTGTTGGATAGACCCCTTTATGATGATATACTGCCTTCCTGATCTCTTGTAACAAACTTTGGTTTGAAAACTAGTTAGTGTGATATGAGTGTGGTACTATAACTTTCTTTTGACGTCCGTTAGCATGATAAATTGTTCACCCTCCCCTCACTTTCAATCTACAGGTGTTTTAGATTGAAAATGAGTCAATAGTGTGCAGTGTATAGAACGATCTTGTATATGTTTTTATCCATTCTGGTATCCTATGTCTTTTGATTGGAGCATTTTGCCCATTTACATTCACAGTAATTATTGATAGATATAAACTTAGTACCATAGTGTTACCTCCAAAGTCATTGTTTCTGGAGATTTTCTCTGTTTATTTCTAGTCTTTGTTACTTTTAGTCTTCCTTTCCCACTCAAAGGGTCCCCTTTAATTTCTCGCAGGGCTGATTTAGAGACCATGAACTCCTTTGGTTTTTGTTTGTCTGGGAAATTCTATCACTCCTTGTATCTGAATGACTGCCTTACTGGAGAAAGTATTCTTAGCTGCAAAATTTTCAATTGAGCATGTTGAGGATATGATGCCACTCCCTACTTGCATAAAGGTTTCTGTAGACACATCTGCCATAGTTTTTTTTTTAATTTTTTTTCAACGTTTTTTATTTATTTTGGGACAGAGAGAGACAGAGCATGAACAGGGGAGGGGCAGAGAGAGAGGGAGACACAGAATCGGAAACAGGCTCCAGGCTCCGAGCCATCAACCCAGAGCCTGACGCGGGGCTCGAACTCACAGACCGCGAGATCGTGACCTGGCTGAAGTTGGACGCTTAACCGACTGCGCCACCCAGGCGCCCCTGCCATAGTTTTTTTTTAATCTTCCCTTGTTAGTTAGCAACTTCTTTTGTGTTGATGCTTTTATGGTTTTTCTTTATCTGGATATTTTGCCATTTTCCTATGACATGTCTCAGTGTTGGCCTGCTTTTTATTTTATTTTTTATTTTAATGGGTGTTCTCTCTGCCTCCTAGATGTGGACGTCTGTTTCCTTCCCCAGCTTGTGGAAATTTTCACTATAATTCACTCAGCTAAAATGTATCCCCCTTTTTCTCCCTCTTATTCTTTTGGGACTCCTTTCAAAAGAATGTTATTACAGTTTATGGAGTTGCTGATTTTCCTAAGTGTACGTTTGTGATGCAATATTTTAATTTTCCTCTTCTTTCCAGCTTCATTTCCCCCATACTTTTATCTTCTATGTCCCTTCCTCATTCATCTGCTTCTTTCCGCCTTGAGGTCATTATATCCAATCAGTTTCCCATCTCGGTTACAACATTTAAAATTTCCTCCTGACTAGTTTTTAGGTCTCTTCTGTTTTCAGTAAGGGTATCCCTCATGTCTCATATATTTTCCTCAAGCACAGCTAGCATCCTTATGATACTTTTTGAAAATCCTGTTTCATTATGAGAGTTTTTAGAAATTCTGTTTGAGGCACATTAGTTTATGTGTTTTAATTATATCCCTCACAATGACCTTTTATCATTTTTTCTTTTAGGATGAATTCCTCCATCATGTTGTTGTCTATGTCTCTGCCTTCTTAAATGTTTTAGAAAATCCTGTTATCTTTTCTGCTTCTAGGGTAGTATCTTTATTGAGCAGTGTTCACATACTGTCCAGGGCCTGACACTTCATGAAGCATTTGTTTTATGTTCCGTGGCACTGTGCTGTCGTGTTTTGGCTGGTCTGTCCCTCAGGAGAGTGCTCTGCAGATTTTCTCCTTGCCTCCAGTGGGCAGTGTTGGACCTTGTGCCCAATGTTGTGAGTTTTAACTAGGTGAGTTTGGTCTGCTTGTTAAAAGAGGCTAATTCCTATCTCCCCTAGAGGTGAGGATATGCGTCACTGTATGATCAGCTGACTTAGTGCGTGTGGGGGCTTACGGTGGTCTTTGGAGGAAGGGGTGCAGTGGTGGTCTGGTTGCCAGGCACTCTTTCCTAGTAAGCAAGCACTTAATGGGGGCTGGAGTAGGTGGAGCTTGGTGTTAGTGTCTCAGCTTGCCCTGGGGATGCTGTGCTGCTGAGTGAAATCTGTCCATGCTGATTGGTGGGAGGAAATATTGGCATCAGCTCCCTCTCTAGTCCCTGGAGTTGGAGTTCCCAGCCTCCCCTGTTCAGGAAGCCCTCACACAGCGAGAACACTTGTGGGTCCCAGGCTTCCATCAGAATTGCTTTCACCCTGTCTGCGTCCAAGCCATTGGCCCATCTGGTGGCACAGGGCTCTTATGTTTTATCTCAGGAGCTCTAGCTGGGTTTGAAAACTCCAAATTGTGTGAACTCCATATGACAGGGACCCCACTGATCCTCTGGAAAGGGTCTTGATGTGCTGTGCCTGGAGCTGATTTACCCCAGATGGGCAGCTGAATCAATACTAGGGGCTTGGAGTGCATGGTGAAGAACAACCAGAAGGCAGTGTCCAGCTAGCTGCTCTCAGAAGAGGCTCCTCTGCAAATGATCAGGGAACTTTAATGGTGCCTGTCAGCTCTCCTGTCCTATGAGAGGCAATGCCCCGTCTCGCAAATGCACTCCACAAAGGGAATTGTCTCTCCCCATGCGACCCAGGGGATACTCAGACCACAGTTCCCCTTATGGGCCTCTGCCCTCCTCCACAGGAGCACTGCTGTGCCCACCAGACTCCGCCCCAATGATGGGATCGACTTTTAAATCTTCAGTCTTTGAGCTCCATGTTTACAGGAGGTTGACTTGTCATGATTAACTTTATAGGTTATCTTGACTGCGTCATGGGTGCCCAGATTCACCACTGTTTCTGTGGATGTCTGTGATGTGTTCCAGAAGAGATTGGCATTTCCATCCATGGTTTCTTTCTGCCTAGGCACCACCCATTCCATTAAGTTTGTGAATAGAATCTGATGCAGATGGAGGACGAATTCCCTCATTTTTACTTCCCATGTGCTTTTTGAACTGGAATATTGGTCTCCTCTGGCCCTTTTTCTGAGAGTTACATCATCAGCTCTCCACGTTCTGAGACTAGACACTAGTCAGAATCAGACAAGAATTACATCACTGGTTTTCCTGGGTCTTCAGCTTGTGACAGTAGATCATGGGTCTTCTCAACATATTTAGTTATGGAAACCAATGACCTTTGGGTTGTGTTCCTCAGGGGAATCTTGACTAATACATGGAGATTGTTTGTCTCTCCTTTAGAGTAATTGAATAAAGCTGTAGCTCATTTAAAGTCCTGAGTAGCAAAGGGCTATGAAGAAAGTGTCACGTTGTTTGACTGGGACAAGGGCTGGGTGAGGATAAGGAGGAGCTGTGGGATCCTGTGGTCCTGGCTGCACAGGGAGCGCATCTGGGACTCCTGTAAATGTTCAGCTGTTGTGCCTCAGGAAATCTGTAATTCACTCATGTTGAGGGACCGGAGTAAGCAAGTGCAAACAACTGTGTCTTTGTGCATGTTCGTCTAGTTTCCCTATGACAACCCAGTTGCTAATTCAGAGAGTTAATAGGTAAGCACAGAATCATATAACCAGGGAGGCTCCCTGGGGAAACTGCTGTGTGGAGAGGAAGCCCCAGACCCTGACAGGAAACCTGCCTGTAACCTCCATGTGCACCTGCGCCTGGGAGCACA
Organism: Panthera tigris; assembly: GCF_018350195.1. Lineage (NCBI taxonomy): Eukaryota > Metazoa > Chordata > Mammalia > Carnivora > Felidae > Panthera > Panthera tigris. Next base: position 146,486,883 of record NC_056665.1, read on the forward strand.
AAGGAGAATTGTGCATAGTGTGCGCCCCCTGGTGGTGCTGATCCCCTCCTTCAGGGAGGTTTGTGTCTGGGCTCCCAGCGAGGTCCCCTCACCGTGTCTCTTGCACAGTAATATATGGCCGTGTCCTCGGTCTTGAGGTTGTTCATCTGCAGATACAGAGTGTTCTTGGCGTTGTCTCTGGAGATGGTGAATCGGCCCTTCACGGAGTCTGCGTAGCCTGTGCTACTTCCACTACCACTAATTCCTGCGACCCACTGCAGCCCCTTTCCTGGAGCCTGGCGAACCCAGCTCATTCCATAGCTACTGAAGGTCAATCCAGAGGCCACACAGGTGAGTCTCAGGGACCCGCCAGGCTTCACCAAGTCTCCCCCAGACTCCACCAGCTGCACGTCACACTGGACACCTGCAGACACAAGACATGTTGGTCAGGAAACTGTCACACATCCACTGTTTCACTCATATCCATTCACAAACTCAGTGTCCCTCGTTCACCACGAATTACCTTTTAAAAGAGCAACCAGGAACACCCAGCCCAGCACAAACTCCATGGTGAGGTGTGTGTGTTCTGTGCTGATCACAGAATGGGAACACCTGGGACTCCCGGGGCTGGGGCTCGTCTCCCAGCTGCACGGTCGGACTGGGTTGGTTTTATCAGCACAGAAAGGGCCCCAGTTGCATGTCCTCTGACATATATATCAAGCTCCAGACTTAGGTTTGATTGTGTAAAAGTGAATGACAGGGTTAGGGACGCACTTCTACATTAGTTTGTGTGGATGGTGGTGTGACAATATGAAGAATTCTTTTTTTCAGTTTTGGATTTTTACCTTTATTAATGGAGGCTTCGCATAATCTTTAAGAAACATTTACCTCAACAGCATGATCACGCAATATTTTCTCTTAAAATATTTTAATTTTTTTATTATTAATTAGTATTTATTTTTAGTTTTAAAATTTAACATCGAAATTAGTTATTATATAGTGCAACAATGATTTCAGGAGTAGATTCCTTAGTGCCCCTTACCAGTTTATCCCATCCCCCCTCCCACAACCCCTCCAGTAGCCCTCTGTTTGTTCTCCATATTTATGAGTCTCTTATGCTCTGTCCCCTCCATGTTTTCATGTTATTTTGGTTTCCCTTCCCTTATGTTCATCTGTTTGGTCTCTTAAAGTCCTCATATGAGTGAAGTCATATGAGTTTTGTCTTTCTCTGACTGACTCATTTCACTTCGCATAATACCCTCCAGTTCCATCCACATAGTTGCAAATGGCAAGATTTCACTCTTTTTGATTGCCAAGTAATACTCCACTGTATATATTTACCCCTTCTTCTTTATCCATTCATCCATCGATGGACATTTGGCTCTTTCCATACTTTGGCTATTGTTGATAGTGCTGCTATAAACATGGGGGTGCATGTGTCCCTTTGAAACAGAACACCTGTGTCCCGTGGAGAAATGCCTAGTAGTGCAATTGCTGCTTCATAGGGGAGTTCTATTTTTAGTTTTTTGAGGAATCTCCATACAGTTTTCCAGAGTGGCTGCACCAACTTGCATTGCCCCCAAAAATGCAAAAGAGATCCTCTCTCTGCATCCTCGCCAACGTCTGTTGTTGACTGAGTTGTTCAGGTAGCCATTCTGACAGGTGTCAGGTGGTATCTCATTAGGGTTTTGATTGGCATTTCCATGATGATGAGTGATGTGGAGCATTTTTTCATGTGTCGGTTGGCCATCAGGATGTCTTCTTTGGAGAAGTGTCTATTCATGTCTTTTTCCCGTTTCTTCACTGGATTGTGTTTTGGGTGTTGAGTTTGATAAATTCTTTATAGATTTTGGATACTAACTCTTTATCTGAGATGTCATTTGCAAGTATCTTCTCCCATTCTGTCAGTTGAATTTTAGTTTTGCTGATTGTTGCTTTCACTGTGCAGAAACTTTTGATTTTGATGAGGTCCCAGTAGTTCATTTTTGCTTTTGTTTCCCTTGCCTCTGGGGACGTGTTGAGTAGGAAGTTGGTGTGGCCAAGATCAAAGATGTTTTTGCCTGCTTTCTGCTCGAGGATTTTGATGGCTTCCTGACTTACATTGAGGTCTTTCATCCATTTTGAATTTTATTTTTGTGTATGGTGTAAGAAAGTGGTCCTGGTTCATTCTTCTGCCTGTCGCTGTCCAGTTTTCCCAGCACCACCTGCTGAAGACACTGTCTTTATTCCTTTGGATAGTCTTTCCTGCTTTGCGAAAGATTAGTTGGCCATACATTTGTGGGTCCATTTCTGGATTTCGTATTCGGTTCCATTGATCTGAGTGTCCTTGTTTTTTTTATTGTTTTTGGCATTTATTTATTACTTTTCAGAGACAGAGACAGAGCATGAGCGGGGGAGTGTCAGAGAGAGAGGAAGACACAGAATTCCAAGCAGGCTTCAGGCTCTGAGCTGTCAGCACACAGCCTGATGTGGGATCTAACTCACGAACTGCCAGATCGTGACCTGAGTCAAAGTCGGATGCTTAACAGACTGGTCCACTCAGATGCCCCTGAGTGTCTGTTCTTGTGCCATTACCATACTGTCTTGATGATTACAGCTTTGAAGTATAGCTTGAAGTCTGGGATTGTGATGCCTCCTGCTTTGGTTTTGTTTTTCAAGATCGCCTTGGCTATTCGGGGTCTTTTCTGTTCCATACAAATTTTAGGATTATTTTTTCTAGCTCTGTGAAGAATGCTGGTGTCACTTTGATCGGGATTGCATTGAATATGTAGATTGATTTTGGTACTATTGGCATTTTAACAATATTTGTTCTTCCTATTCAGGAGCATGGAATCTTTTTCCATATTTTGTCTTCTTCAATTTCTTTCATAAGCTTTCTATAGTTTTCAGTGTAAAGATTTTTCACCTCTTTGGTTAGATTTATTCCTGGGTATTTTATGGTTTTTGTGCTACTGTAAATGGGATAGATTCCTTGATTTCTATTTCTGTTGCTTCATTGTTGGTGTATAGGAATGCAACCGATTTCTCTGTGTTGATTGTATATCCTGCCACTTTGCTGAATTCATGAATGAATTCTAGCAGTTTTTTGTTGGGGTCTTGTGGGTTTTCCATATAGAGTATCATGACATCTGTGAAGAGTGAAAGTTTGACCGCCTCCTGGCTGATTTGGATGCCTTTTATTTATTTGTGTTTTCTGATTGCAGAGGCTATGACTTCCAATGCTATGTTGAATAAAAGTGGCGAGAGTGGACATCCCTGTCTTGTTCCTGACCTTAGGGAGAAAGCTCTTAGTTTTTCCCCATTGAGGATGATATTAGCATTGGGTCGTTCATAGGTGGCTTTTATGATCTCGAGGTATGGTCCTTCTATCCCTACTTTCTTGAGGGTTTTTATCAAGAAAGGATGTTGTATTTTGTCAAATGCTTTCTCTGCATCTATGGAGAGGATCATATGGTTCCTGTCCTTTTATCAATGTTATGAATCACGTTAATTGTTTTACAGATATTGAGCCAGCCCTGCATCTCAGGTATAAATCCCACTTGGTCATGGTGAATAATTTTTTAATGTATTATTGTTTCTGGTTGGATAATATCTTGTTGAGGATTTTTGCATCCATGTTCATCAGGGAAATTGGTGTATAGTTGTCTTTTTAAGTGTTGTCTCTGTCTGTTTTTGGAATCAAGGTAATGCTGGCTTCATAGGAAGAGCTGGGAAGTTTTCCTTCCATTTCTATTTTTTGGAACACCTTCAAGAGAATAGGTGTTAACTCTTCCTTAAATGTTTGGTAGAATTCCCCTGGAAAGCCATCTGGTCCTGGACTGTTGTCTTTTGGCAGATTTTTGATTACTGATTCGATTTCCTTACTGGTTAGGGGTCTGTTCAAATTTTCTATTTCTTCCTCTTTCAGTTTTGGTAGTGTATATGTTTCTTGGAATTTGTCCATTTCTTCCAGATTGCCCATTTTATTGGCATATAATTGCTCATAACTTTCTCTTATTACTGTTTTTATTTCTGTTGTGTTGGTTGTGATCTCTCCTCTGTCATTCTTGATTTTATTCATTTGGGTCCTTTCCTTTTTCTTTTTGATCAAACTGAATAGTGGTTTATCAATTTTGTTAATTCTTTCAAAGCACCAGCTTTTAGTTTCATTGATCTGTTCTATTGTGTTTTGGTTTCAATAGCACTAATTTCTGCTCTAATCTTTATTATTTCCTGCCTTCTGCTGGTTTTGGGTTTTATTTGCTGTTTTTTTTCCAGCTCTTTAGTCATAAGGTTATGTTGTGTATCTGAGATCTTTCTTCCTTCTTTAGGAAGGCCTGGATTGCTATATACTTTCCACTTATGACCGCATTTGCTGCATCTTAGAGGTTATCATTGTGGTGTTATCATTTTCATTGACTTCCATATACTTTTTAATTTCTTCTTTAACTGCTTGGTTAGCCCATTCATTCTTTAGTAGGTTCTTCAGTCTCTAATTATTTGTTACCTTTCCAAATTTTTTTCCTGTGGTTGATTTTGAGTTCATGGCATTGTGGTCTGAAAATATACATGGTATGATCTCGATCTTTTTGTACTTACTTAGGGCTGATTTGTGTCCCAGTATATGGTCTATTCTGGAGAAAGCTCCATGTGCACTGGAGAGAATGCATATTCTGTTCCTTTGGGATGAAATGTTCTGAATATATTTGTTAAGTCCTCCTGGTCCAGTGTGTCATTGAAAGCCATTGTTTTCTTGTTGATTTTTTGATCAGGTGATGTGTTCATTATTGTGAGTGAGGTGTTGAAGTCTCCTACTATTATGGTATTCTTATAGGTGAGTTTCTTTATGTTTCTGATTAATTGATTTCTATATTTGGGTGCTCTCACAATTGGCGCATAAATGGTTACAATCGTTAGGTCTTCTTGGTGGATAGACCCTTTGATTATGAATGATGTAAGGCCATTCTGCATCTCTTGATGCAGTCTTTATTTTAAAGTCTAGATTGTCTGATATCAATATGGCTACTCCTGCTTTCTTTTGTTGAACATTAGCATGATAGATGGTTCTCCATCCCCTTATTTTCAATCTGGAGGCGTCTTTAGGTCTAAAGTGGGTCTCTTGTAAAAAGCGTATAGATGGATCTTGTTTTCTTCTCCATTCTGTTACCCTATGTCTTTTGATTGGGGCATTGAGTCCATTGACGTTTAGAGTGAGTACTGAAAGATATGAGTTTATTGCTATTATGATGCTTGTAGAGTTGGAGTTTATGGTGGTGTTCTTTGGTCTTTCTAATCTTTGTTGATTTTGGTATTTATTTATTTATACAGATATATTTTCATCTTTTCTCCCCTCAGAGAGTCTCCCTTAAAATTTCTTGCAGGGCTGGTTTAGTGGTCACAAACTCATTTAATTTTTGTTTGTATCGGAATCTTTTCATGTGCCTTCTATTTTGAATGACATCCTTGCTGGATACAGAATTCTTGGCTGCATATTTTTCTGATTTAGCACACTGAATACATCCCGCCACTCCTTTGTGGCCTGCCAACTTTCTGTGGATAGGTCTGCTAAACCTGATCTGTCTTCCCTTGTAAGTTATGGACTTTGTTTCCCTGTTGGTTTTATGATTCTCTCCTTGCCTGAGTACTTTGTCAATTTGACTATGATGTGCCTTGTTGATGGTCGGTTTTGGTGGAATCTAATTGGAGTCCTCCGTGTTTCCTGGATTTTGATGTCTGTGTCTTTGCCCAGGTTAGAAAAGATTTCCGCTATGATTTGCTCACATAACCCTTCCACCCCTATTTCTTCCACTTCTGGGACCCCTATGATTCTCATGTTGTTCCTTTTTAATGAGTCACTGATTTCTCTAATTCTTAAATCTTGCTCTTTTGCCTTAATCTCCCTCTTTTTTTCTGCTTCATTATTCTCTATAAGGTTGTCCTCTATCAAGCTGATTCTCTGTTCTGCCTAATCTATCTGTGCCACCGCTGCATCCATCTGTGATTGCAGCTCAGTTATAGCATTTTAAATTTCATTCTGGCTATTTTTTACTTCTTTTATCTCTGCAGAAAGAGATTCTAATCTATTTTTGACTGCAGCTAGTGTTCTTATTATTGTGATTCTAAATTCTGGTTCAGAAATCTTGCTTATATCTGTGTTGGTTAAATCCCTGGCTGTCGTTTCTTTGTGGTCTTTCTTTTGGGGTGAATTCCTTCGTTTTGTCATTTTGAAGGGAGAAAAGGAATTAATGAGGTCGCAAAAGTGAAATAAAAAGATAAAATTACAAAAATACTAAAATTAAAAATTAAACACACGGAAGCAAATTGAATGGAATATGCTAGATCCTAGGTGTGTTTTGTTCTGGGTGTTGAAATTGGTTTGACAGAGAAAAATATGGGAGGGGGAGAAAAAAAAGGAAATAATTTGAGAATTTGAAAAAATGAATACACTGAAGTAGACTGAAATGAGATGATGAGAGTAAAATATAGTTTGAAAAAATATAAAGAAAAGTAAAGAATATAATAGAAAAAATAAAGAAAAATATTTTTAATAAAAATTAAAAATAAATGTGATTTTTTTCTTTTTCTGTATTCTAGAAAAAAGAGAGGAATCAAAAAAGAGAAAAAAGATAAAAAAAGTAAAAAAAGGAAATCATTTGAAAATTCAAAAAGTGAATACACCATAGTAGACTAAAATAAAATGATGGAAGTAAAATAGAATTTGAGAAAATTTACATAAAAGCAATCAATATAGTAAAAAAATTAAAATATTTTTAATAGAAATTGAAAGTAAAATCAAGTTTTTCTCATTTTGCATTCCAGAAAAACTACAGAAACGAAGAAGAGAAAAAAAGAAAAAGAAAGAAAAAGTAAAAAGGAAATTGTTTGGAAATTTGAAAACGAGAATACACTGACGTAGGGTAAAATAAAATGATGGAAGTAAAATAGAACTTTTACTAAAATTCAGAAATGTAAAAAATATAGTAATAAAAATTAAAGAAAATATTTTTAATAATAATTGATAATAAAAATAATTTTTTCTGTTTCTACATTCAAGAAAAAGAAAAGCGTAAAAGAGAGAAAGAAAAGAAAAATTGACTAGATGAATCGGCTAACAGATTGAAGTAGGACTGAAATTACTTCCTTATCCCCTAGATGTCAGTCTATGTAGCTCTTTATAGTCCATAAAGTAAGTGGCAGTGAGACTTGTATTCCTGAAGAGCCCTGTTGGCCCAGTTGGGCGGGGTTCAGTGTAATGGCTCTGCTGTCCACTAGATGGCGCTTTTAGGCTCCTGGGGTGGATTGTTGCGGTGCTTGTAGGTGCGAATGCACATGCGCGGGAGAAGTGAAAATGGCGCCACTCAGGTACCCAGTCTGTTCTCCTGGATCAGCAATCGCGCACCCATCCTCTGTCTTCAGCCCTTGTCCACTCCTCGCTCCTTCACTCTCCGTGACCAGGCCCCAGGCCGCACCTCTCTCCCAAGTTTTGTCACAGACGTGGCTGTTTTCCCCGGTCCCTTACGTCCAAAGGACCGCAGCTTTGACCTGTTCTGCCCCTCTGTGGGAGGGTCTCACCAGGCAATGTCCGAATGAGCAATGGCCGAGTATCAGCAGCACCTAGGAACGCTTGCTGGACCCTGTTGTTGTCAGTGCCCCGAGACTTTGGCCAGGTGCCAGCCCACCCCAGAAAAAGTTCATGAGAGAGTGTAGCAGCAGCGTTTCATGGATTATGGAAAATCACAACACACGTCTGGCATCAGGCTTCACCCTAAACGACCTTGTTCCAGCAGCAGCGAATGTGGCCGTTTTCCGGGGTCTGCTGGGACCAGAGGGCTTTGGCAGTCTCCTCCAAATGTCCTTCCAGCAGTGCAACTGCCTCTCCCCGTGTGGCCTGAGAACATCCCGGACCCCACTCTGTTCCTGGGATTCTCCCTTCCCACCAGAGCACCTCCAGGTATCGAGCTGTGGAGTTGCAGCCTTTGCATTCCCCTTGTTTACAGTCTTAGTGGAATTTACATACTCTCCTTTCTCCTTTCTCCCTTTTTAGTTGAGTCCCTGTGGCTGTTTCCAATTTTCCACTTTCTCTCCAGCTGCTTTTGGGGAGGGGTGCTTTTCCTTTATTCTCCCCCACTCCCCAGTCTCCGTCCTCTCTCCGCCTGCAAAAGCACCTCCCTTCCTGCAGCTTCGTGCTCCCCAAGGTCCCCTCTCCACGCCACGTACTTGTTGAATTCTGTGGTTCAGGTTGTGCCGATTGTTGTGTTAATCCTCAATCAGTTTTCTAGGTGTGTAGGATGGTTTAGTGTTGGTCTGGCTGTATTTCATGGACGCGAGACACACAAAAGTCTTCCATGTTGTTCCGCCATCTTGTCTCCTCCCCCATTGACTGCCTGATTTTCATTTGAACATTTGAGGATATTATGCCACTTCCTTCTTTCCTGCAGGTTTCTGTGGACACTTCTGCCATAATCTTTTATCTTCCTGTATTCATTAGCAAACTCTTTTGTCTTCATGTTTATAGGTTTTTTTAATCTGTGTATTTTGTGAGTTTTACTATGTTATGTCTCAGAGTCAGCCTGCTTTTTTTTTTTTAATTTTAATGGGAGTTCTCTGTGACTCATAGATGTGGACGTCTGTTTCCTTCACCATTTAGTGGAAATTTTCCACTCTAATGCACTCAGACAAAACTTCTCCCCTTTTTCTCCCTCTCTTCTTCTTCTGGGACTCCTTTGAAAATAATTTTATTACACTTTATGGAGTTGCTGATTCCCTAAGTATACGTATGTGATGCAATGTTTTAATTTTCCTCTTCTTTCCTGCTTCATTTCTCACAAAATTTTATCTTCCATGTCATTTACTCATTCATCTGCTTCTTTCTGCCTTGGGTTCATTATATCCAATCAGGTTCACGTCTCGGTTACAGCATTTTAAAAATTTCAGCCTGACTGGGTTTTAGGTCTTTTCCATCTGTAGTCAGGGTATTCTCATGTCTTCTAGGCTTTCTCAAGCATAGCTAGTATCCTTATGATAGTTTTTAAAAGTTCAGTTTCCTTATGATAGGTATTAAATTTTGTTTGAGGCTTATTATTTATATGTGTTTTAATTATATCCCTGGCAATGTCCTTTATGGCTTTTTCTTTTGGCATGAATTCCTCCATCACTCTGTATGTCCATGTCTCCGCTTTTTTTTTTTTTTAACGTTTTATTTTTATTTTTGAGACAGAGAGAGACAGAGCATGAATGGGGGAGGGTCAGAGAGAGGGAAACACAGAATCTGAAACAGGCTCCAGGCTCTGAGCTGTTAGCACAGAGTCCGACGCGGGGCTCGAACTCACGGACCGCGAGATCATGACCTGAGCCGAAGTCGGCCGCTTAACCGACTGAGCCACCCAGGTGCCCCTCTCCGCTTTCTTAAGTGTTTTAGTAAAATCCTTTTATGTTTTCTGCTTCTAGAGTAGTGTCTTTTTTGAGAAATGTTTACATACTGTTGACAACCTGACATTCTGGAAGCATTTCTTGCATGTGCTGTGTGCACTGTGCTGTCATGTATTGGCTGCTCTGTCCCTCAGGTCAGTCCTCTGCAGAGTTCTCCTTGCCTCCAGGGGAGAGTTTTTCAACTTTGTCCATAGTGTTGTGAGTTTTAACTAGGTGAGTTTGGTCTCCTTATTAAAAGAGGCTAATTCCTATTTCCCCTAGAGGTGAAGCTATGCCTCACTCTATGGTCAGTAGACTTGGTGCCTGTGGGGGTATATGGTGGTCTTTGGAGGGAGGGGTGCAATGGTGGTCTGGGTTCTAGGCACTCTTTCCCTTGTAAGGAAGCACCTGAGGAAGGAAAGGTGGGTATGGCTTGGTGTCAGTGGCTCAGTATCTACTGGGGGGTGTTGTGCTGCTCACTGAATTCTGTCCATGATAATTGGTGGGAGGAAATATTGGCATCAGCTCCTTCTCTAGTCCCTGCAGTTGGAGTTTCCAACCACCCCTGTTCAGGAAGCCCTCACATAGAACAATCTGTACTCATGGGTCCCAGGCTTCCTTCAGAACCCGGCCTTCACCCTGCCTTTGTCCAATCCATTGGCACACCTGGCAGCTCAGGGCTCTTCTGTTTTATCTCAGGAGCTCTAGCTGGGTGTGAGTACACCAAATTGTATGTACTCAATGCGACAGGGACCCCACTGATCCTCTGGGACAGTGTCTTGGTGTGATGTGGTTGGAGCTGGTTATCCCAGAAGGGCAGTTGCATGAACACTAGGAGCTTGGAGTTCATGGTGAGGAAGAACAAGAAGGCAGCATTCAGTTAGCTTCTCTCAGCAGAGGCTCCTATGCTAATGACCAGGGCAGTGCAATGGTGCCTGTCAGCTCTCCTGCCCCATGAGGGGCAATGCCCTGTCTCCCAAATGCACTCCAAGAAGGTAACTGTCTCACCCAATATGACCCAGGGGATCCTCAAACCGCAGCAGTCCCTATGGGCCTTGGGGCTCCTTCTCCCCAGGAGCACTGCTATACCCACCAGCGTCCACCCCAGTGATGGCATGGAGTTCTAAATCTTCAGTTTTTGAACTCGACATTTACAGCAGGCTGACTTGTCATGATTACGTTTATGTGTCATCTTCACTGCGTCATGGGTGTCCAGATTCACGACTGTTTCTGTGTATGTCTGTGATGAGTTTCCAGAAGAGATTGGCATTTCCATCCATGGTTTCTTTCTGCCTGGGCATCACCCATTCCATCATAGTTCTGAGTAGAATCTGATGCAGAGGGAGGAAGATTTCCCTCATTTTTACTTCCCATGTGCTTGTTTGAACTGGAACAATTGGAATTGGTCTCCTCCTGCCCTTGTTCTTAGAGTTACATCATAGGCTCTGCAGGTTCTGAGACTACACACTAGTTCAGAATCAGGTGAGAATTATACCACAGGTTTTCCTGGCTCCCCAACTTGTGACAGTAGATCATGGGATTTCTCCACATATTTTGTCATGGAAACCAATGTGCCTTGGGTTCTGTTGCTCGAGGGAATCCTGACTAATACATGCAGATGATTTATCTCTTGTTTAGAGGAATTGAATAAAGCTGTAGCTCATTTAAAGTCCTGAGTAGCAAAGTGTCATGAAGGAAGTGTCACGTTGTTTGATTGGGACAAGGGCTGGGTGAAGATAATGGGGAGCTGTGGGAGCTTGTGGTCCTGGCTGCACAGGGAGTGCATCTGGGACTCATGTAAAGGTGCAGCTGTTGTGCCTCAGGAAATCTGTAATTCACTCATGTTGAGGGACAGGAGTAAGGAATGCAAACAACTGTGTCTTTGTGCATGTTAGGGTAGTTTTCCTAGGAAAACAATGATCTAATTCACACAGGTAATACGTAAACACAGAATCCTGTGTCCAGAGAGGCTCCCTGGAGAAACTGCTGTGTGGAGAGGAAGCCCCAGACCCTGACAGGAAACCTGCCTGTAACCTCCATCTTCACCTGCTCCTGGCAACACAAAGCAGAATTGTACATAGTGTGCGCCCCCCGGTGGTGCTGATCCCCTCCTGCAGGGAGGTTTGTGTCTGGGCTCCCAGCGAGGTCCCCTCACCCTGTCTCTTGCACAGTAATATGTGGCCTTGTCCTCGGCCTGCAGGTTGTTCATTTGCAGATACAGCGTGTTCTTGGAGTTGTCTCTGGAGATGGGGAGTCGGCCCTTTACTGAGTCTGCGTAGTACGTGCTACTTCCATCATCATAAATATATGTGAGCCACTACACCCCTTCCCTGGAGCCTGGCGAACCCAGCTCATTGCATATCTACTGCAGGTGAATCCAGAGGCTACACAGGTGAGTCTCAGGGACCCCCCAGGCTGCACCAGGTCTCGTCCAGACTCCGTCAGCTGCACGTCACAACAGAAACCTGCAGACACCAGACATCTTGGTCAGGAAACTGTCACACATCCACTGTTTCTCACTCTTATCCACTCACAGACTCAGTGTCTCCCATTCACCATGAATTACCTTTAAAAGGGCAACCAGGAACACCCAGCCCAGCACAAACTCCATGGTGAGATGTCTGTTCTGTCCTGATCAGAGAATGGGAACACCTGGGACTCCCGGGGCTGGGGCTCCTCTCCCAGCTGCAGAGTCTGGGATGGGCTGGTTTTATCTCCATAGAGAGGACCCCATTTGCATGTGCTCTGACATATATATCAAGCTCCAGTCCTAGATTTGATTCTTTAAAAGTGAACTACAGGGTTAGGGACGCACTTGTAGTTTAGTTTGTGTAGATGGTGTTTGACAATATGAATAATTGTATTCAGTGAGTACAGGTGTATTTGCAGTCCTGTGTGCATTTTTACAGGTCTTTCATCAACATAGATCATTTTCACTCTACAAGTATTTGACATACTTTTTGAAGTTTAACCCAAAATACTTTATTCTGTCATTTTCACTTGTATAATTTTGTTATTTATTTTGCATGTATTTTCATGCTGGTGTGTAGAATCACAGCTGGTTTCTTTTTATTTATTTTCTTTGTTCATTTTGCATCCTGCTCTTTTCCTCATTTAAAAAAACTGGTTCTAATATTTTTTGTGGAATCTCTAGGGTTTTGTTATGTTCAAGATCAATGTCACCTGCAAACAAGTAGTTTTCCTTCCACCTTACTGATTTAAATGTCTTTTATTTTTTTTATTCCATATTTTTTTTTCTGGTTACGTCTTCCAGTTGTAGGAGAAGAAAGCTTTCCCTTTTTTCTTCTGGGATTTAGCCAGTGTAAGGATTCAATTGACATAAGACCTATCTACAGGAGAGAATAAATTTCATTTTGTAAGTGCATGGCCTTCCTAATGACATGACACCCAGAGAAAGGACAAAGCAGGTGGCACTTGTGTCTTTCAGACAACAAAACATTGGATTTGGCAAGAGTTAAGTTTGGGGTATTATGTTAGTCACCAAGTAAGTAGGTTTGTTTGCATAGCCTTCTTGTCCCTGTATTCTTTATTGTGGTGCTAACGATGGTTCTTCCCTCTTGGTACACGGGAGGGAGATTTATATCCTGCTGTCAAGGGACGATGGAGAGTCTGAGTGTACTTGGACTCTGTCTCAAGTGACTTTCACCCAAATAAGCAGTGTGACAAGATGACATAGTTTGAGGTGGCATATGTATTCTTCACGTTATCATGGGGAACACTTATGTTAGGGGTGACCATCATTACCTGGCTCCTGATTTGACAGGAAATCCTTCAGCATTTTACCGTTCAATATGCTGTCAGGTGTGGGCTTTTCATAGTGGCCATGATCATGTGGAGGTAATTTCCTTCAGTTCCTTTTTAATTGGGTTCTTTTTAAATGATGAACATGTGTTGATTTTTGTCTAATGTTTTTTTGAATCAATTAATGATGGCTTTGATTCATTCATTCCCTTTGTTAATGGAGGATATCACCTTTATGCATCTGTGTATGTTGAAGGATCCTTGCATCCCTGGAGTGAATCCCACTGGATTATGTTGTATGATCCTTTCAATGTTCTGTTGAATTCAGTATGCTCAGATTTTGTGAAGGAATTTTGCATGTATGTTCATTTGAGATAGTGACCTGTAGTTTCCCTTCTTGTGGTGTCTTCCTTTGGTTTTGGTGTGTAAACAATGCTGTCCTCACAAATTTCATTTGGGACTGCTGTTTTTTTATCAGTGTTCTGTAATAGTTTGAGAAATATTAGCATTAATTCCTCTTTAAATACTTAGTAGAAGTTTTAATAAAGCCATGGACTCCTAGGCAGATTTTTTGGAGGGTGAGGTTTTAGATAGAGAAATCTTATTAATTTTTCTTTTGTTCATTTTGTATTTTTCCATGATACAGTCTTGGTGGCCTACATTATGGCATAAAATATGTAATTTGTTCCTGGTGATCTAATTGTTGGCCTATAAATACCTAAGTTTTTCTTTAATGATCCTTTTCATGTCTTTATTTCAGTTTTGTCTCCATTTTCAATTCTGATTGCATTTGTTTGAGTCTTCCTTATTTCCCCAGGCTACCTATTTGTTTCAAATTTTACATACTTTTCAAAATACAAATTTTTATGTAATTGATTTGTTTTCTGTATTTGTGATAGTCTCTATTTTCTGTCTGCTTTATGTTGTTATGGTATTTTCATGTTTATCTTGTTATGTCAATAAAAATGCCAATGAGTTTTTTAAGGAATCTGAAAAATATACAATTCATATGAAAGCACACAACACATGGAAGCAACAAAACAATCATGACGTCGAGAGAACCTGGAGACATCACACTTCTCTCTTTCTAAAGATATTGCAGAGGTACATTAACCACAACAGTGTGCTGCTGGCATCAAATGAGACATTTAGACCAGTGGAGCTCATTACGGAGCCCAGAAGTAGAAGTTTGCAGATGCAGTGAGCAAATCCTGCACGAGATTTCCAACAATGCACAGTGGGGGGAGGATAGTGTCTCTTAAACGTGGTGTTGACTAGGGGCACCTGTGTGGCTCGGTAAGTTAAGCAACCCACTTCCACCCCGGTCATGATCCACGGTTTGTGGTTTCGAGTCTCACATCAGGCTCCTGCTGACAGCTCAGGGCCTGGATTCTGTTTCTGCCTCTATCTCTGTGCCTCCCTACTCATGATCTGTCCCTCTCCCTCAAAAACAAAGTAAAAAGTAAAAAATAGTATTGATATATACATGCAAAATAATAACATTTGGCCATAATCTTGCTTCATACATATACGTCGACACAAAAAAATCTTAAAATGGATGAAGGATTAAGAAGAACACTTGAACCTAAATGCCTTCAAAGAAAACATGAAAGATAAATATGACATTCACTTGAGAACGATTGATTTGATATAAAAGCAAAGTCACAGAGAACAAAGCAGGCCAGGGGGACTACATCATACCAGAAAAGGGGCAAGCAAATATTTGCAGAGCTAGAAGGCAGTCTATGGGAGGGTAGACATTACAATAAAAAATATTGAAAAGGAGTTAATATCCAAAATGCAGGAGAGACAATAAGGAGTTCTCATTTCCCTGCCATCAGACCACACCTCAAGCTTCCCCCTTTCCCTAATGGAGACCCACCTCCTTTCAAAGTGCTCCTCAGAGGATGAGTCTTAAAAGATGTGCCCGCTAGTGTCTGGGCCTCACATGCACAAGAGGATGGATTGCCCCCAGTGCAGAGCCTGTGCTCAGGGGGCCTGAGAAAGGAACTGCCCCCACCCATCAGTAGCCAGATGCCCTGTCTTGCTGCAGAGGGAGGACCTGACCCTGTGATAGAATCTGTTACCGCAGGATGTTCTTGCTTTACCTCCTCACCGTGTAACACCCCGATATTGTGAGTAAAGAAAGAACAGAATTTGATTCAGAAGACAAAGCTACTGATTTGTACAATGTAGGAACCATAAAGTCTTTTGTCATCTATTACACCCCCCCACCATCTTTTGTCCCTAACTGGGCTGCCACTCATGTCTCAATTCCTGGTGATGAAGATGCATCCCTGGAATGAACATCTGCTCAACTTTCTTGTCAATGCCATTGCACTCTGATTCACAAGTTCTCTTTTCATGTATGCTTGGGGAAGGCAACTAAGTTGGGCTCAATAGTACTCCAAGTTCTTGAAGCCAACTTACATTCTGTGCCTTCACCCAAGGCTGCACTCTTGTTTCGTATGTCCGTGACTTGTCACTGTATTACCAAAGGAGCCAGAGAGCCCTTGCAGACTCCCCCACCCTCCTAAAGCACCAGCCGGTCAGGGCCATACACCCTCCTGTCTTCTTAATGTCCATGGTTGCAAACAGCTACTGCCAACGAGGACTATGTCACAGTGCTTCAAAACTCCCCACAAAGTGTCTTGTCAGTTTTTCACATCCCTCTCACCGGTACAAAAATGCAGTTGCATAAGCTTCTAAGAAAACCTGGCTACTGCTTCCCAAGGACCCCTAACTTCACTGCCTTTGCTCTGTCTCTGTGAGCCCCTCACCCCTACCTGATGCTGCCACAGATTTCTTTTCGTGGCTTTCAGAGTCATTGACCTACTTTAAAGTGTTAATATTAGCTCTGTGCACACCCCAAACTCTCATCTGTCTGAATATCAATAACATGTTTCACCTTTCATTCCATGGAAATGGAGTGGCTGCAGGTATCCTGCGACAACCTGTGCCTCTCGGATATGTCCTCTAACTTTCTTCCCATGAAAATTAGACCTTGGGCCATCAGGCCCCACTGCATGCTTGTACCCCCACAGCTGCTGTCTGGATACATTAGGATCCCACTCACCTCTGTATTACTCTCTGACAAGTTTGTAATTTCCAGGCCCACCACCTACCTACCAGCAGGCCACTGACCAACCCCTCCATCATCTTGTGTCATGTTAACAGTTTAAATTGGGCTATCCCACTCCCCTCCCTAAAAAGGGAGACCCAGGGCACCTGGGTGGCTCAGTTGGTGGGCTTCCTAGTTCAGCTCAGGTCATGATTTCGCAGATTGTGAGTTTGAGCACTGCATCGGACTCTGTGCTGTCAGCTCAGAGCCTGGAGCCTGCTTCAGATTCTGTGTCCCCCTCTCTCTCTGCTCCTCCCAACTCACACTCTTTCTCTCAAAAATAAATAGACTTTAAAAAAATTTAAAAGGGGAGACCCTACTTCATTCCACACGATTGCCCTCAGCTACAGGAATGGTTTCTGGGACATCTGGTGGTCAACCCTGAGTTCTATTTAAAAAAAAAAAATTAACATTTATTTCTTATTGAAAGACAGAGACACAGGGTGTGAGCAGGTGAGGGGTAGATATAGTGGGAGACATAGAATCTGAAGTAGGCTCCAGGCTCTGAGCTGTCAGTACAGAGCCCGATGTGGGGCTTGAGCTCACAAACTGCGAGATCATGACCTGGGCTGAGGTCCATAGCTTAACCAACTGAGCCACCCAGGTGCCCCACCCTGACTTCTGTTTTGTGACAGCTTCTGTATGTGGGGAAACATAGGAGCCACTCAGGCCAGTGTCCCTACTAGAAGTACTCCAGGCGTCCTCTCTGCCTGCTGTAAAATCAGTCTAAGCCACTGCGCTCCCAGGTTTTCCCAAGCTTGCACATCTGCAAAGGGAAAGACCGCCACTATTCACAGGCATTCCAGACCTGCCCTGGAGTCTTCAGGGCTGTTGGCACCCTCTGGAAATCCCATAGGTCCTAACCGTCATGAGTACCAGAGGACAGAGGACATTTTTCCAGCAGGCCTATAATTGCTGCCCTATTATACGCAACTGATCTTTCTGCTAAAATTGCTAACAGTCACTCTCCAGCCAAAACCGTGAGGAGACTGTCACTATCTCTCCAGCGACTGACAGAGCTCACAAGACTGTCAAATACGCAGCCAAGATCAGAGGTCCCTGTCCTTTACTTCACTTTAGAAGCCTTCCTTTTTCCTTGACTTGGACTATTGTTTATCATGTAAGTTCCTCACAATGGGAAAAGACAGGTGGACAGATAATGATCAGATGGGGTGTACATCGGGGTTGAGTGGGCCTCCTGAGACCCCTTTCTTCTCTCCTTTGGTCTTGCACCAACCCCATCAGATGGGATAATTAAGAAACTGAGAGACAGTGGGTTCTTCCCAGGCATCCACTAAACCTCTGACTAAATTATTTCCCAGGGCACTACTTGTAAATCTCTCCAAGTTTTGTATAATATCAGCAGGCCCCAGGGAGTCCCTCTATCCCCTCCCTGCCCATGGGGCTCTCCAGATGGATTTGACAAATTGGCTTCCTGTTTGGTTAATGGCTGCATGTTTGGTGGATGGACTGATGCTGTCTGACTGGACATGCCAATGCCACGACTGTGGTGAAGAATGTAATGCCTGAAATGGTTCCTGGATTTGCCATTCCATTATGGATTTAGCCAGACCAAGGAACTCACTTCAGCACATAGACAAACTACGTACTTGCAAACTTGGGGGTGATAATTAGAATTTCATACCCCACATCATCCTTAATCATCACAGAAGAGGATGATGAGGATATGTGGATTAGGGGAACAGATATGGAACATGAAAAACTAGACACAAAATTCCTTCAGGGAAAATCTGCCTGGAAACTGGCCTGGAACATCCAGAATAATTGTCCTTGGCCCTTAATGAGATTTGGAATGCTCCAAATAGCAGGCAGGGACTGACCCCCTTTGCAACAGTATTTTCGAAAGGAATCCTTAACCCTTTCTTTACTGATTGGGTGAACTTCATGATAACTTATATGACCAAGTTGATGCCATGCATAGCCATGTCCAAGAACTAACAGGTACACTTGGGTCATATCATCCACAGACAATAAGAACATGGCCTCTGCCACTGACTAGCCTTGCCACCCTTTCTACAGAATATGGGACGCTCATCAGGTCTTCAGAGAGCACCCAGTGCCGCCTCGCTGAGAGGGACCTTATGACGAACTCCTAACCGACTACACTGCCATCAGAATAAGGGAAAGATTCTTCTGGATTCACGCAAGCTGCACAAAATAGTTCCAGATCGCCATTGTCAATACCGTGGATGACCATCCCCATGATGACCATAGGTAAGGATTCCCAGAGCCAATTCCCAGGCTTCAGAAGCACATGGCATCACATACTAGGTCACGGATCAAAAAACTGCATTTGCACCTAGTTTTATTTTCTGGCTCTTTCCTGTCAGGAAAAAAAAAAAAACTTTTTAAAATGGTGCCTACCCTTTCCCCCACTATTAAAATACTGACTACATTTCCTGCTCTCCCTCTGAACCTCTATGACTGTCTGTCTTCAGACTGCATCTGCCCCATTCACCTGCGTAGTTATCTCAGCAGGTCAGACACAGACCCTTACACCAGTTTTCCAAGTCCCATCTACAGTAAGTAATCAGTCTGATTGTCAATTGTTTTGACATCGGGATAGCAAGTAAGCCCCCAAAGTAATGTTATTTCCTGCCAATGTAAGCAGGTGAATGCACCATGTGGATGGACAAATGGAAGGGTGTGGTATCCACAACCAGAACAACAATGTCACTCTGCCTTTCCTTCCACTGCATTGATTGGGACCACAACTTTGATGGAAGCTTCAGGATGGTCCTTTGCTCAGGTGAAGTATTGGGAGAGAATATTTCCCTTTGTATGAAGACAGTCATGGTGCTAGGTTCTCTCTCTCGGTGACATAGCAAGGCAATCTGGTGCCAGATGGTCACTAGGTACTCCAGCATAACCCCCATGGCACAAACACTTTCCAGATCCCAAAATGTTTCATTGGCACTCAGACTACCTGTGCATCAAGTGGCATAGCTCAGCCATTTCCAGGTAAGGCTGCCTAACAGCACAAGTCATATGAAAGTAGACCGAAAATCTGGAGTAGCTCAGTCAGGTGACAAAACCCACCTTATAGCTGCTGAAGGACTGCAGGCCTCCCATGTCTCACAAACTTTCAGGAATGTATGATAATTGACCAGTGACAGTGACCATCAATTGCCCAGACCAGTGGGAACTCATGACAGGCTCTACATGAGCTGGTCAGCCTAACATCTTGGCACTCTTTGGACTGTTAGGAATTCCCAAGGCAGCAGGGTAGAGATGTACAGGTTGAGAGCAGACTGTGGCTGGGACTCCTTGGTCATCGATGCTGAATGGGACATACTGGCTAGCTCAGTCATGACAGAGTCTCCCCTGTGGCCCTTGAGATACCCTCAACTGCCTAGACAGTTGGGAATCTGAGCCATCTTATGGACAGCTGGGAGTTTACATTTCGGTAGTCAACTGTAAAGCGCCACCTGTTAGGAGGGGGATTTAATGCCCGTCAAGTGGGCAGACTGAAAGGAGAAATGGTGTGTTTAATGTCCCCGCTCCTTCAGCAAATCTTGAATTATGGGGTGCAATTACTCTGTCCTCTATTGCACACAATATGGATGTGCATATACTGTCTTAATTGGATGTAGGGGGGTGCAATATGCAGTCCTACAGACTCCTGATATATAGTTCCCCCCAGGAAAGCCAGGCACTGGGTTTGTTCCCACTGGCCTTGATGGCATGTGAGGGCATCCACATCATTAACAAGACGATGCAGGGTCAAAGGGGCCATCATTGCTAAAAGGGATTCAGTAAAGATTCTTCCAATAGTGACATTAAAGGGATGTTGAGACCCTTCTACTATCCCTCCCTTTATACCTTGTAAGCTAAAGGGCACCACACTTATATTTGGAGGGGTTCCTGGGAAGCACTGTACCTTGGCTTCAGGGTCAATGAGAGAAATAAAGTGTTGTCTGTGTCTGTGTCCTACACGGTAATTATAGAAGTATATAGGCAATTGTCCCAGGAGGAAGGACATACACCACAAACCTCCGGGTCCCTAGGCAGGGGCTTGGCATCTCCCCACCCACTGGGATCCCAGCACCCCACTATCAGGGCTGTCATGTCCAAAGAAGTGATGGCACCCACCCGAAGGGTAGGAACAGCATTCTCTCGAAGATCCCAAAGAGTCTGATCAAAGTTTCTGACTTGTGTTCAGGCTGTCCTGAGATTAAGTCACTAGGGACCCCTCTTCTCAGAGCTGTGCATAAAGAGAAGTGTGGGCATCATCTCTAGAGCAAGAGATCTGGGTTGAAGTTCCACCCCTTGGTGGGGCACTGCTGGGACCCTCCTGTAGGCTCCTATCTATGGAGGTGGTGATCCCATCAGCATTTGCAGCAAAGAAGTCTTGGGCTTCTTGAAAATTCTCCTTTTCACATCTGGCTATGGCATGCATGCTAATGCCTGCTACACTAAAGCTGGTATTTCCATGAATTGTATTGGCACAAGGCTTAAGATCAGAGTGGTCCTTCAAGAAGAACTCCTTAGATTCTGTTGTCAAGTGCCTCTCCTCCAGGTGGAAATGGACAAGGGCTCATGGGCACATGACATAAGGGAAACAAAACAAAACAAAACCCAAATCCCACACCCATTGAATTGTCCCCATTCTATCTTAGAGTTGGATTGCATCACCTGGCCTTGACCTCTCCCAGTGGGCCTGTGCTGTCGTGCCATAAAAATCCAAGTCTGGAGAATCAGAGCTTCTTTCTTCCTACCTTTGTGGGCTCTGGGGCCCTAGGGAGCCTCTTCCTCAGAGCCTTCCCCTTTTTCCTTGGTGTGTGTCTCTTGCCATGTGCCTTGGGGTGATTGTCAGAGCCTTTTGATACAGTGAAAAGACTGGAAGCTCCGTAGGTTATCTCTAAGTAAACAGGCCATTGATACCTTGAGCTTTTCAGTGATTTATGAATCTGGGGCACTTGGACCAATCCAGACAGCTGTAGTGTGTCAAGCACTTAAAGCAACAGCTTGGAGCCAATTGTGAAGACCCACTAGAGCCAATCAATATCCTTGTCTCCCTCCCTTTCGACAAATGATTCCAGGAAACCTTGCATTTTCATGAGGGTGTAGTGCCTGTCACCATTTCTCTCTTTCACACTGGTCCGTGGATATGCTGGTGTAGTGAAGACCTGGGATAGAAGTTAACTCTTCCCAGACACGTGTGATTAGGCCTCCCACGCTGCAGTGTCCCCATCAACACCTGTCAAATAGGGAGCCATTGTCAACAGCAGTGACGAATACAGCCAGTAGGGGGAGGTTGCCTTGGCTGTGTCCTCCGCCCAGGGAGACATGATGCTCCTGGTAGAGTTGCCTCTGTCACTAGGTAGGCATGGCTAAGCAAACACATCACCAGGGTACTGGCTGCAACACAGTGGACCCAGCAGCTGGCATCTTCTTCGACACTAATCTAGGCATATGGTCTTCGGTGTCCAGCAATATCTCACTTGGAGATGAGTAGGAAATACACACCTCTGGAACCCCAGGACGGTGCCTGATTGTTGGTCTCTGCAGGGAGTCTGACCTTTTATGGCACTGGTAACTTAGGGTAGGGGTTTCTGGCAACACCTGGCATCAGCCCAAAGCAAAGCTACAGACCACCAGCAAGCTCCAGCTCCTTCCCAGAGCAGCTGAGATGTGGGGGTGAGGAACGAGTGAGCCATTTTCAGTGCTAACACATTGTTGGAGGGCACCACCTAGGCCCCCAATCCCATCCCTGGGGACAAATGTGTTGGGGACCCCAGCTGTTGTACAAAATTAAGAACATGTAGACTGTATCCTGCTGAAGGAATAGGGAAGAGCCATTGCTCAGGGGGTGGATAGGCAGCTCCCTAGGCATCTGAGCTCTGGCTTTGGATACATGAGATGCATGGGGCCCTCCTGACTCAAGGTGGGTTTTCCGTGCACCCCCAACAAAGGAAATGGAGGCACAGGATTTATGACTCACAGGGCCCAGAAGCAAGGGTACACAAGGACCTTGGGAAGGGCAGGCCTCCTTCCCACAATCCCAGTGATCAGGGCACAGAAAACAGGGTAGCAAGTACCTGATTACTTGAGAATGGATGGGGCTGAAGTCCCTAACTTTTCACAGGCTCACATCTGTGTGGTTATTCGAGAAGGCTCTCAGAAAACCAGTGGGCATCCTAGGCAGATCCTTATCTAAGGTTAAACTCACTGAAAAGTAGGCAAGAGAAAGAGAGCAGGGATTTACATTGATCAGACTCCAACTGGATACCAGAGTCATCCATAGGCACTTTGCCTGACTTTCTGATTCATTTCATTGGGTGCTCCATTCAGTCTCACGGTCTCAGTCTCCCACATTTGGAAATTTTGTCTCCAGGGAGGCACAGCTTGTGCTAGGTGGAACCTAATGCCAGTCCCCTTCCCTCACAGCCCACAGACACCCCAGTGTGGGACAGGCAGTGTGGGTGGGTGGTAGCCCTCCATTATCCTGAACCCACATTGGGACTGGGGGAAGACAGATTACCTGGAGAATGAGAAAATGTTCAGTGTGCAAGAGCACAGTTTTGGAGACAACTCATGAATTTGTCCCTGAAAGAGCTTGTGTGAACATCTCTTAATTCTGGAAGCATATACCTCAGTTCAAGACCCAGATGCTGACTCAGGTCCTCTGCACATAATGCCGGGCTCAGTTTGGGCTCTTGGAAGCTTAGATATATACGTAGAGGCCACAAGCATGCAGTGTTTAAGTTTTATTTCAGCGTTCTGGTCAGTGAGCCATGAGAGATGTGTGTCAGAGCCGTGATGTGCCTGTGGACCCCTGTGTCTCCTGCAGACCCCCGAAACGTGGATGTCAGCTCTGCAGCCTCATTACTGTATTTTCACACATGTGCCAGTTGGATTGTCTATAGTTGTTCAGCAGTCAGGAGGCTAATTATGGATTGTCGTCAGCAACAATCAGTCCCTTAACTTTCTCGGGGTTGATAATTTGACATTTGTGGCGACACCACAAGGAATGCAGCTCTTATGGCTTAAATGGGACCAAAAACCGCTCTGAGATATAACAGGGATTCATCACTTTGCCTCACTGGCCGCCTTCTTGTTGGAGGGGTCCACTGCCTGTGCTCCCACCAGTGCCTCGTCCAGTGCACCATGGAGGATCCCAGCTTATGTGGCAATGGCAGTTCCTGTTATTGTCGCACGACCCTCTGTGACTGCATTTCTCCGGGATACAGTCATAATTCAGCTGAGCCACACTGCCAGTGCAGTAGGTGTCCTGACAGAGCTTTCCAGAAGCATAGGGGGTACCAGTTCTCACATGACCAATCTCGGTTGTTCCTGTGCTACTATGTGAATTCAGCCGCAAACACCAGAACCCTGAGATCTCAGATGGATGGAATCCAACATGCTCTTGCAGCTGAGGGAGATGCGTGACAATCCTACACTGCAGCCTTCCACACGGCTCGTCTGTGTGGGAAAAGGGTTCAGCGTTGAATTCCCCAGGGTCTTCTGCAGTGTCCATATCGGCTGCTTTTTTGATTTATGGCATAGCAGACTTCTTCACCTTTCCAGAATTTGCAAAGATTTCTTGGCAGCGCATAGTGCGGTCAGTGCAGTTCCCATGATAGCAGCATCCCTCTTCAGTGCATGGGGTTCCATCTTGCCCCTGGAAGTCATCAGGGTACGCCAAGGCCACTCCACAACCCTGCCTTCATCCTGTCTGTGTCGAAACCATTGGCCCTCCTGGCATCTCAGGGCTCTTATGTTTTATCTCAGGAGCTCTAGCTGGGTTTGAATACACCAGATTGTATGAACTCAGTATGACAGTGATCTCACTGATCCTCTGGGAGAGCATCTCGCTATGCTGTGGTTGGAGCTGGTTATCCCAGAAGGGCAGTTGCATGAACACTAGGGCTTGGAGTTCATGGTGAAGAACAACAAGAAGCAGCATCCATTTAGCTGCTCTCAGCAGAGGCTCCTATGCTAATGACCAGGGCAGTGCAACGGTGCCTGTCAGCTCTCCTGCCCCATGAAAATGCACTCCAAGAAGGTAACTGTCTCACCCGATGTGACTCAGGGATCCTCAAACTGTAGCACTCCCTATGGGCCACGGGGCTGCTTCTCCCCAGGAGCACTGCTATGCCCACCAGGTTCCACCCCAGTGATGGCATGGACTTCTAAACCTTGAGTCTTTGAACTGCACATTTACAGAAGGTTGACTTGTCTTGATTACCTTTATGTGTCATCTTGACTGCGTCATGGGTACCCAGTTTCCCCACTGTTTCTGTGGATGTCTGTTAACTATTCCAGAAGACACTGGCATTTCTATCCATGGTTTCTGTCTGCCTCAGCATCACCCACTCTATTAAGGTTCTGAAGAAAATCTGATGCAGAGGGAGGAAGAATTCCCTCATTTTTACTTCCCATGTGCTTGTGTGAACTGGAACAGTGGTCTCCTCTGGCCCTTGTTCTGAGAGTTACATCATCAGCTTTCCACGTTGTGAGACTAGAGTGTAGTTCAGAATTAGATGAGAATTACACCTCTGGTTTTCCTGGGTCTCCAGCATGTGAGAGTGGAAGGTGGGGCTTATCAGTGTGTTCAATTATGTAAACCAATGTGCTTTGGGCCCTGTGCCTCGGGAGAATCCTAATAAATGGAGATGAATTATCTCTTCTTTAGAGGAATTGGATAAAGCTGTAGCTCATTTAAAGTCCTGCGTAGCAACAGCCAGGTGGGAAGTGTCATGTTGTTTTATTGGGACAATGGCTGGGTGAGGATAAGGAGGAGCTGTGGGATCCTGTGGTCCTGGCTGCACTGGGAGTGCATCTGGGACCCCTGTAAATGTTCAGGTGTTGTGCCTCAGGATATCTGCAATTCACTCATATTGAGGGACAGGAGTAAGCAATGCAAAGAACTGTCTTTTGTGGACGTTAGTGTAGTTTTCCTATGACAACACAGTTGCTAATTCAGAGAGTTAGTAGGTAAACACAGAATCCTGTGTCCAGAGAGCCTCCCTGGCAAAACTGCTGTGTGGAGAGGAAGCCCCTGACCCTGACAGGAAACCTGCCTGTAACCTCCATCTGCACCTGCCTCTGGAAACACAAACCAGAATTGTGTATAGTGTGTGCCCCCCTGGTTGTGCTGATCCCCTCCTGCAGGGAGGTTTGTGTCTGGGCTTCCATTGGGGTCCCCTCTCTGTGTCTCTTGCACAGTAATATGTGGCCGTGTCCTCGGTCTTGAGGTTGTTCATCTGCAGATATAGCGTGTTCTTGGCGTTGTCTCTGGAGATGGTGAATCGGCCCTTCATGGAGTCTGCATAGCTTGTGCTCCTTCCATCATATCTAATATATGCGACCCACTGCAGCCCCTTCCCTGGAGCCTGGCAGACTCAGTCCTTGCTGTTGCTACTGAAGGTGAATCCAGAGGCTACAACGGTGAGTCTCGGGGACCCTCCAGGCTTCACCACATCTCCCCCAGACTCCACCAGCTGCACGTCACACTGGACACCTGTAGACACAAGACATCTTGGTCAGGAAACTGTCACACATGCACTGGTTCTCACTCATACCCACTCACATACTCAGTGTCTCTAATTCACCATGACTTACCTTTCAAAAGAGCAACGAGGAAAATCCAGCCGAGCACAAACTCCATGGTGAGGTGTCTGTGCTGTGCTGATCGCAGAATGGGAACACCTGGGACTCCCGGGGCTGGGGCTCCTCTCCCAGCTGCAGGCGGCAGAGGGCCTACCGAGGGCTACAGAGAGGGCACTATTTGCATGTCCTCTGACATATATATCAAGATTCAGACTTAGATTTGATTCTGTAAAAGTGAACGAGAGGGTTGGGGACGCATTTCTGCATTAGTTTGTGTGGATGGTGCTGTGAAAATATGAATAATTTTAATTGGTGAGCACAGGTATATTTGCAGGCACGTGTGCAGTTTTACATGTCTTTCATCAACATTGGTCATTTTCGCTCTACAATTATTTTACATCCTTTTTGATATTAATCCCAAATACTTTTTTCTGTGAAATTTTCACTTCTATAATTTGGTTATTTGTTTTGCATATATTTCCACGCTGGTGTGTAGAATCACGGGTGGTTTATTTTTTATTTATTTTTGTTCATTATGTATCCTGCACTTCTCCTCATTTTTAAAAACTGGTTCTAATATTTTTTGTGGTATCTCTAGGCTTTCGTTATGTTTAAGATCATGTCATCTGCAAACAGGCAATTTTTCTTCCTTCTCACTGTTTAAATGTCTTTTATTTCTTTTTATTGCCAAAGTTTGTGAGTAATTATTTCAGTTGTAGGAGAAGAATGCTTTTCCCTTCTTCTGGGGTTTTACCTGGTGTAAGGATTCAATTGACATAAGACTGATCTCAAGGGGAGGATAAATTTCATTTTGCAAGTGCATGGCCTTCCTAATGATATGACACCCAGAGAATGTACAAAGCAGGTGGCACTTGTGACTTTCAGACAACAAAACATTCGATTTGGCAAGAGTTAAGGCAAAGGTGTGGGTTTGGGGGTATTTAATTAGTCAACAAGTAACTAGGTTTGTTTTCACAGCCTTCTTGTCCCTGTGTTCCTTATTCTGGTGCTAAGGATAGTTCTTCCCTCCTGGAACAGGTAAGGGAGTTTTCCCAAGGGAGATTTATTTCGTGCTGTCAAGGGACAAAGGATGGTCTGAGTGTCCTTGGACTGGCTGTTTCTCATGTGACTTCCATCCAAATCAGCAATGTGACACGTTGATATGGTTTGAGGCAGCATGTTTATTCTTCACGTTATCATGTTGAATACTTATGTTGGGGGTGATCATCATTGTCTGATCTTGATGTAGGAGGAATGGTTTTCGTATTTTTCTGTTCAATATGCTGTCAGATGTCGGCTTTCATAGTGGACATGATCATCTGGAGGTAATTTTCTTCTCCTTTTTTTTCTTTCATTAACATGTTTGTTTTTTTATTTTTTTAAATTTATATCCAAATTAGTTAGCAAATAGTGCAACAATGATTTCATGAGTTGATTCCTTAGTGCCCCTTACCATTTAGCCCATTCCTCCTCCCACAACCTCTCCAGCAACCCTCAATTTGTTCTCCGTATTTATGAGTCTCTTCTGTTTTGTCCCCCTCCCTGTTTTTATATTATTTTTGTTTTCCTTCCCTTATGTTCATCTGTTTTGTCTCTTAAAGACCTTATATGAGTAAAGTCATATGATTTTGTCTTTCTCTGACTGACTCATTTCACTTAGCATGATACCCTCCCGTTCCATCCACATAGTTGCAAATGGCAAGATTTCATTCATTTTGATAGCCGAGTCATACTCCATTGTATTGATATACCACATCTTCTTTATCCATGATGGATTTTTTTTTGAGTGTTGAGTTTGATAAGTTCTTTATATATTTTGAATACTAACTCTTTATCTGATATGTCATTTTCAAATATCTTCCCCCATTAGTCAGTTGCCTTTAGTTTTGTTGATTATTTCCTTGCTGTGTAGAACCTGTTTATCTTGATGAGATCCCAATAGTTCATTTTTGCTGTTGTTTCCCTTGCCTCTGGGGACAATGTTTAGTAAGAAGTTGCTCTGGTCAAGGTCAAAGACGTTGGTGCCTTGTCCTCCTCTAGGATTTTTATGGTTTCCTGTCTCACATTTAGGTCTTTCATCCATTTTGAATTTATTTTTGTGTGTATTGTACAAAGTGGTCCAGTTTCATTACAATTCCATGTTGCTGTCCAGTTTTCTCAACACCACTTGTTGAAGGGACTCTCATTTTTCCATTTGATACTCTTTCTTGCTTTGTCGAAGATTAGTTGACCATATAGTTATGGGTCGGTTTCTGGGTTTTACAATCTGTTACGTTAATCTATGTGTGTATTTTTATGCAGGTACTATACTGTCTTGCTGACTATAGCATTGTAATATAGCTTGAAATCCAGAATTGTGATGCCTCCAGTTTTTTTCTTTTTCATGATTGCTTTGCAGATTCAGGGTCTTTTGTGGTTCCATGATAATTTTATTTCTGAAGTGTTTTTATTTATTTTTGAGAGAGAGAGAGAGCATGAGCATGGGAGGGGCAGAGAGAGAGGGAGACACAGAATCTGAAGCAGAGTCCAGGCTCTGAGCTGTCAGCACAGAGCCCAATGTGGAGCTCGAACTCATGGACTGTGAGATCGTAACCTGAGCCGAAGTCAGACGCTTAACCAACTGAGCCACCCAGGGGCCTCAACCATTATAAGTTTAGAATTATTGGTTCTAGCTCTGTGAAAAATTCTGGGATTAGTTGAGAGGGATATTTGCTTTGAATTACTTGCATTGAATGTCTAGATTGCTTTGGGTAGTATAAACATTTTAACAATGTTTTTTTCTGAGAGAAAATGGGAGGAGGGGCAGAGGAAGAGGGAAGGAGAATCCCAAGCATTTTCTGTGGTGTCAGTACAGGAACCAATGTGTGGCTCGATCTCAGGAACCATGAGTTCAAGACATGTGCCCAAATCAAGAGTCATGGCCTTAACCCATGGAGCATGTAAGCACACCAATTATACTCTTAAGTATAGAGAACAAACTGATGGTTACCAGAGGGAAGGTGAATGGAGGGTTTGGGGAAGTAGGTGATGGGGATGAAGGGGTGCACTCATAATGAGCACTGGGTGTTGTATGGGAATTTTGAATCACCATATGTTACACATGAATCTAATATTGCATTGCATGTTAACTAACTTGAATTTGAATAAAAAAATCAATGTATTTTACGTGTCTACAAATGGCCTTGTTGGCATACAGCCCACTGGGAATCATTTATTCCAAAAACTATACTGACAAAAGGAACAGCTAGAATTTTGAGCCAAGGTATGTTCCTTTCCTTCCCCACCCCACCTCAGCAAATGGAGAATCCAGTGCAAGTACCTGGGACTATAGGCGTGTGCCACTGAGTCTGGCTGCAACCCCCACGCCAGATTGTTGTAGCCAATACACAGGGTTCCCGGTGCCCAGCTCCTGTTCAGAGGACTCTTTTCCAGAGGGACAGAATGTCAGTGACCCCAAGCTGTTTGCTGTTGACGCCAAGCCCCTGCAGGTGCCACCGAGATGTGGGACTCATTGTATGCAGCCCCACTTCCAGGATGGAGGCTTTGCCCTGGGCACAGTCCACTAGGGATGCTGGGAGTCTGGTCGCCCCAGACCTGACTTATATGGCAGGAGCCTCATGCCACCAGGACAAGCAAGCCACAAGGAAATGAAGGTGCCACCCACCCCTAAACTGATCCCTCCTTTTGTCCCCACCTGCAGCTTCAGAGTTTTGCTCAGGGCAGGGGGACCTGGCGCAATCCACTAAACCAAGGTGCAGATCTGTTCCGGTACAACCGAGTTCATTTCCAGCTGAGTGTGAGGAAGGTCTGGGCCTCATGTTGTGGGAGAGTCAGGTGCAGGAGACAAATGGCTTCAGTGGAGGATTCCTAACCTACTCCTGCTCACCAGCAGGAGAGAGCAAGAGCCAGGGACAGTGGAGGGAACAGCTGCTGTCAGAACACATTTGAGATTCTGTTCTCAGCAACTCTCCATTCAGAGGAGTCCGAGGTGGTGAGGTTCAGTCTGTGGAGACTCCATACATCAGAGCATTGTTGAACATAGGACAACATTCAACATGCAGCAGAGGAATTTGTCATGTGGGGGTGGGTCAGAAAGTGATAAAGTCTAACCAAACACTGTCGCCTAGGCTGTCACATCTAGGCTGGCTGTGTGAATGTCTCAGGCCACACCACCTCTGTAGTCTTTGAGACTACTTTCATTCCCTCACATCATGTCTTTGAGGTTATCCTAGTTTCAGGTCTGCATCAATAGTGTCACATTTCTGTGGAAAAGCATCCCATTGATGGAAGTTTTATACTTGGTTTATTCCTTTATATTTAGACCGACTTTTGACTTATTCTTAGCTTCTAACACTAAGAAAGATACTATACATATGTACACACCATTTATTTTCAGAGCATGGGATTTCATTCTGGAGAAAATGCTCGGGGGTGGTATTTCCAGGTTACATGTTAAGTCATCCATGTATAATTTCATGAGTAACAGCCAATGATTTTCCAGATCTGGTGTTCATTTTTTATTCCTACCTGCAGTGTTTGAGGCCCCCAGAGTGCTGGATGCTCACCTGGATGGTGTTGCCAGTGTTCCCTTCATACCTGAGCCCTCAGGGTGTGTGCATAAGGCATCTATTGCATTCTTGATTAGAATTTCCTTGCCAATCGATGGTGTGAAGAGACTTTTCCTGTCCTTACTAATGTGTCTACAACCTCTAGGATGGGATGTTTACTACGCAAGGCTGTGCTTGTTTCATAGAGGGTTGTTTCCTTTCTTCCTATTGACTGTTGAGGGTTCTTAGCATATTCACGATGCAGGTCCTTGGTGGTTATGCAATTTGTGAATATTGTCTCTTCTTATGTACCTTGTCTTACTGCTATTTCCTCATTGGCAGAAAAAAACATCCGATTTTCACAAAATGTAATTATACCATTTCTTCTTATGGGTCTTGTGTTCTGAGCTTTAATTTTGGTTTTCATGATGATTACTTGTGACTAATATCTATTTTGTAATGTTTATACTTGAGAGAGAGACCGAAGATGAGTGGTGGAGAGGCAGAGAGAGGGGAGACACGGAATCTGAAGCAGGCTCCAGGCTCTGAGCTGTCAGCAGAGAGCCTGACAGGATGCTCAAACTCTTCAACTGTGACATCACGACCTGAGCTGAAGTAGATGCTTACAGCGACTGAATCACCCAGGCACCCGACTTATTTCCTGATTTACAATGTAAATAAAAGTCTTTTTTTTCTGGTTTCTCTCAATGTTGAATTGTTCCCTAAGTGGTCTCTGGTGACTTAGTGTTTTGTTGTTTAAGTTTATGGACTCCAGTAACTCAGTTTCATGGCATGGTTTTTTGATAACTATATGGTCAATTCTGTTGTCATGCTGTACTTGAACTTCAAATTTCATAAGAGATTCTGTGTGTGTCTCTTTGGACAGATTGCTCATCACATATGATAGATGTGCTCCTGGGGTCAAAAAACGCGTTTACCTTTCCAGGTGTTGGGCTTTCTCTATGTCTCAGGAGCCATTGAGCTCTGTGCACACAACCTAGTTCTTGACACAGGATTTTCCCTTCACAATTCTATGTAAAACCCTGAAAATTCATATTATGCATTGTCACTGTCAGACACTTCATGAATAGAACACACTGCAATGTTATATCATTTCCTGAAACTATTTCCTAAAATTATTTTACTCTTGCATGTTTGGGGGTATGATTTTTCTTTCTCCTTCAAAGGGGAGTTCATATCTGCATTTGTGGAATTCTTCCAGCTTTCTCATCCCCTAATGCTTTTCCAACATGCTGTACAGTGTTTCACTAAGTGCATATTTAGGTTTATTTGTACTCTGCCACATTCGGTGATAGGAGTGTAAGACAGGCTGAACCATATAGGTGTTTTTTTTGTTGTTGTTGTTGTTGTTTTTCGGTTCCCATGTAAGTGATCTGTCATATTGAATGTTTATAGAAAAGATAGCCCCTCACTTTCATACACCACTAACAGGGGACATGGTCCTTTTTAAAAGAAAAGGCAAAGGAAGACAAGGGAGCTGAGACACAAGGTTGGGGAAAGAAACCTACAGGCTGGCAGGAAGGGTCATCTCTCCAGACTTTCCAGTTCTGCAGATGTGGGTCCCTGCTGAAGCCCAACTTGGGTTCTTGTGCAGGTGTCTGGACAAGCGGCCCATGAGATATGGGCACATAGGATTTGGAAAGGGTTGCTGTAGTTTGAGTTCCAGCCCGCCTGGCACTGCTGTGAAAATTCATGCATATGTTAACTTATGTCCACGACCAGTTAGGGATAAAATGGGTAAATTCAGGAAGTTAGGCTCACTACCTTAGATTCCATGTTCATGAAAATTTGTGACAACATTTCTCCCTTCCTTTTTTTTTTTTTACTACTTTAATTATTAAATTTGTGTTTAAATTTTGGTTAGTTAACATATTGGGTGATATTAATTTCATTAGCAGAATTTACTGATTCATCACTTACATTAACACCCAGTACCCATCACAACGCATGGCCTACTTAAACCCCCTCACCCATTATCCCATCCCCCACACACCTGGCCTCTAGCAACCCTTAGTTTGTTCTCTAATATTAGAGTCTTTTATGTTTTTCTTGCTCTTTTTTCCCTTCGCCTATGTTCCTCTGTTGTGTTTCTTAAAATCCCCATATGAGGAAATCATATGATGTTTGTCTTTCTTTGACTGACTTACTTCGCTTAGCATGATACCCTCTAGCTACATCAACATCTTTGCAAATGGCAAGATTTCATTCTTATTTCTGACTGAGTAATATTCTAGTCTATACATATAGCACATTCATCACTCGGTGGACTTTTGGTCTCTTTCCTCACTTTGGCTCTCATTGGTAATGCTGCTGTAAACATTGGGGCACATGTACCTCCTCAAATCAGAATTTTTGTATTCTTTGGGTGAATACCTCATAGATCAATTGCTGGAGTGTAAGGTCGTTTCATTTTTAAGATTTTGAACTGTTTTCTGGAATGGCCACACTATGCATTTTCACCAAGAGTATAAAAGTGTTTTCTTTTCTCCTCAGCCTCATCAATATGTCTTGTTTCCTAGTTGTTAGTTTTAGACTTTCTGACAGTTTGAGGTTGTTTCTCATTGTAGTTTTCATTTGTATTTCCCTGATGATGAGTGATGTTGAGCATCTTTTTGTGTGTCGGTTAGCCATCTGGATGCTTTGTTTGGAAAAGTGTCTGGTCATGTCTTCTGCCCATTTCTTCACTGGATTAGTTGTATTTTTGGTGTTGAGTTTGATACATTATTTATAGATTTTGGATAGTAGGCCTTTATGAGATTTGTCATTTGCAAATACCTTTTTCAGTTCTGTAGGTTGCCTTTTAGTATAGTTGTTTGTTTCTTTAGCGCAGAAGCTTTTTATTTTGATGGAGCCCCAGTGTTGAATGTTTGCTATTGTTTCCTTTGCCTTCTGAGATGCGTCTACTAAGAAGTGGCGATGTCCAGTGTCAAAGAATTTGCTGCCTGAGTTCTCCTCTAGGATTTTGATGGTCTCTTGTCTCACGTTTAGGTCTTTCACCCATTTTGAATTTATTTTTGTGTATGGGGTAAGAAAGTGACTCGGTTTCATTCTTCTGCATCTTCTGGTCCGGTGTGCCCAACACCATTTGTTGACAAAATTGTCTTTTTTCCATTACATACTCTTTCCTGTTTCAGGCAAGATGAGGGGACCATACATTTGAGAGTCCATATCTGGGTTAACCTTTCTGTTCTATTGACCTGTGTGTCTCTTTTGTGCTTGTAGCATACTGTCTTGATGACTACAGCTTTGTAATATAGCATGAAGTCTTCAATCACGAAGTCTCCTGTTTCTTTGTGTAGCATAGACATGTCAATAATATCTGCTCCTTCAATCCTTAACATTGACTGTGTTTCCATTTCTTTCTGTCATCCTCAGTTTCTTTCATCATGTTATATAGTTTTCAGAGTATAGATCTTTGAACTCTTTAGGTATCCTATTATTTTTCGTACAATAGTAAACGGGATGGATTACTTTTTCTTTCTTTCTTTTTTTTTTTTTTTTCATTTGTCTTTCTGTTTCTTCACGATTGCTGTATAGAAATGCAATAGAATTCTGTATGTTGATTTTTTATCTTGTGGCTTTGCTGAATTGGTGTATCAGTTCTTGCAATGTTTTGGTGGAGTCTTGGGTTTTCTATGTAGAGTGTCATGTCATCTGTGAAGAGTGGAAGTTTGACTTCTTCCTTTCCAATTTGAATGTCCTTGTTTCTTTTTGTTGTCTGTTTGTGTGGATAAAGCTTCCAGGAATATGTTAGGTAGAATTATGAGAGTGGGCATTCTTGTGTTCGTGACATTAGAGGAAATTTGTTTTCCCAGTGAGGATATTAGCTGTGGGGTTTTCATATATGGACTTTATGGTGTCGAGGTATTTTTCCTCTATCCCTTGTTGAGGGTTTTTATCAAGAAAGGATGTTTTACTTTGTCAAAAGTTATTATTATTTTTGCCTCGATTGAGAGGGTCATCTAGTTGTTATCCTTTCTCTTATTACTGTGATGTATTACAGTGATTTATTTGTGAATATTGAACCACCCTTACAGCCAAGGAGTAAATCCAACCCTATCATGGTAAATGATATTTTAATGTATTGTTGGATTCGATTGGAAAGTATTTTCTTGAGAATTGTTGCATCCATGCTCATTAGGGCTAACAGCCTGTAAGTCTCGTTTTTAGTGGGGTTTAATCTGGTTTGGAACCATGGTCATACTGACCTTATAGAATGAGTTTGGAAGTTTTCTTTCCGTTTCTATTATTTGGAATAGTTTGAGAAGACTAGAATATTCTATTCTACTTAAATAGAATATTTACACTCTAATTATCCGGTAGAATTCACCTGTGAAGCCATGAAGCCCTCGACTTTGTGTGTCAGTAGGTTTTTGATTACTGATTCAATTTATTTGCTCCTTTCAGTCTGTTCAGGTTTCCTATTTCTTCACATTTAAGTTTAGTTAGTTTATATCATTCTGGTAATTTATCCATGTCTTTCAGATTGACCAATTTTTTGGCATATAAATTCCAAAATATTTTTTTATAATTGTATTTCTCTGGAGTTAGTTGTGATCTCTCCTCTCAAATTTGTGATTACATTTACTTAGTCCTGGAGGAAGATGGCAGTGTAGGAGGACGTTGGGCTCACTGGGTCCTGCTGATCACTTAGATTCCACTCACATCTGCCCAATTTACCCAGGAAACCACCAGAAGACTAGCAGAATGGACTCTCTGGAGCCAAGCATAGACGAGAGGCCCACAGAAGTGGATAGGAAGGTTGGAGAGGCGGTCCACGCTACATGGACTGGGTGGAGGGAAAAAGGCAGTGGAGGTGCAGCCAGCCCACCCAGCAAGGCAGAGCCCCCGAATCTGGCTTGCAAAAGCAGAGGGGCTGGATGGAGTGTGTTCTGACAGCCAGTGGGAATTAACATCTGGAATGTTATAATTCAACTGCGCTGCTCAGAGAGCGGGAGGGCTAAAGGACAATGGGAGAGAGAGTTGTTGAGCCCCACAGGATAGAGCTCAGCTTGGCGGGGAACAAAGGCACAGGGAAGAGCCATTTCCCTTGCCCATCCCCCAGCCAAAATCCCAAAGGGAACCAGTTCCTGGCACGAACTTGCTTGCACCGCACAAATACCCAACGCTGTGCTTCTGCGGATCCATCCCTCCAATGGGTCTGCCTCCCTCCCAGTGCCACAGGGCTCCTCCTGAAGTGGACCACCAAAGGAAAAGCGAGCTGAACCTGCCCCTCCCGCCCCTGTGCATCTTGTGGATCCATCCAGGCTAATATGGCAGATCCCATCAAAGCAGCGCCCAAGCCTGGAAGTGTGCAAGTAGCCCAGAGGCCACACCACTCCACAGTGAGTCCTGCCCCTGGGAAAGGGGAAGATAAGGTACACAGTAGTCTGACTGTGGCCCCAGCGGTGGGCTGGGGGCAGATATCCGGTCTGACTGCAGCCCCGCCCACCAATGGAAGTTACTCCAGACAGCACAGGGGAAGAACCCTGCAGTTCCGCGCCACACCAGAGACTCTCCAAAATGATGAATCGGAAGAATTCTACCCATCAGAAACTGCAGGAAATAGCGACAACTAATGAACTGATCAAAAACAATTTAAGCAGTATAGTAGAAAATGAATTTAAAATAATAGTCATAAAATTAATCGCTGGTCTTGAAAAAAGTATAGAGGACAGCAGAGAATCTACTAATACAGAGATCAAGGGACTAAGAAACAGTCAGGAGGAGCTAAAAATGCTATAAATGAGCTGCAAAACAAAATGGAGGCGACCACAGCTCAGATTGAAGAGGCAGAGAGAATAGGTGAATTAGAAGATAAAATTATAGACAAAGAAGAAGCTGAGAAAGAGAGATCAAAAAATCCAGGAGTATGAGGGGAGACTTAGAGAACTATGTGACATAATTAAATGAAATAATATATGCATAATTGGGATTCTAGAGGAGGAATAGGCAAAGGTGCTGAAGGTATACTTGAAGGAATTATAGCTGAGAACTTCCTTTATGTGGGGAAGGAAAAAGGCATTGAAATCCAAGAAGCACAGGGAACTCCCTTCAGATGTAACCTGAATCGATCTTCTTCATGACATATCATAGTGAAACTGACAAAATACAAGGAGAAAGAGAGAATTCTGAAAGCAGCTAGAGATAAACATGCTCTAACATATAAAGGGAGACCAAAAGACTAGTGACGGATCTCTCTACTGAAACGTGGCAGGCCAGAAAGGAATGGCAAGAAATCTTCAGTGTGATGAACAGAAAAATAATGCAGCTGAGAATCCTTTATCCAGCAAGTCTGTCATGTAGAATAGAAGAAGAGAAAGAGGTCTTCCCAAACAAAGAAAAACTGAAGGAATTCATCACCACTAAACCAGCTCTAAAGAGATCCTAGGGGGGATCATGTGAGACAAAGTACCAGAGACATCACTACAAGTATAAAACCTACAGATATCACAATGACTCTAAACCTATATCTTTCTATAATAACACTGAATGTAAATGGACTAAATGCTCCAACCAAAAGACATAGGGTATCAGAATGGATAAAAAAACAAGACCCATCTATTTGCTGTCTACAGCAGACTCATTTTATACCTGAGGATACCTTCAGATTGAAAGTGAAGGGATAGAGAACCAACTATCATGCTATTGGAAGTCAAAAGAAAGCTGGAGTAGCCATACTTATAACAGACAAACTAGACTTTAAAGGCTGTAACAAGAGATGAAGAAGGGCATTATATAATAATTACAGGGTCTATCCATCAGGAAGAGCTAACAATTATAAATGTCTATGAACCAAATACGGGAGCCCCCCAATATATAAAACAATCACAAACATAAGCAACCTTATTGATAAGAATGTGGTAATTGCAGTGGACTTTAATACTCCACTTACAACAGAGCACAGATGATCTAGACACAGGATCAATAAAGAAACAAGGGCCCTGAACGATACACTGGATCAGATGGACTTGACAGATATATGTAGAACTCTGCACCCCAGAGCAACGGAATATACCTTCTTCTTGAGTGCACATGGAACCTTCTCCAAGATAGATCATATACTGGGTCATAAAAGAGCCCTTCATAAGTATACAAGAATTGAGATCATAGCATGCATACTTTCAGACCACAATGTGATGAAACTTGAAATCAACCACAAGAAAAAGTCTGGAAAGCCTCCAAAAGCATGGAGGTTAAAGAACGCCCTACTAAAGAATGAATGGATCAACCAGGCAATTAGAGAAGAAATTTAAAAATATATGGAAACAAATGAAAATGAAAATTCAACAAACCAAATGCTTTGGGATGCAGCAAGGGCAGTCCTGAGAGGAAAATACATTGCAATCCAGGCCCATCTCAAGAAACAAGAAAAATCCCAAATACAAAATCTAACAGCACATCTAAAGGAAAAGAAGCAGAACAGCAAAGACACCCCAAACCCAGCAGAAGGAGAGAAATAATAAAGATCAGAGCAGAAATAAACAATACAGAATCTAAAAAAACTGTAGAGCTAATCAATGAAACCAAGAGTTTTTTTTTTTTTTGAAAAAATAAACAAAATTGATACACCTGGAGCCAGTCTTCTCTAAAAGAAAGGGAGATGACCCAAATAGATAAAATCATGAATGAAAATGGAATTATTACAACCACTCCCTCAGAAACACAAGCAATTATCAGGGAATACTATGAAAAATTATATGCCAACAAACTGGACAACCTGGAAGAAATGGACAAATTCCTAAGCAGCCACACACTTCCAAAACTCAAACAGGAAAAAATAGAAAGCTTGAACAGACCCAAAACCAGCGAAGAAACTGAATCAGTTATCAAAAATCTCCCCACAAATAAGAGTTCAGGACCAGATGGCTTCCCAGGGGAATTCTACCAGACATTAAAGCAGAGATAATACCTATCTTTCTCAATCTATTCCAAAAAATAGAAAGGGAAGGAAAACTTCCAGACTCATTCTATGAAATCAGCATTACTTTGATTCCTAAACCAGACAGAGACCCAGGAAAAAAAGAGTACAGGCCAATATCCCTGATGAATATGGATGCAAAAGTTCTCAATAAGATACCAGCACATCGAATTCAACAGCATATAAAAATAATTATTTACCATGATCAAGTGGGATTCATCACTGGGCTGCAGCGCTGGTTCAACATTCGCAAATCAATCAATGTGATACATCACATTAATAAAAGAAAAGATAAGAACCATATGATCCTGTCAATCGATGTAGAAAGAGCATTTGACAAAATTCAACATCGTTTCTTAAAAAAAAAACCCTCAAGACACTCGTAATAGGAGGAACCTACTTAAGCATCATAAAAGGCATTTATGAAAATCCCACAGCTGATATCATCCTCAATGGGGAAAAACAGAGCTTTCTCCCTGAGATCAGCAACACGACAGGGATGTCCACTCTCACTGCTGTTGTTTAACATAGTGTTGGAAGTTCTAGCATCAGCAACTAGACAAGAAAAGAAAATCAAGGCATCAAAATTGGCAAAGATGGAGTTAAGGTTTCGCATTTTGCAGATGACATGATATTATATATGGAAAACCTGATGACTCCACCAAAAGTCTGCTAGAACTGATACATGAGTTCAGTAAAATCTCAGGATACAAAATCAGTGTACAGAAATCAGTTGCATTCTTATACACTAATAATGAAGCAACAGAAAGACAAATAAAGAAACTGACCCCATTCACAATTGCACCAAGAATCATAAAATACCTTGGAATAAACCTAACCAAAGATGTAAAAGATCTGTATGCTGAAAACTATAGAAAGTTTATGAAGGAAATTGAAGAAGATATAAAGAAATGGAAAAACATTCCGTGCTCATGGATTGGAAGAATGAATATTGTTAAAATGTCAATACTACCCAAAGGTATCTACACATTCAATGCAATCCCAATCAAAACCGCACCAGCATTCTTCTCGAAGGTAGAACCAGTATTCCTAAAATTTGTACGGAACCACGAAAGGCCCCGAATAGCCAAAGTAATTTTGAAGAAGAATACCAAAGCGGGTATCACAATCCCAGACTTTACCCTCTACCACAAAGCTATAATCATCAAGACAGCATGGTATTGGCACAAAAAGAGACACATAGACCAATGGAATAGAATAGAAACCCCAAAGATAGACCCACAAAACTAATCTAGACCTGCGAACTAATCTTTGACAAAGCAGGATACAATATCCAATGGAACAAAAAGAGTCTCTTTAACAAATGATGCTGGGAGAACTGAGCAGCAACATGCATAAGGATGAAACTAGACCACTTTCTTACACCATTCACAAAAACAAACTAACAATGGATAAAGAACCTGAGTCTGAGACAGGAGACTCAGACTTTCTCCTAGAAGAGAAAGCAGGGAAAAACTCTGACCTCAGCTGCAGCAATTTCTTACTTGACCCAACCCCAAAGGCAAGGGAATTAAAAGCAAAAAGGAACTATTGGGACCTCATGAAGATAAAAAGCTTCTGCACCACAAAGTAAACAGTCAACAAAACTAAAAGGAAACCAATGGAATGGGAACAGATATTTGCAAGAGACATATTGGACAAAGGGCTAGTATCCAAAATGTATAAAGAGCTCACCAAACTCCCCACCTGAAAAACAAATAATCCAGTGAAGAAATGGGCAGAAAACATGAATAGACACTTCTCTAAAGAAGACATCCAGATGGGCATCAGGCACATGAAAAGATGCTCAAAGTCGCTCCTCATCAGGGAAATACAAATCAAAACCACACTCAGATATCACCTCATGCCAGTCAAAGTGGTCAAAATGAACAAAACAGGAGACTATAGATGCTGGAGAGGATGTGGAGAAACGGGAACCCTCTTGCACTGTTGGTGGGAATGCAAACTGGTGCAGCCGCTCTGGAAAACAGTGTGGAGGTTCCTCAAAAAATTAAAAATAGACCTACCCTATGACCCAGCAGTAGCACTGCTAGGAATTTACCCAAGGGTTACAGGAGTGCTGATGCATAGGGGCACTTGTACCCCAACGTTTATAGCAGCACTCTCAACAATAGCTAAATTATGCAAAGAGCCTAAATGTCCATCAACTGACAAATGGATAAAGAAATTGTGGTTTATATACACAATGGAATACTACGTGGCAATGAGAAAGACTGAAATATGGCCTTTTGTAGCAACATGGATGGAACTGGACAGTGTTATGCTAAGTGAAATAAGTCATACAGATAAGGACATATGTTTTCACTTCTATGTGGATCCTGAGAAACTTAACAGACGACCATGGGGGTGGGGAAGGCAAATAATGGTTGGAGAGGGAGGGAGCCAAAACAGAAGAGACTCCTCAAGACTGAGAACAAACTGAGGGTATATGGGGGGTGGGACGAGGGGAGGTTGGGTGATGGCCACTGAGGAGGGCACCTGTTGGGATGAGCACTGGGTGTTGTATGGAAACAAATTTGAAAATAAATTTCATATTAAAAAAATTTACTTCGTCCTTTCTCTTTTGTTTTTGCTAAGTATGGCCTCGGTTTATCATTTTTAGTTATGCTTCCAAAACCCCGCTTATAGTTTCATTGATCTGTTCTACTGTTTTTGTTTGTTTCTTTATCATTTATTTCTGGTCTAGTGTTCTTTATTTACCTTCTCCTGCTGGCTTCAGCGTTCATTTTCTGTTCATTTCCTAGCTTGTTTAGGTGTAACATGGTTGTGTGTTTGAGATTTTTCTTCTTTCTTGAGTTTGGCCTGTATTGCTATATATTTCCCTCTTCCAACCAGTTTTGCTGCATCCAGATGGTTTGGCACTGGCATGTTTCCGTTTTCACTTGCTTCCATGTATTTTTTACTGTTTCCTTAATTTCCTGAAAATCTCATACAATCTTTACTACAGTGTCTTTAACTTCATGTATTAGT
This sequence comes from Panthera tigris, assembly GCF_018350195.1. Lineage (NCBI taxonomy): Eukaryota > Metazoa > Chordata > Mammalia > Carnivora > Felidae > Panthera > Panthera tigris. The sequence goes on from NC_056665.1 coordinate 146,528,188, forward strand.
GGTGTTGCCAAAGGTTTCTTGTGGTTGACTTCAAGTTTCATAGTGTCCTGGTCTGAAAATATGCTTGGTATTATGTCAATCTTTTTGTACTTGTAGAGGGCTGATTTGTGACATAGTATGTGATCTGTTCTGGGGAATGTTCTATGTGCACTCAAAAGGAATGTGTATTCTGCTGTTTAGAATGGAATGTTCTGAATATATCTGTTAAGTCCATTTGGTCCAGTGTGTCTTCCTTAGCCATTGTTTCCTTATTGATTTTCAGCTTAGATGATGTGTCCATTGTTGTAAGTGGAGCGTTAAAGTTCTCTATTATTATTATTGTATTATTATCAATTAGTTTCTTTATGTTTCTTATTAACTGATTTATATATATCAGTGGTTACAATTTTAGCATATAAAGATTTAAAGCTTTGTATCTTCTCATTGGATAGGCCAGTTTATGATGATATACTGCCTTCCTCATCTCTTGTAACAGATTTTGGTTAAAATCTAGTTAGTGTCATACGTGTATGGTACTACAACCTTCTTTCGACGTCCGTTAGCATGATAAATTGCTATCCCCCCCCCTCACTTTCAATCTACAGGTGTTTGGGTTGAAGATGAGTCTATTGTATGCAGTGTATAGAAGGTCTTGTATTTTTTTATCCATTCTGTTTTCCTATGCCTTTTGATTGGAGCATGTTGCCCTTTTACATTCACAGTGGTTATTGATAGATATAAACTTAGTGCCATTGTGTTACCTCTCACGTCACTATTTATGGAGATTTTCTCTGCTTATTTCTAGTCTTTGTTTCTTTTAGTCTTCCTTACCCACTCAAAGAGTCCCATTTAATATTTCTCAAAGGGTTGGTTTAGATGCCACGAACTCCTTTGGTTTTTGTTTGGGAAATTCTCTCTCTCCTTGTATCTGAATGACAGCCTTGATGGGTAAGGATTCTTGGCTGCATATTTTTGAATTGGGCATGTTGAGGATATCATGCCACTCCTTTCTTGCCTGCAGGTTTCTGTGGAGACATCTGCCATAATCTTTTATGTCTTCCCTTTTTAGTTAGCGACTTCTTTTGACTTGCTGCTTTTAGCGTTTTTCTTTCTATGTGTATTTTGTTAATTTTACTGTTATATGTCTCTCTGTTGCCAGCTTTTTTTTTTATTTTAATGGGAGTTCTCTGTGACTCATAGATGTGGACGACTGTTTCTTTCCCCAGTTTGTGGACATTTTCCACTATAATGCACTCAGATAAAACTTTTCCTTTTTTTTCTTCCTCTCGTTTTGCTCAGGGACTCCTTTTTTTTTCACTATATGAAGTTTATTGTCAAATTGGTTTCTATACAACACCCAGTGCTCATCCCAAAAGGTGCCCTCCTCAATACCCATCACCCACCCTCCCCTCCCTCCCACCCCCCCATCAACCCTCAGTGTGTTCTGTTTTTAAGAGTCTCTTACACTTTGGCTCTCTCCCACTCTCACCTCCTTTTTTTTCCTTCCCCTCCCCCATGGGTTTCTGTTAAGTTTTTCAGGATCCACATAAGAGTGAAACATATGGTATCTGTCTTTTTCTGTATGGCTTATTTCACTTAGCATAACACTCTCCAGTTCCATCCATGTTGCTACAAAGGGCCATATTTCATTCTTTCTCATTGCCACGTAGTACTCCTTTGTGTATATAAACCACAATTTCTCGGGGACTCCTTTGAAAAGAATTTTATTTCACTTTTTGGAGTTGCTGAGTTCCCGAAGTATACGTTTGAGATGCAATATTTAGTTTTCCTCTTCTTTGCTGCTTCATTTCCCCCATAATTTTATCTTCTATGTCACTTACTCATCTGCTTCTTTCCACCTGAGGTCATTATATACCATCAGTTTCACATTCCGTTTATAGCATTTGTAACGTTTCAGACTGACAAGTTTTTAGGTCTTTTCTATATGTAGACAGGGTATCCTCCTGTCTTGTTTGCTTTCTTGAAGCACAGCTAGTGTCCTTATGATAGTTTTTAAAAATTCTTTTTACTTATTATAGTTTTTAAAAATTCTGTTTGAGGCATATTTGTTATATGTGTTTTAATTATATCCCTTACAATGACCTTTTATCGTTTATTCTTTTGGAATGCATTCCTCCATCAGTCTGTATGTCTGTCTCTGCTTTCTTAAGTTTTCCAGAAAATCCTGTTATGTTTTCTGTTTCTAGAGTAGTGTCTTCATGAGAAGTGTTTACATACTGTTGAGGACCTGATATTCTGGAAGCATTTCTTGCATGTGCTGTGTGCACTGTGCTGTCATGTATTGGCTGCTGTGTCCCTCAAGTCAGTCCTCTGCAGGTTTCTCCTTGCCTCCAGTAGGGAGTTTTTCAACTTTGTCCAGTGTTGTGTTTTAACTAAGTGAGTTTGTTCTGACTGTTAAAAGAGGCTAATTCCTATCTCCCCTAGAAGTGAAGCTTTGCCTCACTATATGGTCAGTAGACTTGGTGCCTGTGGGGGTATATGGTGGTCTTTGGAGGGAGGGGCGTGGCGCTGGTCTGGGTTCTAGGCAGTCTTTTCCTAGTAAGGAAGCATCTGAGTAAGACAAGGGGGGTGGTCTTGGTGTCAGTGGCTCAGCTTCTACTGGGGGGTGCTGTGCTGCTCACTGAACTCTGTCCATGCTGATTGGCGGGAGGAAATATTGGCATCAGCAACCCCTCTAGTCCCTGCAGTTGGAGTTCCCAGCCGCCCCTGTTCAGGAAGCCCTCCCACAGAGAGAAAAATCTGTACTCGTTGGTCCCAGTCAGAACCCTGCCTTCACCCTGTCTGTGTCCAAGCCATTGGCCCACCTGGTGGCACAGAGCTCTTATATTTTATATCAGGAGCTCTAGCTGGGTTTCAAAAGTCCAAACTGTATGAACTCAATATTAGAGGGACCCCACCGATCCTCTGGGAGAGGGTTTTTCTGTGCTGTGGCTGGAGCTGGTTATCCCAGAAGGGCAGTTGCATGAACATTAGGGGCTTGGAGTTCATGGTAAAGAACGTCAAGAAGGCAGCGTCCAGTTAGGTGCTCTTAGCAGAGGCTCCAATGGTAATGACCAGGGCAGTGCAATGGTGCCTGTCAGCTCTCGTGTCCCATGAGAGGCAATGCCCCCTCTCCCAAATGCACTCCAAGAAGGGACTGTCTCTCTCTATGCCAGCCAGGGGACCCTCAGATCGTAGTGCCCCCCCCCCATTGGTCTCTGCTCTCCTTCTTCACAGGAGCACTGCCATGCCCACCAGGCTCCACCCCCGTGAGAGCATGGACTTCTAAATCTTTAGTCTTTGAACTCCACATTTACAGGAGGTTGACTTCATGATTACCTTATTTTAATCTTGACTGTGTCATGGGTGCCCAGATTAACCACTCCTTCTGAGGATGTCCGATATATATTTCCAGAAGAGATTGGCATTTCCATCCATGTTTTCTTTCTGCCTAGGCATCACCCATTCCATTATAGTTCTGAGTAGAACCCGTCGCAGAGGGAGGAAGAATTCCCTCATTTTTACTTCCCATGTGCTTGTTTGAACTGGACATTGGTCTCCTCTTTCCCTTGTTCTGAGAGCTACATCATCAGCTCTGCAGGTTCTGAGACTAGAGTATTTCATAATCAGGCGAGAATTACACCATTGGTTTTCCTGGGTCCCCAACTTGTGACAGTAGATCATGGGACTTCTCAACATATTTTGTCATGGAAACCAATGTGCTTTGGATTCTGTTGCTCAAGGGAATCCTGACTAATACATGGAGATGATTCATCTCTTGTTTAGAGGAATTGAATAAAGCTGTAGCTCATTGAATGTCCTGAGTAGCAAATGCCAGGAGGGAAGAGTCACGTTGTTTGATTGGGACAAGCGATGGGTGAAGATAATGGGGAGCTGTGGGATCCTGTGGTCCTGACTGCACAGGGAGTGCATCTAGGACTGCTTTAAGGTTCAGCTGTTGTGCCTCAGGAAATCTGTAATTCACTCATGTTGAGGGACAGGAGTAAGCAATGCAAACAACTGTGTCTTTGTGGTGTTAGTGCAGTTTTCCTATGACAACACAGTTGCTAATTCAGAAAGTTAATAGGTACGCACAGAATCCTGTGTCCAGGAACTGCTGTGTTGAGAGGAAACCCCAGACCCTGACAGGAAACCTGCCTGTATCCTCCCACTGCACCTGCTCCTGGGAACACAAAGCAAAATTGTGCATAGTGTGCGCCCCCTGGTGGTGCTGATCCCCCCTGCAGGGAGGTTTGTGTCTGGGCTCCCAGTGAGGTCTCCTCACTGTGTCTCTCGCACAGTAATATGTGGCCGTGTCCTCGGTCTTGAGGCTGTTCATCTGCAGATACAGCGTGTTCTTGGCGTTGTCTATGGAGATGGTGAATCGGCCCTTCACGGAGTCTGCGTAGCCTGTGCTACCTCCACTACCACTAATTCCTGCGACCCACTGCAGCCCCTTCCCTGGAGCCTGGCGGACCCAGCTCATTCCATATCTCCTGAAGGTGAATCCAGAGGCCACACAGGTGAGTCTCAGGGACCCCCCCGGCTTCACCAGGTCTCCTCCAGACTCCTCCAGCTGCTCGTCACACAGGACACCTGCAGACACAAGACATCTTGGTCAGGAAACCGTCACACATCTACTGGTCTCACTCATATCCACTCACATACTCAGTGTCTCTCGTTCACCATGAATTACCTTTTAAAAGAGCAACGAGGAAAACCCAGCCCAGCACAAACTCCATGGTGAGGTGTGTGTGTTCTCTGCTGATCACAGAATGGGAACACCTGGGACTCCCGGGGCTGGGGCTCCTCTCCCAGCTGCAGGGTTGGAGCTGGACTGGTTTAATCAGCACAGGGAGGGCCCTATTTGCATATCCTCTGACTATATATCAGGCTCCAGAATTAGATTTGTTTCTAATTTAAAACCAGTGTTTGAGAGGCACTTCTAGATCACTTCTTGCAGAAGGGACTGTGACAGTATAAATAATTCTAATCTGTGAACACAGTGATCTTTTCATCTGTGTTTGCCATTTTACATGTCTTTCTCCCAGCACATCATGTTTGGTATGCTATTTTACTTTTTAGTGAAATTTAATCCTAAATACTTTATTTTGTGCCATATATTTTAATGTGTGTTTATTTTTGTGTGACAGATAGAGGGAAGGAGAGAGAGATCAGAGAGAGAGAAGGGGACAGAGAATCCCAAGCAGGCTCTGCACAATCATTGCAGACCCTGCCTTAGAATTAAACTCAGGAACCATGAGATCATGACCTGAGCCAAAATCAACAGTAGGCCCTTAACGGATTGAGCCACACAGATGCTCCATTTTGTGCCATTTTCAATTGTGTGATTTTGTTATTTTTTTCATTATACTATGTTTTAGGTGTGTGGAAATACAACATATTTTTGTATGTTGATTTGTACCCTGAACTTTTCCTGAGTTTATTAGTTCTAATACTTTTTTTATGGAGTTTCTAAGATTTCACTATAAGTTCATGTGATTCTCAAACAAATAATTTTCTTCTTACTGATTTGCATGTCTTTATTTCATTTTCTTACCTAACTTTTATGGGTACATCTTCAACTTGTAGGACCAGAAAGGTTTTTCCTTCTTTGCTTCTGTGTTCTTTGTCTGGTCTAAGGATTCAACTGACATAAGACAGATCTACAGAAGACAATAAATTTCATTTTGCATGTGCACAAGCTTCCTAATAATATGATACCCAGAGAATGAAGAAAGTACGTGGCACTTGTGCCTTTTAGAATAAAAAACAATGGATTTGTGAAGAGTTAACAAGACAGAGATTTGGATTTGGGCAAGTCAATTAGTGAGGAATTAACAAGGCTTGTTTGCACAGCCTTCTTGGTGCTAAAGTTCCCATTTCTGGTGTAAGGATGGTTCTTCCGTTCTGGTAGAGGGAAAGGAAGTTTCCCAGGAGAGATTTATTTCCTTCTCTCAAGGGGACAAAGGAGGGTCACAGTTTCCTTAGACTAGCTGTTACTCAAGTGACTTTCCTCCAAATAAGCCATGTGACAAGATGACATACATTGGGTGCCATATTTTACTGGTCTTCATGTTACCATGCGGAATACCTATGTAGGGAATGAGAATCCTTGCCCGGCTCCTAATATGACAGGAAAAGCGTCAGTTTTTCACTGTTAAATATGCTGTCAGGTGTGGGCTTTTCATCTACGGCCACAATTTTGTGGAGGTAATTTCTTTCTTTCCCTCAGTTGCTGAGATTTTTTAATAATGACAATTTGTTGAATTTTTTCTAGTTTTATATGTATCAATAGATGATGATCTAGGTGATCAATAGATGTGACTGCATTGTCACATATGACCCTTTCATTGTGCTGTTGCATTTACTATGCTAGGAATTTTGTATGTATGTCCATCTGAGATACTGGCCTTTAGTTTCTCTTCTTAAGGTGTCTTTTGATTTCACATCATAGTAAGGTTGGTCTTGTAGATGAGTTGGGGCCTATTCCTTTCTTTTCAGTTTTTGGTAAGAGTCTGAGAGGTATTGGCATTAAATATCCTTTATATTTTGATACAATTCATAGATAAAGTCCTCTGTTACCAAGCTGAATTTTTTTCTTTAGGGGCGGGATATGATTAGATTATAGATTCAATCTTACTTGCTTTAATTCTGTTAATTTTCTATTTCTTCATGTACAGTCTTGTGGATTGTATAACTCTAGAAACTGCCTAGTTGCCCCTTAGTTATCTAATAATGGGTCTATAATTATCTAGGCCTTTTCTGTTATTGTTCTTCACTTCTTTGGTATCAGTTATGTCCCCTCCTTAATTCTGGTTGTATCTGTTTGAGTTTTACTTATTTCCTAGTAGAGATGCTTTTTCAATTGCATTTAGCTTTCCAGATATCAATTTCGATTTGTTAATTTTTTGTATTATTACACTCCTTATTCCTTTTATCTGTTCTAATAATTTCTAATGTTAGTTGAGTTAATAAAAATGCCAATGAATGTATCTGGGAAATTCTTATTTATATGGTACCACAAAGCACACGGAAGTGAGAAAACAATCCTGAGAAAGAAGAACAAACCTGGAGACAGCACACGTCCTTCTTTCTAAGTATATTGCAGAGGTACATTGTCTATAACACTGTGCTACTGGCATACAGTCAGACACACAGACCAGTGGAGCAGGTTACAGAGACCAGGATGAAATGTGTCTGGATGCAGTCAGCATATCCTCCATGAGATTTCATAGAATTAAAATTAGGGAAAAAATGGCCTCTTTCACAAATGGTTTTGAATTCCAGTGAGTAAAATAATGACATTTGGTCCTTATCTTATACCATACAGATATGTAGACTCCCATTCAGCTGCGATTGCCCCCTTGTGGTCCCCGTGCTCCTGTTGTTTCACAGACCCCTGCAGAGATACAGTGACTCCTTTATTCCCCTCCCCGTTTATGCAACAGGCAAGGGTGAGACCCTTGCATCATGAGCACTGCAGACCCTGCTGTTCACAGGATGACTCCTCCTACATATTTTCCATCTTTGAACCCTTCACTCTGCTTCTTGCCTATAAATATACAGTTATATTTCCTTCAATCATTGGTGAGCAACAATCTTGAATAGTTATCCTTATCAGCTGGCAAGAGTCAGAAGAACTTTTCATTTGATAATCGAGAGAAGGAAAAGAAAGATTTTTGGGCTCAGAAATTCTACTTTCATGAAACTGGGATAAATGTGCTCAGCTTCAAACATGCACCACCTTTAAGAAAAAAGGAAGTGTCAATCCCAGGGACACGTTGGAGTCTGAGATTCAGAGCATTCTGTCTTTGAACGTAACGGGTTTCCCCAGATTGATAATCAAATTGTTTCTTGTTGGTGATGCACTTCTAAATTACACTGTATTTCTTCTGGGATAGGAATGTCAATACCTGTTATGTTATGGTTACCATGCAGAAGCATTCAGAAAACAAAAATGGTTTTCTAGAAATGCAGGTCGGCTGATGGAGAGAGTTTCACCCCAGGATGGAAGGTACCACAGTCTCACCCTACCCAAGCTACATGGTTAGATTTGGGGTTTTAGAGGTAGTGAAATTTAGGTACGTTTTGGACTTGACTTAATATGTAATGATTTGACATGTTGCAGGATTTGGGGGTGTGGTAATGTGAGTGTCATGTGGGAGGGAGGTGAACTTTCCCTGACATCAGTGTGGACTGTGGTCATCTATGTCATTCTTGAACCTGTGTAGAATAACTTATGTGGCCAAAGGGACTTGTCACATGAGATTAATTTTGACACATTGATATTACTGCCATGTGTATGAGTCTGGGGATGGAGTTCAGGACACAGATGGGCAGTCACCAAATGTCCGTCTCGGAACTAAAGATGAGTAGGTCCTGAAGACAGCACATCTGTGGGAGGGAATACCTTGAGAATTGTGGGATGAAACCCCTCATCACCAGGCACAGACACTTTCTTGCATGAAGTTCAAGTCTCCCTCTGGATCTGAGTGTCTAACTGAACCCAGGTGGATATGCATGGATGTCCCCCAAATGCTCTGAGGTGAAGAGAAACGGTAAGGAAAGAAACATGAAGAAAGACAGATAACAACAAGAAAAGACACATAAAGGTGTCATTGCCATTGAGAGAGGACTTCTGGGGATGACATGCATCCTGTTTTCTGCAGCCTTGATGGGACGATGTTGGACACTAGCCAGTGGAGGTCGGGGGCAGCCCTACAAACTGGGCTCTGGGATGTAAGACCAGAACCATAGCCACCCCCAAAGCTGACCGTATTGTGGACAAGTGACATGACTCGGGAGGTCCCTCACCTGAGGGTAAAGAGATGTTCTGGCCACCCTGTGGCCCCCCACCCTCTGAGGTCACTCCCTCCAGATGTTATACATTCACAGCTTCTATTGTATGTGAAATGTACCCTCTCTCAGTAAGGCGATGGTCCACTGCTGGTTCTGGGAGGATCCATCCTTGTGACCTTATCTCTGGTATAAACCTCTTCTCTGTCTTCTAAGAATGAAAGCAAAGTTCCCCTTAACATGCATCTAAAATCCAATATTGTGCCCTCACTTGGATCCAATTATTTTTTGGTGTAAATCACTAGTGAAATTGTCATCTGTTTGGAGATTCCCTTCAGAAGCAAGTACTGGAATACATGGGTGGTGTCAGGTGGTGTAGACCAGTGGAACAGCACATGGTAACCATGCATCCTCAAGGCTGAGCTTGTTCCCTAGTGAGGAATGGGAAGTACAAGGAATGCCGGGTGACACTAGTCTGTGCTTTCTGAGTACCCAGCAGACCTGGGTGAATGAGCCTGGTCCAGGAGCAAGGACGTCTATGCACAGGCAGTACATAGATGCTAGCTGTCTAGACAGACTGCCCATGAGATGTGGTCACAGAGAAGCAGGGAAGGGCAGCTGGGGTTTGAATTCCCACTCACGTGGCACCAACATTGGGAATCCTGAGTATGTTTGTTAATTAATGTCCACTACCAGTTAGGGATAAAATGGGTAAATGCAAGTTGTTAGACTCACTGCCCTAGATCCCATTGGTTATGACCATTTGTAACAACTTTTGTCCCCTTCCTTTTTTCCCCCTGTTTTTTAATATATGAAGATTTTATTTATTTACATCTTTGTTAGTTAACATGTAGTGTAGTTTTAGTTTTGGGAATAAAATTTAGTGATTCATCACATACATTAACACCCAGTGCGCATCACAAGTGACCTACATAATCTCCATCACCCGTTTAGCTATTTGAATCAGAATTTTTGTGTCCTTTGTGTAAATACCTTGTAGAGAAATTGGTGGGACATAAGGTAATTCTATTTTAACTTTTTAAACTCTTCTCCAGTGTGGTCACACCACTTTGCATTCCCACCAAGAGTATAGGAAGGTTCCTCTGTCTCCACATCCTTGCCCATATCTGTTGTTTCCTGAATTGTTCATTTTAGCCATTCTGACAGGTGTGAGGTGGTATCTTATCATGATTTTGAATTGTATTTCCCCAATGATGAGTGATGTTGAGCATCTTTTCATGTGTCTCTCAGCCATCCAGATGTTTTCTTTGGAAAAGTGTCTGCTCATGTCTTTTAACCATTCACTGGATATTTATTTGTTCTTCTGTGTTTGTTAAGTTCTTATAGATTTTGGATACTAACTCTTACCATGTATGTCATTTTCAAATATCTTCACTCCTCTGTCAGTTGCCACTTAGTGTTGTTGACTGTTTCCTCCACTGTGCAGAAGCTTTTTCTCTTGATGAGGTCCCAATAGTTCATTTTTTGCTTTTGTTTTCCTTGCCTCTAGAGGCGTGTCTATTAAGAAGTTGCCGAGGTCGAGGTCAAAGAGGTTTCTGCCTGTTTTCTCTTATAGATGTCGATGCTTTTTGGTCTTACATTTAGGTTTTTCATCCATTTTGAATATATTTTTGTGTTTGCTGTAGGAAAGTGTGCCAGATTCATTCTTCTGCATGTTACTATCCAGTTTTCCCAGCACCATTTGCTGAACAGACTGTTCAGCACATCTGGTTCTCTATTCTGTCCCATTCATGTATGTGTCTATTTTTGTGCCAGTACCATACTATCTTGATGATTACAGCTTCGTAATACAGCTTGAAGTCTAGAATTGTGATCCCTCCAGGTTTGGATTTCTTTTTCAACATTGCTCTGCCTATTCGGTGTTTTCTGGTTTTATACAAATTTTAAAATTCTTTGTTCTTTTTCTGTGAAGAATGTTGGTGTTATTTTGGTAAGGATCACATTGAATGTGTAGATTGCTTTGGGTAGTATTGATATTTGAACAATATTTGTTTCCCAATCCATGACCATGGAATGCTCTTCCTTTGTGTCTTGTGTAATTTGCTTCATATGCTTTCTATAGTTTTTAGCATACAGATCTCTAACATCTTTGGTTAGGTTTATTCCTAGGTATGTTATGATTTTTGGTGCAATTGTCAATGGGTCTGATTCCTTAATGTCTCTCTTTCCTGCTTCATTTTTGGTGTATGTATATAGTGCCAATAACTTGATGTTGTCTTTGTATCCTACAACTTTTCTGAGTTTTGTCTCGTCCTAGAAGTCTTTTGGTGGAATCTTTTGGATTTTCCACATAGAGTATCATGTAATCTGCAACGAGTGAACGCTTGACTTATTCCTTTCAAATGTCTATGCGTTTTATTCCTTTTCCTTGCTTTATTGCAGAGGCTAAGCCTTCTATTACTACGTTGAACAAAATTAGTGACAGTGGATATCCCTGTCATGTTCCTGACCATATGTGGAGAGCACTCAGTGTTTCCCCATTGAGGATGATGTTAACAGTGCGTGTTTTGTATATGGCCTTTATGTCGTTGAAGAATTTTCCATCTATCTTTACTTGCTTGATGGTTTTTATCAAGAAAAGATAGTGTAGTTTATCAAATGCTTCTCTGCATTTATTGAAAGGATCATTTGGGTCTTCTCCTATTATTGATATGGTGTATAACTTTGACTGATTGTTAATATTGATCCATCCTTGCACCCCAGGAATAAATCCGACTTCATCCTGGTAAATGATTCTTTTAATGTACTGTTGGATTCAATTTGTAAGTATGTTGTTGATAATTTTTGCATCCATGTTCACCTGGGCAATTGGTCTGTAATTCCCCTTTTCTAATTCTTCCTGTTGAAATTTTGGTAGTTTACATGTTTCTGGGAATTTATTCATTTCTTCCAGGTGGCCTAATTGGTTGGTATATAGTTTTTCATAATATTCTCTTATAATTGATTATATTTCTGGTGTTGGTTGTGATCTGTCCCATGAAATTCATGATTTTGTCTCTTTGGGTCCTTTTTCTTTTCTGTTTGAATAATCTGGTCCAGGAAGTTCAATTTTATTCATTCTTTCAGAAAGCAACCTAAAAGTTTTGTTGATCTGTTCTACTGTTTTTGTTTCTTTCTATGCCATTTATAGGTACTCTATGATTGTTTACCCTCCTCGTCTGACTTTAGGCTTCATTTGCTCTTCCTTTTCTAGCTTCTTTAGGTGTAAAGTGGTTGTGTGTTTAAAATTTTATTTTTATCGTGTTAGGCCTGGACTGCTATCTACTTCCATCTTAAACCTGCTTTTGCTGCATCCCACAGGATTTGGACCGTCAACGCTAACATTTTCATTTGCTTCCATGTATTTTTATTTCTTCTTTAATTTCCTGGTCAACCGCTTTATTCTTCAGTGCAATGGTCTTTTACTCCAACTATTAGTGGTGTTTCCAAATTTTTCCTTGTGGTTGACTCCAAGTTTCATAGTGTTCTGATCTGAAAATATGCATGCCATAGTCTCAATCTTTTTGTACTTGTAGGGGCTGATTTATGACCCAGTGTGTGATCTATTCTGGAGAATGTTCCATGTGCACTCGACAAGAATGTATTCTGCTGCTTTAAGATGGAATGTTTTGAATATATCTGTTAAGTCCATCTGCACCTGTGTCATTCAAAGCCATTGTTTCCTTCTTGATTTTCTTCTTACACTATCTGTTCATTGTTGTAAGTGGGGTGTCCCCTACTTACAAGTGAAAGTCCCCTACTACTAGTGTATTATTATCAATGAGTTTTGTTTTATGTCATTAATTGCTTTACATATTTCAGTGCCCCAATTTGTGGTCATAAATATTTACACTTGTTAGTGCTTCTTGTTGGATAGACCACTTTATGATATAATGCCCTTCTTCATCTCTTTTTGCAGTCTTTGTATTTTAAATCCAGGTTGCCTGACATGAATATGGTACTACAGCTTTCTTTTTTTGTCCAGTAGCATGATAAATTGTTCTGCAACCCCTCACTTTCAATCAACAGGTATCTCTAGGTCTCAAAGGAGTCTTTTATAGGCAGAATATACATGGTTCTTGTTTTTTTAATCCATTCTGATACTCTGTGCCTTTTGACTGGACTTTTTAGTTCATTTACATTCACAGTGATTACTGAAAGATATGATATTAGTGTAATTGTGTTATCACAATGTTTCTGTAAAGTAATTTTTTTTCTGGAGATTTATACTATTCCTTTCTAATGTTTGTTGCTTTTGGTCTTTCTTTCCCACTCAAAGAGTCCCCTTTAGTATTTCTTGCAGGGTTGGGTTAGGGGTCAGAGACTCCTTTAGATTTTGTTTGTCTGGGAAGCTCTTTATCTCTCCTTCTTCTCAATGACAAACTTCCTGGATAAAGTATTCTTCCCTGCCCATTTTTTTCCCATTCAGCACATTGAATGTATGATGACACTCCCTTCTCTCTTGGTAAGTTTCTGTGAATGGAACTAACCTTATTTGCCTTCCCTTCTTAGGGACTTCTTTTCTCTTGCTGCTTTTAGGATTTTTCCTTTATCTCTCTATTATGTCAATTTTCTATGATTTCTCTTGGTAATGGCCTACTTTTGTTGATTTTGATAGGAGTTCTCTGTGCCTTCTGGATTTGGATGTTCATTTCCTTCCTTGGGTTAGGGCAACTTTCAGCTACAATTTGCACAGATAAACCTTCTGTCCCTTTTTCCCTCTCTTCTTTTGGGACTCCTATGAAAGGAATTTTACTACACTGTACAGAGTGGCTGAGTTCTCTAAGTCTACATCCATAACCCAAGAAGTTAGTTTACCCTCTCTTTTCTGATTCCTCATTTTCCATAATTTTATCTTCTATATCACTTAGTCATCCCTCTGCTGCTTCCACCCATTATTATGTGCCGTAAGCATCATGTCTCTTTCATAGAATTTTTAAATTTCAACGTTGACCAGTTTTTATGTCTTTTATCTCTGTGGTATGCATATATGCATATCTTGATGTCTTCTATGCTGTTCTCAAGCCCATCCATTATCCTTACTATTGTTGTTTTCAGTTCTGTTTTAGGCCTATTCCTTATATCTGTTTTGATTAGATCCCTGGATATGATCCTTTCTTGTTCTCTCTTTGGGGATGAATTCCTCCATATTCTCATATTGTCTAGGTCTCTGTGTTCTTCTGTGTTTTAGAAAACCTGTTATGTTTTCTGCTTCTGAGAGTAATGGCTACATTAAGAAGAGTTCATATGCTGTACGGAGACTGGCGCTTCAGGAAGGGTTTGCGGTGAGTGCTGTGTGCACTGTGTTCTTGCGTTTTGGTGTCTTGGTAAGTGGGCATCACCCAATCCATTACGGTTATGAATAGAATAAAAATAAAAGTGAAGCAAATTCTCTCATTTTTACTTCTTGTGTGCCTGCTTGAGCTGTAACATTGGCTTCCTCTTGCCCTTGGAGTGAAAGTTAAACCATCAGGTCCCCACATTATCAGACTTGACACTAGTTTGGAATCAGATGAGAATTACACCTTTGACTTTACTGGGTATCCAGCATGTGATAGTATATCATGGGACTTCTCTTCCTATTTAGTCATGTAAGCCAATGTGCTTTGTGTTCTGTTCCTCAGGATTATCCTGACTAATACATGTAGATGCTTTTTCTCTTGTAGTTTCAAGTATTTGAAGAAAACTGTAACACATATAAAGTTCTGAGAAGCAAAGTGACATGAATGAAGTGTCATGGTGTTTGACTAGGACAAGAGCAGGGTGAGGATAACGAGGAACTATGGGATCCTGTGGGCCTAGATGCAAAGTGAGCGCACCTGGGACTCCTGTAAATGTTCAGTTGATGTGCATCAGGCTACATGTAAACCATCGATATTTAGTACAAGGTTAAGCAATTGTAAGAGACTCTATCTCTTGTTCATGTAAGTATAGTGTTCCTGGTAAAACAAACTTTGTAAACCAGACCCGAGTAGGTAAGCACAGAATCATGTGTCCAGAGAGGCTTCCTGGGGGAAACTGCTGTATGGAGAGGAAGCCCCAGGCCATGGCACAAAACCTTCCAACAACCCCTACCTGCACCTGCTCCTGGGAACACAAACAGAATGGTGCATAGTGTGCACCCCCTGGCGGTCCTGATCTTCTTCTACAGGGCGGTTTGTGTCTGGGCTCACACTGACAACCCCTCACTGTGTCCTTGCACAGTAATACATGGCTGTGTCTGCAGACCTCTGACTGCTTAGCTCCATGTAGGCTGTGTTTGTGGATGTGTCTGCTGTCAGAGTGAGTCCGCTCTGGAACTTTTGTGCATAGCTTGTAGAATCATCTTCAGGGTCAATGCTTCCCATCCACTCAAGCCCTTGTGCAGGAGCCTGTCGCACCCAGTGCATATAGTAATCAGTGAAGCTGTATCCAGATGCTTTGCAGAAGATCTTCACTGATGCCCCAGGCTTCCTCACTTCAGCCCCAGACTGCACCAGCAAAACCTGGGAGTGCACACCTGTAGAGAGGGGACAAGAGTGGATGAAATCAATGTTGACTGGTCCTGGTCCTCTCCTGTGTCCAGGGACTTGGCTGACCCTTACCTGTCGCCACTGCCACCAGGTAGAGGATTCTCCAGCTCCAGTCCATTGTGAGGGGATGTGTCTCAGGGTCTCCGGTAGAGGATGGCGTTGTACGGTGATGCTCTCAGGGCACAGACACACCCATACTTAACCTAGTGCTCTGAGGACTATTTGCATAGCCATGAGACAGAGTATTTCATACACAGGACCAGAACCATCTGGAGACGGTCCCAGAGACCGTGTACATTGGGACTCAGAGAGCACCAGTCTAATCCTTGTTTGAGGACATGGGTCCTTGGCCAGGTTCCTGAACTGTGTGCAGACTGAGCTCCTGCCACTGAGTGATAAGACCTTACAGAAAATTCTCCCCATTGTGGAGCAGTATTGAATGAGGCAGAGACCACCTGAACCTGTTGTTGGCTCTGATATCTGAACGTCTTATTCCTGGAGAAGCGTGTCTCCAAACTGCTCCACAAAATCGGGTAATAAATGCATCCTGGCTTCCATCTCTTAGATGAAGATATGTAAAAGCCCTGGACTAGCAGCGTCTTCAAGTGTCTTCTCACTGCCTAAGTTCATTAAATGCTCTGATGGAACAGGATATTTAAACACCCTTTAGCATCCATCATCCTGCTCATATTTTAGATTGCTTTCTGGAAAAGGAAACACTGGCTTCTGACAGGAAAGCCTTCCTCACCGCTTGTGAACCTACTCACCTGGGGTAGCAGCCTGGTGCTGGGTAGTATTGAAAGCTCCCTGCAGTCTAGGCCTGGCCCTGCAGGGAGGTTCCTGTCAAGACTCACAGGACATTTATTCCAGTGTCTCTACTCCAGCATTACATGGTGGAGGGGAGCAGAATGTGCCACCCCAAATATGCCGCTGGAATGAAACATGCTTGAGAAACAGCCAGTGCAGAGACGCACTGAACATCCTTTGTTCCCTAAACAGAATATAAATCTCCTATGTGAAATACACCCTTTTTGTACCAGGAGGGGAGAAATGTCCTTAGCACCAGAAAAAGGAATTTTGGCCCCAGAATTCTGTGCAGAGAAACCTTAGTTCTTCACTATTGTAGTAACACTAAGCACATTGAAGCTCTCACTTTTTCCCCATTGAGGATGATATTAGTGTTGGGTCATTCATATATGGCTTTTATGATCTCGAGGTGTGCTCCTTCTATCCGTACTTTCTTGAGGGTTCTTATCAAGAAAGGATGCCGTATTTTGTCGAATGCTTTCTGCATCTATGGAGAGGGTCATATGGTTCTTGTCCTTTCTTTTATTGATGTGATGAATCACGTTAATTGCTTTGCAGATATTGAACCAGCCCTGCATCCCAGGTATAAATCCCACTTGGTCGTGGTGAATAATTTTTTTAATGTATTGTAGGATCTGGTAGGCTAATATCTTGTTGAGGATTTTTGCATCCATGTTCATCAGGGAAATTGGTCTATAGTTCTCCTTTGTAGTGTGGTGTCTGTTTGCTCTTGGAATCAAGGTAACTCTGGCTTCAGAAAGAGTTTGGAAGTTTTCCTTCCATTTCTATATTTTGGAACATCTTCAAGACAATAGGTGTTAACTTTTCCTTAAATGTTTGGTAGAATCCCCTGGAAAGCCATCTGGCCCTGGACTCTTGTTTTTGACAGATTTTTGATTACTAATACTATTTCCTTACTGGTTATTGGTCTGTTCAAATTTTTATATTTCTTCCTGTTTCAGTTTGGTAGTGTATATGTTTCTAGGAATTTTCCCATTTCTTCCAGATTGCCCATTTTATTGGCATATAATTGATCATAATATTCTCTTACTATTGTTTTTATTTCTGTTGTGTTGGTTGTGATCTTTCCTCTGTCATTCTTGATTTTACTTATTTGCATCCTTTCCTTTTTCTTTTGGATCAAACTGGCTAGTGGTTTATCAATTTTGTTCATTCTTTCAAAGAACCTGCTTCCGGTTTCATTGATTTGGTCTACTGTTTTTTTTTTTTTGTTTTGTTTCGATAGCATTAATTTCTTTTGTAATCTTTATTATTTCCTGTTTTCTGCTGGTTTTGGTTTCTATTTGCTGTTCGTTTTCCAGCTCCTTAAGGTGTAAGTTTAGGTTGTGTATCTGAGATCTTTCTTCCTTCTTTAGGAAGGCCTGGAATGCTATATACTTTCATCTTATGACCACCTTTGCTGCGTCCCAGAGGTTTTGGGTTGTGGTGTTATCATTTTAATTGACTTCCATATACTTTTTAACTTCCTCTTAACTGCTTGGTTAGCCCATTCATTCTTTAGTAGGATGTTCTTTATTCTCCAAGTATTTTTTCCTTTCGAAATTTTTTCTTGTGGTTGATTTTGAGTTTCACAGCATTGTGGTCTGAAAATATGCACTGTATGATCTCAATCTTTTTGTACTTACTTAGGGCTGATTTGTGTCCCAGTATATGGTCTATTCTGGAGAACGTTCCATGTGCGCTGAAGAATGCATATTCTGATGCTTTAGGATGAAATATTCTGAATATATCTGTTAAGTCCATCTGGTCCAGTGTGTCATTCAAAGCCATTCTTTCCTTGTCGATTTTTTGTTGAGATGATCTGTCCATTGCTGTCAGTGGGGTGTTGAAGTCTCCTAATATTATGGTATTACTATCAGTGAGTTTCTTTATGTTTGTGATTAATTGATTTATATATTTATGTGCTCTCCCATTTGGCACATAAATATTTACGATTATTAGGTCTTCTTTGTCTATAGACCCCTTGATCATGATATAATGCCCTTCTGCATCTCTTGATACAGTATTTTTAAGTCTAGATTGTCTGATATAAGTATGGCTACTCGGGCTTTCTTTTGTTGACTATTAGCATGATAGATGGTTCTCCATCCCCTTATGTTCAATCTGAAGGTGTCTTTATGTCTAAAGTGGGTCTCTTGTGAACAGTGTATAGATGGATCTTGTTTTCTTATCCATTCTGTTACCCTGTGTCTTTTGATTGGGGCATTGAGTCCACTGAGGTTTAGAGTGAGTACTGAAAGATATGAGTTTATTGCCATGATGATGCTTGTAGAGCTCGAGTTTCTGATGGTGTTCTCTGGTCCTTTCTAATCTTTCTTGCTTATATATGTATATATATATATATATATATATATATATATATATATATTTTTTTTTCCATCTTTTGTCCCCTGAGAGAGTCCCCCTTAAATTTTTTTTTCAGGGCTGGTTTAGTGGTCAAAAACTCTTTTAATTTTTGTTTGTCTGGGAAACTTTTATCTCTCCTTCTATTTTGAATGACAGCCTCCCTGGATAAAGAATTCTAGTCTGCATACTTTTCTGATTCAGCACACTGAATAGACTCCGCCACTCCTTTCTGGCCTGCCAAGATTCTGTGGATAGGTCTGCTGCAAACCTGATCTGTCTTCCCTTGTATGTTAGGGACTTTTTTTCCTTGCTGCTTTCATGATTCTCTCCTTGCCTGAGTATTTTGTGAATTTGACTATGGTATGCCTTGTTGCTGGGCAGTTTGTGTTGAATCTAATGGGGGTCCTCTGTGCTTCCTGGATTTTGATGTCTGTGTCTTTGCCCAGGTTAGGAAAGTTTTCCGCTATGATCGGCTCACATAACCCTTCTACCCCTATTTCTCTTTCTTCCTCTTCTGGGACCCCTATGATTCTGATGTTCCTTTTGAATGAGTCACTGATTTCTCTAATTCTTAAATCATGCTCTTTTGCCTTAATCTCCCTCTTTTTTTCTGCTTCATTATTTTCTATAAGTTTGTCCTCTATATCGCTGATTCTCTGTCCTGCCTCATTCATCCTTACCACAGCTGCATCCATCCGTGATTGAAGTTCAGGTATAGCATTTTTAATTTCATTCTGGCTATTTTTTTTTTACTTCTCTTATCTCTTCAGAAAGGGATTCTAATCTATTTTTGACTCCAGCTAGTATTCTTATTATCATGATTCTAAGTTCTGGTTCAGACATCTTGCTTTCACCTGTGTTGGTTAAATCCCTGGCTGTCGTTTCTTCATGGTCTTTCTTTTGGGGTGAATTCCTTTGTTTTGTCATTTTGAAGAGAGAAAAGGAATTAATGAAGTAGAAATATTGAAATAAAACAAAGTTTCAAAAAAAATTAAAAATTAAACACACACACACACACACACACACAAATGTAATAGTTAATGCTAGATCCTAGGTGTGTTTTGTTTAGGTGTTGAAAGTGGTTTGACAGATTAGGGGAAAAAAAGGGGGCAAAGTAAATCATTTGAGAATTTGAAACAATGCATACACTGATGTAGAGTAAAATGGGTAGATGGGAGTAAAATAGAATTTGAAATTAATATAGACAAAAGTATAGTATATAGTAGAAAAAATTAAATAAAAATATTTTTAATAAAAATTATGAATTTTTTGTTCTGTATTTAAGAAAAAAGTAAAGAAATGAAAAAGAGAATAAAGATAAAGAAAAGAAAAAAAAGAAATAATTTGATAATTTGAAAAAGTGAATATACTGTAGTAGACTAAAGTAAAATGATGGAAATAAAAGGGAATTTGAAAACATTTACATAAAACTAAAAAAAACATAGTAATGACAATTAAATAAGATTATTTTGTAAATATGAAATTGATTGTCAAATAGGTTTCTATACAACACCCAATGCTCATCCCAACAGGTGTCCTCCTCAATACCCATCACCCACCTTCCCCTCTCTCCCACCCCCCATCAACCCTCAGTTTATTCAGTTTTTTAGAGTCCGTGATGGTTTGACTCCCTCCCTCTCTAACTTTTTTTTTCTTCCCCTTCCCCATGGTCTTCTGTCAAGTTTCTCAGGATCCAAATAAGAGTGAAAACATACGGTATCTGTCTTTCTCCATATGACTAATTTCACTCAGCACAACACTCTCCAGATCCATCCACGTTGCTACTAAAGGCCACATTTCATTCTTTCTCAATGTCAGGTAGTATTCCATTTTGAATAGATACCACAACTTCTTTATCCATTCATTAGTTGATGGACATTTAGACTCTTTCCATAATTTGGCTATTGTTGAGAGTGCTGTTATAAACATTGGGGTACAAGTGCCCCTATGCATCAGCACTCCTGTTTCCTTTGGGTAAATTCCTAGCAGTGCTATTGCTGGGTCATAGGGTAGACTTATTTTTAATTTTTTAGGAACATTCACACTATATTCCAGAATGGCTGCACCAGTTTGCATTCCCACCAACAGTGCAAGAGGGCTCCCGTTTCTCAACATCCTCTCCAGCATCTATAGTCTCCTGATTTGTTCATTTTCGCCACTCTGACTGGCATGAGGTGGTATCTCAATGTGGTTTTCATTTGTATTTCCCTGATGAGGTGTGACGTTGAGCATCTTCTCATGTGCCTGTTGGCCGTCTGGATGTCTTCTTTAGAGAAGTGTCTATTCATGTCTTCTGCCCATTTCATCACTGGGTTATTTGTGTATCAGGTGTGGAGTTTGATGAGTTCTTTATAGATTTTGGATACTAGCCCTTTGTCCGATATGTCATTTGCAAATATCTTTTCCCATTCTGTTGGCTGCCTTTTAATTTGGCTGATTGTTTCCTTTGCAGTGCAGCTTTTTATCTTCATGAAGTCCCAATAGTTCATTTTTGTTCTTAATTCCCTTGCCTCTGGAGATGTGTCAAGTAAGAATTTGCTGTGGCTGAGGTCAGAGAGGTTTTTTCCTGCTCTCTCCTCTAGGGTTTTGATGGTTTCCTGTCTCACATTCAGGTCCTTTATCCGTTTTGAGTTTATTTTTGTGAATGGTGTAAGAAAGTGGTCTAGATTCATTCTTCTGCATGTTGCTGTCCAGTTCCTCCAGCACCATTTGTTAAAGAGACTGTCTTTTTTCCATTGGATATTCTTTCCTGCTTTGTCAAAGATTAGTTGGCCATACATTTGTGGGTCCAAGTCTGGAGTCTCTATTCTATTCCATTGGTCTATGTGTCTGTTTTTGTGCCAATACCATGCTGTCTTGATGATTACAGCTTTGTAGTAGAGGCTAAAGTCTGGGATTGTGATGCCTCCCACTTTGGTCTTCTTCTTCAATATTTGGCTATTCTGGGTCTTTTGTGGTTTCATACAACTTTTAGGATTGCTTGCTCTAGCTTCGAGAAGAATGCTGGTGCAATTTCGATTGGGATTGCAATTTTGATTGTGTAGATTGATTTGGGTAGTATTGACATTTTAACAATATTTATTCTTCCAATCCATGAGCATGGAATGTTTCCATTTCTTTGCATCTTCTTCAGTTTTCTTCATAAGCTTTCTATAGTTTTCAGCATACAGATCTTTTACATCTTTGGTTAGGTTTATTCTTAGGTATTTTATGAATCCTGGTGCAATTGTGAATGGGATCAGTTTCTTTATTGGTCTTTCTGTTGCTTCACTGTTTGTGTATAAGAATGCAACTGATTTCTGTACATTGCTTTTGTATCTTGCGACTTTTCGGATTTCATGTATCAGTTCTAGCAGACTTTTGGTGGAGTCTATTGGGTTTTCCATGTGTAGTATCATGTCATCTGCAAAAAGTGAAAGCCTGACTTCATCTTCGCCAGTTTTGATACCTTTGGTTTCCTTTTGTTGTCTGATTGCTGATGCTAGCACTTGCCACACTATGTTAAACAACAGCAGTGAAATATCTCAATTTTTCCCCATTGAGGATGATATTAGCTGTAGGCTTTTCATAAATGGCTTTTATGATGTTCAAGTGTGTTCCTTCTATCCTGAGTGTCTTGATGGTTTTTACTGAGAAAGGATGCTGAATTTTGTCAAATGTTTTCTCTGCATCGATTGACAAGATTATATGGTTTTTATCTTTTCTTTTATTAATGTGATGTATCACACTAATTGATTTGCGAACGTTGAACCAGGCCTGCAGCCCAGGAATAAATCCCGTTGATCATGGTGAATAATTCTTTTTATATGCTGTTGAATTTGATTTGCTAGTATCTTATTGAGAATATTTGCATCCATATTCATCAGGGATATTGGGCTGTAGTTGTGTTTGTTGCTGGGTCTCTGTCTGGTTTAGGAATCGAAGTAATGCTGGCTTCATAGAATGGGTCTGGAAGTTTTCCTTCCCTTTCTATTTTTTTGGAACAGCTTGAGAACTAGAGGTATTATCTCTGCTTTAAATGTCTGGTAGAATTCCCCAGGGAAGCCATCTGGTCCTGGACTCTTGTTTGTTGGGAGATTTTTAATGACTGATTCAATTTCTTCACTGGTTATGGGTCTGTTCAAATTTTCTATTTCTTCCTGTTTGAGTTTTGGAAGTGCATGGGTGCTTAGGAATTTGTCCATTTCTTCCAAGTTGTCCAGTTTGTTGGCATATAAATTTTCATAGTATTCCCTGATCATTGCTTGTATTTCTAAGGGTTTGGTTGTAATAATTCCATTTTCATTCATGATTTTATCTCTTGGTGTCATCTCCCTTTTCTTTTTGAGAAGGCTGGCTAGAGGTTTATCAATTTTGTTTATTTTTTAAAAAAAACAACTCTTGGTTTCATTGATGTGCTCTTCAGTGTTTTAGATTCTATATTGTTTATTTCTGCTCTGACCTTTATTATGTCTCTTCTTCTGCTGGGTTTAGGGTGTCTTTGCTGTTCTGCTTCTATTTCCTTTATGTGTGCTGTTAGATTTTGTATTTGGGATTTTTTCTTGTTTCTTGAGATAGGCTTGCATTACAATGTATTTTCCTCTCAGGACTGCCTTTGCTGCATCCCAAAGCATTTGGATTGTTGTATTTTCTTTTTTGTTAATGTTTATTTATTTTTGAGAGAGACAGAGACAGAATGCGAGTGGGTTAGGGGCAGAGAGAGAGGGAGGCACACAATCTAAGGCAGGCTTCAGACTCTGAGCTGTCAGCACAGACCCGGACGTGGGGCTCAGACTCACAAGCTGGGAAATTGTGACCTGAGCCGAAGTTGGAATCTCAACCGACTGAGCCACCTTGGGCCCCCCTGGAGTGTTGTATTTTCATTTTCATTTGTTTCCATATATTTTTTAATTTCTTCTCTAATTGCCTGGGTGACCCATTCATTCTTTAATGGGGTGTTCTTTAACCTCCATGGTTTTGCAAGTGTTCTAGACTTTTTCCTGTGGTTGATTTCAAGTTTCATAGCATTTTGGTCTGAAACTGTGCATGGTATGATCTGAGTTCTTTTGTCCTTATGAAGGGCTGTTTTCTGACCCAGTATGTGATCTATCTTGGAGAATGTTCCATGTGCACTCGAGAAGAAAGTATATTCTGTTGCTTTGGGATGCAGAGTTCTAAATATATGTTAAGTCCATCTGATCCAATGTATCATTAAGGGCCCTTGTTTCTTTATTGATCCTGTGTCTAGATGATCTATCCATTGTTGTATGTGGGGTGTTAAAGTCCCCTGCAGTGATCACATTCTTATCAATAAGGTTGCTTATGTTTGTAATTATTTTATATATTTGGGTGCCAGCATATTCGGTGCATAGACATTTATAATTGTTAGCTCTTCCTGATGGATAGACCCTGTAATTATTATATAATGCCCTTGTTCATCTCTTGTTACAGCCTTTAATTGAAAGTCTAGTTTGTCTGATATACGTATGGCTACTCCAGCTTTCTTTTGACTTCCACTAGCATGATAGCTATCCATCCCCTCAATTTCAATCTGAAGGTGTCCTCAGGTCTAAAATGAGTCTCTTGTAGACAGCAAATAGATGGGTCTTGTTTTTTTATCCATTCTGATACCCTATGTCTTTTGGTTGGAGCATTTAGTCCATTTACATTCAGTCTTATTATGGAAAGTTATGGGTTTAGAGTCATTGTGATATCTGTAGGTTTCATGCTTGTAGTGATGTCTCTGGTTCTTTGTGGTCCTTGCAACATTTCACTTACAGAATCCCCCTTAGGATCTCTTGTAGGGCTGGTTTAGTGGTGATGAATTCCTTCCATTTTTGTTTGTTTGGGAAGACCTTTATCTTTCCTATTCTGAATGACGGACTTGCTGGATAAAGGATTCTTGGCTGCATTTTTCTGTCCATCACATTGAAGATTTCCTGCCATTCTTCTCTGGCCTGCCAAGTTTCAGTAGATAGGGCTGTCACTACTCTTATGGATCTCACTTTGTAAGTTAGAGCATGTTTAGCTCTAGCTGCTTTCAGAATTTTCTCTTTATCCTTGTATTTTGCCAGTCTCATTATGATATATTGTGCAGAAGATCGATTCAAGTTACATCTGAAGGGAGTTCTCTGTGCCTCTTGGATTTCAATGCCTTTTTCCTTCCCCAGATCAGGGAAGTTCTCAGCTATGATTTGTTTAAGTACACCTTCAGCCCCTTTCTCTCTCTCTTCCTCTTCTAGAATTCCTATGATACAGATATTGGTCCATTTGATTGCATCACTTAGTTCTCTAATTCTCCCCTCATACTCCTGGATTTTTGTCTCTCTCTTTTTCTCAGCTTCCTCTTTTTTCATAATTTTATCCTATAATTCACTTATTCTCTCCCCTGCCTCTTCAGTCCATGCTATGGCCACCTCCATTTTATTTTGCACCTCATTTATAGTATTTTTTAGCTCCTCATGACTATTTCTTAGTCCCTTGATCTCTGTAGTAATAGATTCTCTGCTTTCTTCTGTGCTTTTTTTCAAGCCCTGTGATTACTTTTATGACTATTATTCTAAATTCTTGTTGTGTTATATTGATGAAATCGTTTTTGATCAATTCATTAGGTTTCGCTACTTCCTGGAGTTTCTTTTGAGGCGAGTTCTTCCGTTTCACCATTTTTGGTAGTCCCTGTGGTGGCTCCAAACTGCAGAGCACTTCCCCTGTGCTGTCTGGTGTCACTTGTGTTGGTGGGCGGGGCTGCAGTCAGACCCATTGTCTGCCCCCAGCCCACCGCTGGGGCCACAGTCACACTGGTGTGTACCTTATCTTATGCTCTCCCAGGGGCAAGATTCACTGGGGAGTGGTGTGGCCCCTGTCTGTGCTGCTTGCACACTTCCAGGCTTGGCGTGCTGCTTCCATAGGATCTGGCATATTAACCAGGGAGGATCCACAAGGTGCACAGTGGCGGGAGGGGTAGGTTTAGCTTGCTTTGCCATCAGTGGTCCCCTGTGGTAGGGGCCCTGAAGCACCAGGAGGGAGGCAGACCCGTCGGAGGGATGGATCCACAGAAGCACAGTGTTGGGTGTTTGCGTGATGCAAGCAAGTTTGGTGACAGGAACTGGTTCCCTTTGGGGTTTCTGCTGGGGGATGTGAGAGGGAGATGGCGCTGGCCACTGCCTTTGTTCCTGCCGAGCTGAGCTCTGTCTTCCGGGACTCATCAACTCTGCCTCCAGGTGTTCTCTTACTCTCCCCGCTCTCTGAGAGCAGAGCTGTTGACTTTTAGCACCCAGATGTTAAGCCCTGCTGGCTGTCAGAACTCACAGAGTCCGGCCCCTCAGTTTTTTCAAGCCAGACTTTAGGGGCTGTGCCTTTCCAGGCGGTCTCCCCCTCCACCACTCTGGCTCCCTCCCAACTGTCCGTATAGCATGCACCGCCTCTTTGCCCTTCCTACCCTCTTCCATAGGCTTCTTGTGTGTGCTTGACTCTGGAGAGTCCGTTCTACTAGTCTTCTGGAAGTTTTCTGGGTTATTTAGGCAGATGTGGGTGGAATCTAAATGATCAGCATGATAAGGTGTTCTCCTAAGCCTCCATCTTCCCCTCTCTCCCCAAATAGGAATATTTTTAATAGAATTTGAAAGTAAAAATGAAGTTTTGTCTCTTGCCCCCCAAACGCAGGCTATCGGACAGCCAGCGAGGCATCTGAACGCCCTTGCTGTGGTTCAGATCCTTCTTGGGAAATACCACCTCAGAGGAGATGTAGCACCATGAGGAATGATCTTGAGAACCTTTGACAGGAGCCAGCACTGCCCAGAATGCACACAGAAAGAGGGACACACTTAGGGTGACCTGGCCCTCTGCCAGCCTCATGCCTCTGCTCAGGGACATCTGCCAGGGAGAATGGATAAATGGAGGATCCTCAGCAAAGCCAGATCTAGACCATCTGACAGAACAGAGGGCTGTGCTGGACAGTCATCACCCTACATCTGGGGGCCACCTGTGGGGTTAGGTAACAGTTACAGGGTGTGGCATTGGGTGACCCTGCACATCAGTTTAGCTGGGGCACATGTGGCAGAGGCAGGCAGGCCCTGTCCAAGCATGCTCACATGGACATAGTAGGGACTTGGACCCAGAGACATGGCTCTATTCAACACATTCCATCTTTCCCTTAGCTACTTGAATACAGAATATACGATTTTAACACCCTGAACTTCTCTACCACTTCCATGTTCTGTGGTACTGCTGGTTCACTTTCTATGGATGACTACTTTTCCTCATTATGGAGACCATTGCTTCCTACTTCCTTGGGATGTGGAGGTAGACATCAATATTACCTTTGTACGTGTTGAAAAACATTGCTTTGTAATTTTACTTGTCTTATTCTGGTTGGCTATTAGTTTGCAAGCCATTTGATCCTTTTGGTTGTTACTTTGAAGATTCCTCTGGTTTACTGAGGAAACATTTCCCAGTATTCTGTGTCATGATTGGTGAAGTACAAGGTAGTATTTTAGTATTTTCTCATGCCAGCTGGTGAGAACAGAAAGTACTCGTGACCATGTGTGAGCTCCAGGATTTTTTTCCTCTAATCCTTTATTGTGATTCTTTCCTGGCTTCTGGCAGTTTCCTCCTATGCATGTGGGGTTCCCTCCTCAGCTGGAGACACAAAGGGGCCGTCTGCTGGTGCCCAACTTGAGAGGAAGAGTGAATGTCCCCACTAGTTTTAAAATGCCCGCCTTCCTTTTACACAAAAACCAGGTAGGGATACCATAACACACCTAAAAACTACATGGGCAAAAATCTCCTTGACCTTGGCCTTGGAAATGATGTTATGGATATGACTCCAAATGCACAGTCAATGAAGACAAAAGTCAGTGAGTGACAACACATCAAACTAAAAATCTTCTGCTTAGGAAAAGACGCATTCACCAAAGGAAAAGACATTTTACAGGGATGGAAAAAAATTGTAAAACGTGTGATATGATGTTCATATCCAAAATTTTAAAAAAGCTTATTTTTCTGAATATTATAACAAGCAACCCAATTTTTAAAAAATTGGGGAGTAGAGGACTTGAAAGGGCATGTTTCCAAAGTCCATGTACAAACGTCCAGCAAGTGCATTAAAAGGTGCTCAACGTCACTCATCACCAGAGACATGCAAATCAAAGCCACAATCCCATGACACTTCACACCTGTTATTATGGCTGTTACCATCAGACAAGAGATAACAAATGCTTGTGAGCATGTGGAAATAAGCAAACCTGGTACACTGTCCCTAGGAATGTAAACTGGTGAGGTTACTACTGAAAGCAGTATGGAGAATTCTCAAAAAATTAGAAACAAAAGTATGGTTGTGCCCAGCAATCCCATGTCTGAATGATATATACAGGGGATGAAGTCACTACATCAGAGATATGTGCACCCCATGTTCATTGCAGTCTTATTCTCCATAGCTGAGACACTGAAGAGACCTAACTGCTCATGAAGGGATTAATAGATAAAGAAGATGTGAGATTAGATAGATAGATGGATGGATACAGAGATAGATAGATAGATAGATAGATAGATAGATAGATGATAGATTTCATCCATATAAAAGTTAATCGTGCCATTTGTGACTACATGGATGAAGCTTGAAGACATTATGCTAAGTTAAATTAGTCAGACAGAGAAAGACACATTCTGTAAAATCACACTTACATGTGGAGTCTAGAAACATCAAATTCACAGAAACAGAGTGTGCAATGGTGGGTTCCAGGGACTTAGGGGCAGGGAAAATGGGGGGGCATTGCTCAGTGTGTCCAAACTTCCAGTTAGAAGATAGACAAAAAGCTTCCATGGGTCTAATGTATAGTAAGATGACAATAATTAATATACATATTGTATATTGAAAGTTGCTTTATGTTCTTACCATAATTAGCAGAAGAATGTCTTGACTAACTTCAACTTGGTAAACATTTCGCATTATATACATGTATCAAGGCATCACATTGTACACCTTAAACTTACATAATGTTATATGTCGATTATATCTCAATAAATCTGGGGCCAAAAAAAAAAGGTATTCCTAGAAGACATTCCTATACACATTTGGCTAGTAATAATTTAACGATGCATGGACATGACTGCAAATCATACAATATGTGATATTAACCCTAAAGATGTTTTATGCAC
Organism: Panthera tigris; assembly: GCF_018350195.1. Classification (NCBI taxonomy): domain Eukaryota; kingdom Metazoa; phylum Chordata; class Mammalia; order Carnivora; family Felidae; genus Panthera; species Panthera tigris. The sequence continues at coordinate 146,556,786 of NC_056665.1, forward strand.
AGAGAAGATTTCATACAAGTGTGCATGTGTCTGTGTTGGTGGGAATAATTTCATGTGATTCTTTACACTCATAGAAACAACAGCCATAACAACAGGTGTTAGGACCCCGGTGCTAAGTAGAGATCATAGCATTTTTGAAGAAAATTAAAGGCATTATGGCCAGGGGATAGATCATGAGCAATTTGGGATGTAAAACAAAACAAAACAAAACAAAACAAAACAAAACAAAACAAAACAAGAGCGGTGAACACTTTTCCTTATTGTGATTGGAACATAACATAAGATCTGTGTTTTCTTTCTACATCTCACAGGTTTGGACTCCATTTCCCATATGAATGGCTTCCTTTGTGCTTAGTTGATATTTTGCAGTGACACATTTTCATTTGCTTCTTTGTTCCTTTTGTGCACATTCTTTAGATAGATCCTTTGGGTTTACCATGCCCTTACACAAAACACTTTAAAGCCGTAACAGTCTATTGTCAACTGATAACTACTTAAATTCAATCCCATGGACAAGTACACTTTAACAGCTCCACACCACTCCCCACTGTACTGATGTCACAGGCCACATCTGTATGTATTTTGTACCCATGAACATTGATTTATAGTCACACTTGATGCTTTTGTCTTTTGAATCTCACAAAAGAATTGGAAGGGTAGTAGAGGGGTAATGTCAGCCTCATAGCAGCCTAAGATGTCCCTGTGTTGTCTCTCACACCCCTCCAAAACTTGGCATCCATCCACAAACAAATGTGCATTTTGGGGCCCTGTGGGATCCAGCTCCATATGCCAATGGACCCCTGAATAGTCTTCCCTACACATGCATAGGTGAACATACCTGAGTGTGGCTTTGGAGTCTACAGTGACCCCTGAACCTGCTCCACCTTTCTTGTCTGTGGTCTCCGAGGTTCTGGGAAACAGTCTTAGTTGATCACACATGGACTGGAGTCTTTGTGGAAGTCCAACTTTCCAAAGAAAGTGAAAACTCTAACTTTAAATGATATCTTCATTCCCCCCATCCTTGTGCATTGTAGCATTATTTACAAGAACCAAAACACCCTATGTGTCCTCAGACAGAAGAATGGGTAAAAAGAAGTGTGGCCTGTATGTACAGTGGAATTTTATGATTCGTCCGTAAGAAAGAATGAAAATTTGCCCTTTGCGACAACATGGGTGGATCCTGAGGGCATCAGGATAAGTGAAGTAAGTCAGACATGTGGGAAATCAAATAGGTATGTCCTGGTGTAGGACATTACAGGGAACACATTGCAAAGCAGAACACTGCTTTCTGGCTTTGCTGAAAACAGCAGGCAATGCTTTGCTTGTGTGGTTAATGTGTATCTAGGAGTCACTAACTTCCCTTATCTCATTAACGTATATCTAGGGAGCACTCATCACCCTTATCTAGTTCATATAGACCTAGGGGGCACTCGCTTTGCTTATCGATTTAATGTAAATCTAGGGGACACTCAGTTCCCTTATGCAGTTAATGTAATTCTAGTGGGAACACTAAAGTTCACTTATTTAGTTAATATTGATCTAGTGCAACTAGTTCATCTAAATCTAGGGGGCACTGCGCTGATTTAGTTGAAATAAATTTAGGGGAACTCACTGTGATTATCTAGTTAATGTAAATCTAGGGGGCACTCAGTTCCCTTATGCAGTTAATGTAAATCTAGGGATCATTCACTTATCCAGTAAATTTTTATGTAGTGGGCACTCATTTCACTCACCTAGTTAATGTGAATTTATGGGGCACTCATTTCACTTATCTAATTAATGTAAATCTAGGGGGCACTCATTTCCTTATCTTGTTAATGAAAATCTACGGGACACATTAGGTAAGCACACTTTGCTTATCTAATTAATGTATATCTAGGGCGCATTCAATTTGCTTATCTAGTTAATGTCAACATAGGGGGAACTCACTTTAATTATCCGGTTAATGTATGTTTAGGGGGCACTCACTTTGCTTATCTAGTAAATGCAAATCTTGGGGGCAAGCTACACTTCCCCTAGATAGTTAATATAAATCTGGGGAAACCTCACTTTGCTTATCCAGTATATGTATATCTATGGGGCACTCTCTTCCTTATGTAGTTAATATAATTCTAGGGGCACTCACCTCACTTACCTCCTTCATGTATATATAGGGGGCACTCACTTCCCTTATGGAGTTAATGTATATGTAGGTGGCACTCACTTCACTTTTCTAGTTAATATAAATCTAGGGGGCAGGTTAAACTTTGCTTATCTAGTTATGTAAATCTAGGGGTCACTAACTTCACTTATCTCGTTATTCATCTAGGGGGCACTCACTTTGCTTCTCTTGTTAACATACCTCTAGAGGGCAGTCACTTTGCCAGTCTAGTTAATGGGTATCTAGGGGGTACTCCACTTTGCTTATTTGGTTAATGTATACCTAGGGGGCACTCAGTTTATGGAGTTAATGTATATGTAGGGGGCAAGCTACACTTCACTTACCTAAGTGATATAAATCTAAGGGGCACTCACCTTGCTTATCCAGTTAATGTAAATTTAGGGACACTCACTTAGCTTATCTAGTTAATGTAAATCTAGGGGGCATGCTACACTTTACTTATTTAGTCAATATAAATCTAATGGGCACCTGCTTAGCTTATCTGATTTGTGTATATCTGAGGGGGCACTCACTTTATCTAGTTAGTAAATCTAGGGGGCACACTACAGTTCACTTATCTAGTTAATATTACTCTAGGGGGCACTCACTTTGCTTAGCTCATTATTGTAAGTTTAGGGGACCTTCACTTCTCTGATCTAGTTAATGTGTATCTAGGGGGACCTCTGTGCACACACAATGAACTTTTGTTTCTTTCCCCTGTTAATCCAGGTCCTGTGAACTTAGTTCTTGGTCCACAAGAACATTTGGTGGAGAATTTCTTCCTCCCCTTCACCTTTCTAGGCTCTAGGTTCAGCCACATTCTGCTTGTCAGCTCAGACCCAGCACTATACTTGAAGCCCACATCGCTGTGTGCTGGTGTGTAGACTCCCATCAATTAGTGGGTGTGGCCTGTTGGTGCTAGATCCTCCACAGGACCCATTCTTACTTTATCCTGAAGGTAAACTCACGTTTCCAGCACATGTATGGTGTTAACTGAATAGGTCTGCATCTGTAACACGTGTGTCCAAACAGGCAGAAGGGCTGATGTTACTCCACAGTTCACTTAGCATCCTTCTGTAGTTTACTGAGGAGGTGGCCAGGGCACCTGTTTGGCCCTCCTTCCCAAACATTCCTGGACGCATTCTTGCTGGGAACATGCAGTGTGGCTGCACGGGAATTTCAGGAGGTGCTGGGAAAGTATGATTACCTGGTTGCCCTGGAACGTGAAGAATATGTGTACACATGGCAGTCTAATACTTTGTGTAACCATGTGTCTTTGAGACAAAGTGCATGCATGGGGACACATTGGTATGACTTACAAGACTATCTGCACCAACAAGGATTCTAGGTATGAACTGAAGTGAAAATCCTGTTATGTGCTTCATGTGTTTTACATCTATTGGTGAATTATGGATACATTCTTATTCCAAAGTAATTTCTGAAACAGTTACTATTTAGTTCTGAAAATTTCCTAATCAATTACTATTAAAAAGTTGTATATTTTCAATTCAGAAGAAAATAAACAGACTTTAATATCACTATTATGATTTAAAATACATTCTAGACAACTGTAAAAATAGTAAAAAATGTTTAGAAAAAGGGTCCCTAACTTTCCACAGGCTCAACTCTGCAGGACTTCTAGGAGGTTCTTGGGAGAACCAAAGTGGAAATCCTAGGCAGACCCTCATCTAAGGATGAACTCACTGAAAAATAGAGAAAAGAAGGAGAAAAGGGGTTCATATTCATCGGGCTCCCTCAGAATGCCAGAGACATCCATAGGCACTTGTGCCTACCTTTCTGATTCATTTCACTGGGGGCTACTTTCAGCCTCATAGTCTCAGTCTCCCACATTCGGAAATTTGCTCTCCAGGGAGGCACAGCTTGCACTGGCTGGGATCGAATCCATGTCCCTTTCCCTGACAGCCCACAGACACCCCAGTGTGGGACAGGCAGTATGGGTGGGTGGTAGCCCTCCATCACCCTGAACCCATATTGGGACCAGGAAATGAGAGATTACCTGAAGAATGAGACAAAGCTCAGTGTGCAAGAGCACAGTTTTGGAGAAAATTCATGAATTTGCCCCTCAAGGAGCTTGTGGCAACTTCTCTTATTTCTGGAACCAGAAACCTCAGCCCAAGACACAGCTGCTGACTCAGGTCTTCTGCACAGAGTCTTAGGCGCCGTTTGGGCTCTTACAGGCTTACACAAATACATAGAGGCCACAAGCATGCAGTTTTCAAGTTTTATTTCAGAGTTCTGCTCAGTGACGCATCAGAGACCTGGTGTCAGGTCCATGATGTGCCTGTGGACCCCTGTGTCTCCCGCAGACCCCCGGAAACGTGGATGTTAGCTGTGCCGCCTCATTACTGTATTTTCACAGATGAGCCACGTGGATTGTCTATAGTTGTTTAGGGGTCTGGAGGCTGAATTATGCATTGTCTTGATCAACAGTCTCTTCCGTAACCTTCTGTCTGTTGATAGTTCTGACATTTCCGGCAACACCAAAGAGGAATGCAGCAATTAAGACATAGATTCTAGCAAAGATCACTCTGAGATACACCACGGATTCACGACTTTGCCTGACTGACCGCATTCTTCTTGGAGGGGGTCCACTGTCTGTGCTCCCACCAGTGCCTCGTTCAGTGCACCGTGGAGGATCCCAGCCTACGTGGCAATGGCAGTTCCTGTTATTGTTGCATATCCCTCTGTGACTGCATTTCTCCGGGATACAGTCATAGTTCAGCTGAGCCACACTGCCATTGCAGTAGGTATCCTGACAGAACTTTCCAGGAGCACAGGGGGTACCAGTTCTCACATGACCAATATCGGTTGTTCCTGTGCTACGATGCGAATCCAGCCCAAAACACCAGAACCCTGAGATCTCAGACTGATGAAATCCCACATGCTCTTGCAGCTGAGGGAGATGCGTGACGTTACTACACTGCAGCCTTCCACACTGCATGTCTGTGGGGGAACAGGGTTTAGATTTGAATACCCCTGGGTCTCTTCTGCAGTGTCCATATCGGCTGCCTTTTTGATTTATGGTATAGCAGACATTTTCACCCTTCACAGCATTTCTGCCAAAGATTTCTTGGCAGTGCATAGTGCGGTCAGTGCAGTTTCCATGATAGCAGTAGCCCTCTTCAGTGCACGGGGTTCCATCTTGCATATAGAAGTCATCAGGGCACTCCACGGACACCCCACGGCAGTATTCTGGAAGATCACATATATTTTGGATTGGCCTGCAGAGTGTCCCAGCATCGGAATAGGTGCAGTTTGTACAGCATCTGCCTGTATTACATTTGCTGCCAGGGGTTAGAATACAATCAGTCGTACAGCAGGGATTGTTGTAGCACTGCTTGAAGGAGCCACAGTCACACTGCTCACCTGGCTCCACTACATAGTTTCCACAACGATCGTGAGTCAGGCTTTTATTGAAATAGGAAAGTCCTGAGTCAAATATGCACTCACAAAAATTATTCACCACTACATGCTGCATATGAATGAAGGAACAGTTACTGAAAGAATCTGTCATAATAGGGTATTGATTCATAATGCAGGTAGACCTCCTCTGGCATGCACAAAACTGATTGTCATAAAAAATACCAATAGATAATGCAATTTTTTGGGCTACTAACACAGACAACAATAAAAAATGTCTGCCTAGAGAAGCAAGCGAGATGATGGATTTTGATCCGCATACCGCATATGGGGCTGGCTGAAACTGAAGTTCATGTGGTGCATCTTTGTTCATAAGTAAAGCTGTATGTGGTTTAAAAGCAACAAACAAGTGTCTCTGAAAGTAGATATGAATCGGACTCCCTGGCACCCGAAAATTGTTCAAGACAACTGGATCTTCCAGATTATAAATGACCATGGAGGAAATATAGTGCCTTACATCAATCCCTTGAAGCATTGAGTCAGTCAAACTAACAAGCCTTATGAGGAATCGGGCACATTTTGACACGTTGTTGAACACACTATACATTGTTTTGGAACCGAGAACAAGTCCTTTCAAAATCCCATGATGGGATGAATACAACTTACTAGAGATCCTGGGGGCTGCACTGATATTTGCTTGAGAGAACAGGGGGTTCCTAACCTCCTCATATCCCAGGTTATAAGTAGGTCCCGTTGCATTGGTGTCTGCCACTATCTGAGAAACCACATGTTCAAACCGTTGGGAATGGCTGAGGGGTCTGATTTCATAGGCAAGGTCATCCAACTTCATGATACCTTCAAGGCCCCCATAGCACGTGTCCATGGTGACCATGGAAAGAGGAATCTCCTCCAGGTAGCCGAGGTAGTAACAGTCTGGAGGGATGAAGGGGTAGTCCATCTGCAAGGCTCCCTGATCATCCTGAGTCATCATCAGCAAATGTCTGGACCAAAAGAGTTTCTTGTGCCTCATGTGGATAACATGGCTCTTTCCCCCAAAATGCAGGCTATAGGACAGCCAGCCAGGCATCTGAACGCCCTTGCCGTGGTGCAACTCCTTCTTGGGAATTACCACCTCAGAAGAGATGTAGCGCCATGAGGGACGACCTTGAGAACCTTGGACAGGAGCCAGCAATGCCCAGAGCGCAAACAGCAAGAGGGGTGCCCTCAGGGTGACCTGGTCCTCTGCCAGCCTCATGCCCCTGCTCAGGGACATCTGCCAGTGAGAATGGATAAATGGAGGATCCTCAGCAAAACCAGGTCTAGACCATCAGACAGAACAGAGGGCTGTACCAGGTGGCCAGCACCCTACACCTCGGGGCCACCTGTGGGGTTAGGTAACAGTCACAGGGTGTGGCATTGGGTGACCCCGTTCATCAGTTCACCTGGGGTGGATGTGGGAGAGTCAGGTGGGCCATGGTCAACAGTGCTCACATGGACATGGGTAGGGACTTGGACCCAGAAACACGGCTCTATTCAACACATTCCATCTTTTCTCCTTCTACTTGGATACGGGATATGCAATTATAACACACTGAACTTCTCTACCAATTCCATGTCCTGTGGTACTGCTGGGTCACTTTCTCTGGATGACTGCTTTTCCTCATTATGGAGACCAATGCTTCCTACTTCCATGGGATATGGAGATAGACTGTCAATTTTACCTTTGTACGTATTGAAAAACATCGCTTTGTAATTTTACATGTCTTATTCTGGTTGGCTATTAGTTTGCAAGCCATTTGATCCTTTTGGTTGTTGCTTTGAAGCTTCCTCTGAGTTTACTGAGGAAACATTTCCCAGTATTCTGTGTCATGATTGGTGAAGTACAAGGTTGTATTTTATTTTTTTCTTATGCCATCTGGTGAGAACAGAAGGTACTGCTGAACATGTGTGAGCCCCAGGGGATTTCCCCTCTAATCCCTTATTGTGGTTCTTTCCTGGCCTCTGGCAGTCTTATCCCATGCCAGTGAGTTTCTCTCCTCAGGTGGAGATAGATGCAGGGGAGTTGAGGTTACTTTGGCAGCTTGCACCATGGAGGCTGCACATGATCGAAAATGGTATCCACCATGGAACTCCCTTGTTTAAGTACCGTCTAGTCCTTTAAAACCCCCTGAGTTGGGTAGAAACCCTCAGAGTTGGCTTTTGGAGAAGAGTCTGCCTTTTCTCTGGGTGGCTGGCCTCCTAAATAAAGCTCAACTTCTTTTCCCATCAAAACTAAAACTTTGAACATTGACCTTTCCAGAAATACTCAGCTGAATTTGGGATTTGATAACAATAAAATGGAGAGTGGAATGGCAGTTGTCTGGGGCTGGCAGGGTGGGGAAATGAGGAGTAGATCTCAAGGGCTATGATTTTCTGTTATGCAAGATGATTAGGTTCTAGAGGGGTCTCCACATTACCCCTGTAATTAACAGTACTGTACTGTACGGTTCAAATTTTGTGAAGAGTGTTGGTCTCATGTTCAGTGAGATCCTAACACAAAACACAAGTGGAAGACACGAATTTTGCTTCTCACATGACAGTATGCTGAACGGCATGGACACACTCTCTACTGATAATGTGAAAATAATTTAAAAACATTTACATAGTTTGAATACTAACCCTGAGGATATGTCATTTACAAATATCTTCTTCCATTCCATCGTTTGCCTTTTACTTTTGTTGATTGTTTCCCTCACTGTGCAGAAGCGTGCTATTTTGAGGTAGTCCCAATAGTTCATATATGTATGTATTTAATTTTCTTGTTTTATTTTTAATTTAAATTCAAGTCTTCAGTCTTTGAGCTCCACATTTACGGGAAGTTGTCTTGTCATGATTAACTTTATGGGTTATCTTGACTGAGTCATGGGTGCCCAGATTCACCACTGTTTCTGTGGATGTCTGTGATGTGTTTCCAGAAGAGAGTGGCATTTCCTTCCATTGTTTCTGTCTGGGCATCACCCATTCCATTAAGACTGTGAATAGAATCTGATGCAGAGGGAGGAAGAATTCCCTCATTTTTACTTCCCATGTGCTTGTTTGAACTGGAACAGTGGTCCCCTCTGGCCCTTTTTATGAGAGTTATATCATCAGATCTCTACGTTCTGAGACTAGACCCTAGTTCAGAATCAGACATATTACACCACTGGTTTCCCTGGGTCTCCAGCTTGTGACAGTAGATCATGGGACTTCCCAACCTCTTTAGTCATGGAAACCAATGTGCTTTGGGTTCTGTTCCTCAGGAGAATCCAGACTAATACATGGAGATGATTTATCTCTTGTTTAGAGGAATTGAATAAAGCTGTAGCTCATTTAACGTCCTGAGTAGCAAGTGCCAGGAGGGAAGTCTCACGTTGTTTGATTGGGACAAGGGCTGGGTGAGGATAATGGGGAGCTGTGGGATCCTGTGGTCCTGGCTGCACAGGGAGTGCATTTGGGACTCCTCTAATGGTTCAGCTGTTGTGCCTCAGGAAATCTGTAATTCACTCATGTTGAGGGACAGGAGTAAGCAATGGAAACATCTGTGTCTTTTGTGCATGTTAGTGCAGTTTTCCTATGACAACAGGTATCTAATTCAGCGAGTTAATAGGTACGCACAGAATCCTGTGTCCAGAGAGGCTCCCTGGGGAAACTGCTGTGTGGATAGGAAGCCCCAGACCCTGACAGGAATCCTGCCTGTAACCTCCATCTGCACCTGCTCCTGGCAACACAAAGCAGAATTGTGCATAGTGTGCGCCCCCTGGTGGTGCTGATCCCCTCCTGCAGGGAGGTTTGCGTGTGGGCTCCCAGTGATGTCCCCTCACCCAGTCTCTTGCACAGTAATATGTGGCCATGTCTTCGGCCCTCAGGTTCATCTGCAGATACAGCGTGTTCTTGGCGTTGTCTCTGGAGATGGTGAATCGGCCCTTCACGGAATCTGCGTAGTATGTGCCACTTCCATCAGTATCAATCCGTCAGACCCACTGAAGCCCCTTCCCTGGAGCCTGGCGGACCCCGTTCATGCTGGAACTACTGAAGGTGAATCCAGAGGCTACAACGGTGAGTCTCAGGGACCCCACAGGCTGCACCAGGTCTCCCCCAGACTCCACCAGCTGCACGTCACACTGGCCACCTGCAGACGCAAGATATCTTGGTCAGGAAACTGTCACACATCCGCTGGTTCTCACTCATATCCACTCACATACTCAGTGTCTCTCGTTCACCATGAATTACCTTTTAAAAAAGCAACAAGGAAAACCAAGCCAAGCACATACTCCATGGTGAGGTGTCTGTGTTCTGTCCTGATCACAGAATGGGAACACCTGGGACCCCTGGAGCTGGGGCTCCTCTCCCAGCTGCACGGTCGGGATGGGCTGGTTTCATCAGCACAGAGAGGGCCCTATTTGCATGTCCTCTTACATATATATCACACTGCAGACTTAGATTTGATTCTTTCAAAGTGAATGGCAGGTTTAGGGATGCACTTCTACATTAGTTTGTGTGGATGGTGCTGTGACAATATGAATAATTCTAATCAGTGAGCACAGGTATGTTTGCGGAACTCGTGCATTTTTACATGTCTTTCATCAACCAAGGTCATTTTCGCTCTACAATTATTTTACATAATTTATGAAGTTTAATCCCAAGTACTTTATTCTGTGCCATTTTCAGTTGTATAATTTTGTTATTTGTTTTGCATATATTTCCATGCTGGGGTGTAGAATTTTATTTTTATTTATTTTCTTTGTTCATTGTGCTCATTGTGCATCCTGCACTTTTCCTCATTTTAAAAAACTGGTTCTAATATATTTTGTGGTATCTCTAGGGTTTTGTTATGTTTAAGATCATGTCATCTGCAAACAAATAATTTTCCTTCCTCCTTACTGAGTTAAATGTCTTTTATTTCTTCTTATTGCCAAAGTTTGTGGGTACTTCTTCCAGTTGTAGGAGAAGAATGCCTTTCCCTTCTTTTCTTCTGGGTTTTCACCCGGTGTAAGGATTCAATTGACATAAGACTGATCTAAAGGGAAGAATAAATTTGATTTTGCAAGTGCCTGGGCTTGCTAATAATATGACACCCAGAGAATGAACAAAGCAGGTGGCACTTGTGACTTTCAGACAACGAAATATTGGATTTGTCAAGAGTCAAGGCAAAGGTGTGGTTTTGGGGTATTTAATTAGTCAACAAATAACTAGGTTTGTTTGCACAACCTTCTTGTCCCTGAGTTCCTTATTCTGGTGCTAAGGATGGTTTCTCCCCTGCTGGTACAGGGAAGGGGAGTTTCCCAAGGGAGATTTATATCCTGCTGCCAAGGGACAAAGGAGGGTCTGAGAGTCCTTGGACTGGCTGTTTCTCCCGTGACTTTCATCCAAATAAGGACTGTGACACGATGATATGGTTTGAAGCAGCATAGTTATTCTTCACGTTATCATGTGGAATACTTATTTTGGGGATGAGCATCATTTCCTGGCTCCTGATATGGCAGAAATGGTTTTAGTATTTTATGTTCAATATGCTGTCAGGTGTGGACTTTCATAGTGGCCATGATCATGTGGAGGTAATTTCCTTCTCCTTTTTAATTGAGTTATTTTTAAATGATGAACATGTGTTTTTTGTTCATGAAAAAACTGTGTCTAATGATTTTATGAATAAATTAAGGATGGCTTTGATTCAATCATTCCCTCTGTTAATGGAGGACATCACATTTTTGCATTTGTGTATGTTGAAGGAAACTTGCATCTCAGGGATGCATCACACTGGATTATCATGTGTGATCCTTTCAGTGTGCTGTTGAATTCAGTAGGCTCGGACTTAATCAAGGAATTTTGCATGTATGTGTATCTGAGACACTGGCCTGTAGTTTCCCTTCTTGTGGTGTGTTTCTCTGGCTTTGTTGTGAGAGTAAAAGTGTCCTCATAAAGTGCATCTGGGAGTGGTCTTTTTCATCAGCAATTTGTAATAGTTTGAGAAGTATTGGCATTAATTATTCTTTAAATATTGTGGAATTTTAATAAAGCCTTGGTTTTTTTTGGAGGGTGAAGGTTTATATTAAGGATATCTTCTTACTAATTTTTGTTTTGTTCCTCTGTATTTTGCATGAAAGAGTATTGGTGGATCATATAATGCTAGAAAATGTGTAATTTGTTCTTGGTGATCTAATTGTTGACCTATAAATATCTAAGTTTTTCCTTTATGATCCTTTTCATGTGTTTAGTTCAGTTATGTCTCCTTTTTCAGTTCCGATCGCATTTGTTTGAATCTTACCTATTTCCCTAGGCTACCTATGTTTTTTAAATTTCACTTATCTTTCCAAATTCAAATTTTAATGAAGTTGATTTGTTTTCTGTATTTGTGATAGTCTTTTTTTCTCTGCTGTATCTTTTTATGTTAATTTTATATTTATCTTTTTATCTCAATGAAAATACCAATGCCTTTTTTTTAAAGGAATGTGAAAAATATACTAATTCATATGTAACCACAAAACACATGGAAGTAAAAAAAAATCATGAAGAGGAGAGAACCTGGAAGAAGGAGAACACTTCTTCCTTCTAAATATATTGCAGAGATACATTAGCTCCAACAGTGTACTGCTGGCATGAAATGAGGCATATAGACCAGTGGAGCTCATTACGGGGCCAAGATGTAGAATTGTGCAGATGCAGTCAGCAAATCCTCCATGAGATTTCCAACAATGCGCAGTGGGGAAAGGATTGTGTCTCTTAAACATGGTGTTGACTAGGGGCGCCTGGGTGGCTCAGTCAGCTAAGCATCCAACTTCCAGTCACGTATTGTTGTCATGATTTGTGGGTTTGAGCCCCACATCAGGCTCTGTGCTGACAGCTCAGAGCCTGGATTCTGTGTCTGCCTCTATCCCTGTGCCTCCCCTGATCATGATCTGTCTCTCTCCCTCAAAAATAAAAGAAACATTAAAAAATGGTGTTGATACACACGTGCAAAATAATGACATTTGGCCTTACTCTTGCATCATACATATACGTCAACACAAAAAAAATCTCAAAATGGATTAAAGATTAAGCAGAACAGCTGACCCAAAATGCCTTCGAAGAAAACACACAGGATAACCATCATGACATTCTCTTGACAATGATTTATTTGATACAAAAGCAAAATCACAGAGAACCATGGCAGACAAGGGGGACTGCATCAAACTAGAAAGGGGGCAAATCAAACAGTAGCAGGGTGAGAAGGCAGTCTATGAAATGGGAGACATTACATTAAAAATATTGAAAAGGAGTTAATATCCAAAATACAGGAGGGACTCCTTAACATCAATAGCAAAAATCACAATTATAATAATAAACGCATCACCTGATTAAAATTTGGGTCAAACATGTAAATATCCATTTTGCTATTAAGGTTGAAAAAATGTCCATCCAGCATATGACTTGCTGTTCATCATCACTAATCATCAGAGAATTCCACCCCCGATCCACTGAGATATCACCTCACAACTGATAGCAAGGCTATTATAAAATAAGGCAAACACAACGAGAACATCTCAAGTGTTGCTGAGGATGTGGAGAACAGGCAATCCTAGAATTCACTTGATGGGAGTGCAACATCGTGTAGCTACTATGGAAAACTGTGGTGAAATAACCCACTAAACTGAGTTCCTAATCTGCTCCCATACAGTTGACTTCATGTCCAGCTGAGTGTGAGGAAGGTCTGGGCCTCATGTTCTGTGGAGAGGCAGGTGCAGAGACAGGTGGATCCAGTGGATGATTCCTTAACTACTTCAGTAGAATGGACCCCTGGCTGACCGTTTTGTAAGACTTGACTCAGTGTGCCTCCCAACTGGTTGTCTCAGGCTTCCTGAACTGGATGGAGAACAAAAGGAGTGAAGGGTAGAAACTACTCTTTTCTCTCACAGGAACGTGTATATACTGAGAATCCTTGAGAGAAAGTCATGGAGTTGATGAAGAAGCTGTGGGGTTGCGACAACTACAAGAGTCTTTACTCATGCTCTCTCTTCATGGGCATCAAAAGAAAACCTTAAGGAAAATAAAAAGAGAGAGGAGCTGCTCAAATATATTAAGTTTAGATCACTTGAATGAGTCAGTCTCCTCTGTTTGAAAATCACTTCCATCTATTTTAAATGGTGGCCCGTGTACTTGTGAGGCACAGGTCTGATCATATGAGAGTTAATTTATCCCCGAGCTTGGTCTCTGTCAAGGTCGGCACTACTATATGACTGTTCACTCTAAATGTTAGAAGACATCTGTGTTTGTAAATGGTTTAGGAAACAGTGTGTACTGTTTGCTGGTCAGGTTGAAGTTTGCAGGGCCTGATGAGAAAGATGCTTCAAAGGAAACCTGACCCTGAAACACTGGTTCCGGATATGAATTCTGAGATCTTGGGTGCCCCCTGGAGACCTGTGAACCTCCAGGTTCCCTACATGGCTCCTGGTGTCCTGTGTATTCCTGATGACCTGAGTGCCCCCAGGTGAACTGAGTGGCAGCTAGTGACCTCAATGCCCTATGGAGACCTGAGCATCCCCCTGGAGGTCTGAGTGCTCCATGCAGAACTGCGCGACCCTGGTGTCCTCAGCTCCCCCTGGTAACCTGAGCACCCCAGGAGATCTCAGTTACCCCTGTTGTCCTGAATGCCCCCTCGTAACTTTTAGATAACCTAAGGGCAAATCGCAATTTTTGGGCCGATGCTCAGCTCTCAGAAGTCCTTTGTGGTGTTTGAGCCAGCTCTGTGGCTAGGCCTATTCTGTCCTGTTCACCCTTAGAGGGGGTTCTGATTGTGTTGCTGTTAATCCTGGGGGAACCTCCAAGGGTGTGGCCAGCACCTGCTTCATCCCTCTTCCTCTTGCCTAACAAACTGCCTAACTCTTGGACATGTGGCTCTTGTGGTCTGGACCCTAGTATGTGATAATAGAATATATGATAGTATGTGAACCATCCACTGCATCCACTCTGCTGGGGTCGGTGGATCCAATTCCACCAGAAATTACTGGTTGAGATGGAGAACCCCAAGATGCTGCTAGTGAGGTGCAGAGTGTGCAAGGCACTCACCAGTTGGGCACAACCCCTGCAGCTGCACCTGGGACAGGACCCCTGGGGACAAGGTGACTCAGCCTGGGCCAGTCACCAGCAGTCACAACCATTCCCATCATCCCACATCTGACATCTGAAACCCTCACCTTTGGGACCTCTCACCAGGCACAAGGAAGGCCCTACAGTCTCTTCTGTTTCTCGAATACAGTTCTGCCTTCCTCAGGGACTTCAGCCCTGTCTGAGGAGTGAGCTGTGGGCTCCCACAACCTGAGATTGAAGTTTACTCTAGATCTTGAGAAGTTTGCCTGTGTGGGAGGAAGCATGTCCTGATAAGTGGACAAAAATTGAGTCAGGCTCCCCTGGTCCTTCCAGGTCCACCTGTGGGCATCTCTTTGTGGATCCGCAGGCTTATTGGTCCTCGGTCAAGGCAACACTTGGTCTATGAATTGTGTTGGAGGCAGGTCAAGTGATCGCCTCACCTTTCTGATCAGATAGTGAACAAATGAGTGGATCACAATTCACTATACTCTATCTGTCCGAAAGATATTTGAAGGGATCCATATTTTCTCCAGAAAACTTTCCAAATCAAGACTTTAAGTACATTCAATTTTAACAGTCATTCCACACATAACTGTATAGGAAAAATCTATATTGATGTCCAGTCTGGTGTAAATATAACAAGCAAAGGACACTTGTTCCCAGGATCATATTTCTTTTAGTTTCCACACTGATGTATTAACCTCACCTGACAACCACCTGCAAAGCATGGGCACACCTGGAGACTTCTGATCTTGATGGTTCTCTGCTGAGGGGGTTTGCTTCCTCAGTCATCTGCAAAGCTTGGAAGCAGTGCCGACATCTTTAAGTGTACAGACACCAAGACATGGACACCTTTCTGTCACCTGCAGATATGATTCCCATGCATGGCTTGTGTCTCCATCTCCTGAGAAATCCCCATCCAACACAAGGGGCTGTTAACTCAGGGAGGAGGCACAGATGTCACAGAAAAGTGGGGGACTCTTCACTGATATGGACAGAGACCATCAGTATCTGAGGTAAGAAGTTAATGGCACTAAAACAACCACATTAATGAAAATGGATTGCCTGACCTGGACATCATTGGAATCTAAAAATCCGGAGCCTAAAGAAATTGTAGAAAATGTGTTCATAGTCCTGAAGGCATGTGCCAAGAGGATAAATGCTGAGTTAGCTGAATAGACTTCAAATAGAGATCAGAATGCAGGATAGTAAATAGATAAGAGGATAGGTGATGGATGATAGAGGGTAGATAGAGGATAGATAGATAGATAATTTTATGTTATATTAAAGTCATTATAGAGGATTCACATCATTATGAATGTATTATAATGAAATTATCCACTATTGGCAATATTTTCTAAAAGACCATAATTTCATATGGAAAAGAATATTTGACACCAACTTGAGATATACAAAATAAATAATTATGACTTCAATTTTTTGTGAATACAGCTTCCACATGGGGTAGCACATGCCTGCTTGTAGATTCCTCCTCCCTCTGGGCCTTTGGCTTCCATTCCCATTTGTTCCTAGGGTCTCCCTTCCCAGGATGTCCTGAGCTCTGGGATGTGCAGGGACAAGAGCTCTGTCCTGGATCTGGACCATCGTCCCTCTGGCCTAACATTTACAGCTCCTTCCAGGCCCTTGCTCAACCAGCAGGCTTCTGTCCACCAGGCTCCATCCCTGCCTCCACCACCTGCCAGCCTCCTTCTGGACTCTTCCATTCATTTCCTGTGGATTTAACAACAGTTTGTTAGGTTGGCAGGTCTCCTAATAATAATTCGCATTGAGGAAAGAACTGTATAGGTAAAACATGACAGACTCTCTCCACAATAGCCTTGAGTTCATTCCCATGATGTTATTATTTTGCACCCCATCTCAGCCCCTTGACCCCACAGTCTTGCATTAGAAACTGTCACTTTCATGAACTGAACTAAATCTGTCCCCCCTACACAACTGGTCCATCCTATCTATCTACTCTATATGGTCATCAGACAACCACCAAGCTAAGAAGGAACACAATACAGAGTGTGAAGACATAAGTATTTATAGAAATAATTTTATAAAATTTTATCTAATAATCAAAGTAATGAGATATTTACAGAAGTAACTTAAATATGGTAAATGACCATGTTTATTATAAGATTCTATGAGTTTAGATGAACATAATCAAGTTACAGGACAACCGAGTAACCACAGGTCAAAGAAATGTATCCTTCTCAGGTCTATCCAAACCCTTTCCTTTGCACACCAATCAGTTTCCTATCTCTCCCTTTCTCTCTGGGCCTTGCATGTTCTCTGTCTCAAAAATAAATAAACACTACAAAATAAAGATACGTACAGGTCAGTGATATTTAATGGAGAACCCAGAAATAATCCCCTTCATCTTTGGTCAACTGAATTTTGACAGGAGCAGACAACATGACATTGGGGAGCAAATGGTCTTTTTAATAAATGGTGCTAGACAGCTGGCTATCCATGTGCAGAGGAATGAAATTGTGTCCATATCTCACACCATATACAAACATCAAATCAAAATGGATCAACAGTTTAAATGTAAAATTATGACCTCTGGAAGCAATATATCGAGATAAATCTTCATGACCATTGGGTTTAGCAATGCTGTTAGAGATGACACCAAAGCACAAGCAAGGAAAGAAAAGTAGATAAATTTAGTTTTCTCAACATTAGAAACCTTTGTACACCAGAAGATGCTATCCCCAATGTGAAAAGACAAAGCCTAATGGAAGACAATATTTGCACAGTATTTATCTGGTAAGAGCCTGTTATGCAGAATGTATAAAGAGTTTTTACAACTCATCAACAAAAACACAACCCAATTTTTAATATGGACAAAAGATTTGGATATATCTTTCCCCAGTGCAATCATACAAATGGTGAATACCACTTGAAAAGATATTAAACATCAATAGTCCTTATGGAAATGGAGATTTAAACCACAGTGAGATACCCTTTTACACGCACTAAAAATGCTCTAATCAATACAACTATAAAATAACAAATGTTGGTAAAGATGTTGAGAAATTGGAACCCTTCAACCTTGCTTGTGGAAATGTAAAATGGTGGAGACTATGTGTAAAAGAGTTTTGATAATTCCCCCCCCCCCCAAAAAAAAGATAAAAACATAGAATTACCATATGGCCCAACAATACTACTCCTAGATGTATATCTCGAAGAATTGAAAACAGTTGTTTAAACAAAGTGTATGTGCACATACATAGCAGTACTGTTCACAATAGCCACATTGTAGAAACTATGCAAATGCCTATCGGTGTGTGAATGGATAAACAACCTGGGGCAGACCCTTAAACAGGAATATTATTCTGTCATACAAAGAAATAAAGTAAAATGTTGTGGCTGTAGAGAATACTGGTTTCTCAGAAAGCTATCACAGAACTCCACATCTGCACTTACATCTGGAAATTTAAAGCAAAGCCTTGAGCAGGTATTCATGTTCCCGTATTCATAGCAGCTTCTTCACAACAGCCAAAAGATGGAAGCAACCCAAGTAACTATTCACAGGTGAGTAAATAAACAAAATGTAGTATATACACAATGGAATATAATTCAGCCTTCAAAAGGAAGAGAGTTCTGACACACACCTGCACACCGACTGAACTTGGCAGTCATTATGCTGAGTGAAATGAGCCAGTGACAGAAGGAAAATACACTATGGTTCCACTTAGTGAGGTGTCCAGAAAAGTCATACTCAGAGACACCAAGTAGAATGTGGCTGTAGGGGCCGAGGCGAAAGGGGAATTGGGATTTAGGGTTTAATAGATACAGAGTTTCCCTCGGGGTACATGACAACGTTCTGGAGATGGATGTACAACAGTGTGAATGCAGTTAATGCCAGACAACTGTATGCTTAAAGTGACTTACGTGGTAAGTGTTATGTTACATACATTTAATCAGAATTTAAAAAGGAAGGACTGATACACGTCACAACATGGGTGAATGCAGAAAACATCCTCAGTGACAGAAGCCATCCAGAAAAGGCCAATCAGGAACCATCTTGCTATTTTTTTTTTAACATTTATAATTTATTGTTGAAAAAGAGAGACAGAGACGGTCATGATAGGGGGAGGGGTTAGCAAGAGGGAGACACAGAATCTCAAGCAATCTGTAGGCTCTGAGGTGTTAGCACACAGCCAGAAGCAGGTGCTCGAACCCATCAACTTCGAGATCACGACCTGATGTGAACTCAGCCTTTAGCAGACTGAGAACCCAGGAGCCCCAGGAACCACCTTGCTCTTTAAATCCCCCCAGGTTACACAGATAGGGGAAAGTCTCAGGAGCACTTCCCCAAAAGAAGCCAGATCAGAATGGGAAAAGACATTTCACAGTGGGGCAGGTGGGGATACTTGAAGTGGGCCTGTGGTCTGGGGTCTAATGTGGAAACGCAGGGATTTCCTCATTTGGGGTTCTGTGGTGGTTTCTCGGGAGGGGCGTCCCTGTTTGGGGTAAAACGCACCAAAGTATCTCGTGTGAAGTGGCAAACGCGGTAAAGAAATGAGCCTCCACGTAAAGCTTATTTGCGCTGCTGTGACACGTTCACTGCACGTCTGAAATCACAGAGTAAGGTACTCCTGCAAACAACAGTGTCAGCCCCACACAATAGAAGCAAGAGAGGGGTCAAAACGCTGTGACGTAGGCCCACGCCCAGACCCAGCTCATCCAGGCGGAGAGGCCACGGGCCCTGCAGGAGGCAGCACATGAGCCAGAGGCACGTGGGAGGGTTCTATTGGTGGCCACGTGTCTGGGTGCAGCGGAAGCAGTGGGATTTGGAATTCCGGTTGTCCACAAGACGCCACTAAGAAGCTGTTAGAAACTGCGAAAACCAATGAAGGGACATCTCACGGAAGTGGACTCGGAGGCGGGGAGGGGAGGCTGGAAGGCGGAGCCCACCACCCAGGGTCAGGCTGGGGAACAACCCACCGCTACAGACCCAAGATTAGAACCCTCCGCGGAGAGAAGCCCCAGGCTCAGGCCCCACCAGGGGAAGCCTTGCCCTGTGGCCCCTACAGGAAACGCACC